>NC_056744.1:194130716-194133216 GCF_019279795.1 Protopterus annectens
GATGGGCTCCCCTCTGTTGTCTCTTGTTCTCAGGCGTGGCGGCACAGCTCCACTATTTGCTGTAATGTGTCCCTGTCCACCCTGTAGCGCTCTACTATCTCCAGGTCTTGCAGCCCCTGGTAGGTCACCCTTGGTCTGAACTCTCTGCTTCTCCTGTGAGGCCTCACGGTAGTTGTCGGCACCGCCCTCCGCAACTCCGTCTGTCTCTGCCACATACCTATGCATCACAGCCACGGCGGCACCCACCATATACATATTAAAAGTTCCCCGTGTGTTTACACCCCACGGTGCGTTTGGGAAATCGCTGTGTGTTGTGTGCATTCACACTTTATACTGTTGTGCTGTATACCTGGTGATGTCATTGGGTGTGTCTGTGCAGCCGTATCCATGGATTATTTTCGGTGTTTTACGGTTGCAACTGCAATGGTATTGCCTTTAGTGTTGCATTACAGTTGCCTGCATTGGCTTAGCTTTGCATCTTACATTACTGCATCCTGCAGGCACATGGCATATGATGCATTTTATCTGCAGCCGCAGTTATGCTACCTCTGTACTTGGCTGTGCTATTTGGTTCTTTGTTCTTTGCATTTCTACTACATCCCCTACTATCTTTGCATTCATATGCCTCCCCTTTCCCGTTATGCAGGAGTCTGCATACAGAGTTGTCGGCTGCCGCCGTTTGCCCTTCCTGGATTGATTGGTGTTGATTGCTCATTACGGCTCCAATTACACTGCTTCCACATTTCCTCATATTCTCCGCATTACCTTCCTATATCCGTGGCTGTTGACGGGGAGGCCGTCACATGACTGTGTTGGGGAACATAGTCATCCTCGTGCACATGCGCATTATGTACTCTCAGCGCATCTATTTCCTCACACGCCGGTCCTGCTGCTGTGATGTGCATTGTACAGCCCATGTTTGCTGGCCTCCAATATGCTTCCTCCTACAGTGGCACACCCCTCTGCGATTGACATGTATCTCGTGTAGGCCACTCCTCGGTGTAGTACCGCTGCGCGTTTGCTCCATCCTTACACGGCGCCAGCTTTGCGATTCACTATTATCTGCCTCATTTGCATGGCATTGACTGCTAATACATGGTTACGGGCGAACACTGCCACCACTCCTTGACAACCCTTGCGCTGGGGTTGGGCTTTCCATACATACTATGGTGTGTGGTGGCTGTACAGCTGATGTGTATTATACAGCTCTTTTAGGACATTGTCATATTATTTCATTGCTTTGCACCTTCTGTACACATATCTGGGGTTCTGCTGTGGTTTCACGTACATGACATTTTTGTCATTATTTACAGTTTGTGCATGTTTTCTTTGGACATTCTCGGTGCCCTTCGCCTTTGGCATATTGCACCTGTATGATACCTGACGTTGACAGCCTTCCGTTACTCCTTGGTCATGTTTGGGTAAATGTAAACCGTTTTTTTCAGTTTACATTGCCGTGCCCTTACGCTACGCATGCCCCACTTCGTGAATCGCTATTTGCCTTCATTTGCATGGTGCAATACCGCACACAGTGTGATTAGCATACCTACGCCGGAGGCGGCGAGGTCCGGCGCCGCCGGTAGTGCACGGGATTGCTTCATACCTGAATCGCTCGGTGGCCATATTTGGCTTTATAACGCCGACGCTATGCTGGCGCCTGGCGCAAGGTTCATGAATCCCGGGGTAAAACTTTATATCAGCTTTAGTGTCACAAAATGGAGGTAGTTTTTCGGGAGAACAATTTTATCACACACAGTTTTGTAGCTGCAAGTTTTTCAATGCATCATCAACAAAGAATTTATTTTTCAGGCTACCATTCATCTACCATAAATGCCAGTTTTTATTACTGGAACAAACTGCTATATAGGCATCTGGCATAAATTGTTGTAGGCATACAAGTTCTTCAAAGTTAAGAATTCAGGACTCTCAGAAGACTTGTTTTTTTAATTGGGTATCTTATACACTTCACCACATACTTCTCAGTTCCCTTTACACAGCATCAAATACAGTGAAGGTCTGCACAGAATTATACAATTAATCTACAGCAGCACATGACAAGTTTCAGTGCTGTATGAAAGTAAACATCATGCCACAGAGAGCAGTTATTGAAATTCAGTGTTGTATAAAGTTACACCATTTGTTATTGCTTTCTACACACTGTATACCTCATTGCTTGTAACAAGTAGGGATACACACACACACACACACACACACACACACACACACACACACACACACACACACACACAAAGTTAGCAGCAGTTTTGGCCAAAATGGCATATTTTAGAATTATTACATTTTGTTCTAGAAAGGATTAGCAGGCAGCGACCTTAAAAGTCAGACAATTCACAAATGTAAGAAATTTCTGGTCCAAATAACAAGTACACTTTTCCATACTTGCAAGATACCAGACAATAACTCTGAATTTACTTTAGCAGCCTCTTAAGATTTAACTCTTAACACCAAATAACTCATTTTTTTTCTTTTCTATTAAGGTAAT
>NC_056744.1:194135716-194225716 GCF_019279795.1 Protopterus annectens
CACACACACACACACACACACACACACATATACGTGTGGGGGACATGGGAGGGGTGTAGGGGGCTTCCCCCCAAAAGAAGTTTTGATTCTTCTGCTGAAATCAGATGATAGTGGGACAAAGAAGTTTATCATTTTCCCCACAGCTGTACAGCCTCAGAGTTAGTACATTAATAGCTCAAGAGTGTGGTATTGCAGGGGGCTTACTCTGTGCAAAAATAGATTTTATGTGGTTTTATACTTTCAAAATTTGTATCAATACAGCAGTGCCATGAGAAGTAGATTGCAACAGTACAGTAGACAGCTTAGCAGTACTATTTAAATATGATTCCATACTTACAGACACAACACCACTTGAATGATCATTAACTGAAGAGTTCAAATAAGCCTTTGACAGCGTCTTATTGTACACTTTTACATGATTCTCTGCTACAGGTGCTTGCTCTAGTTAAAAAAGTTCATAAGTGAGTAATAAGAAAATAGGCCATTATAAGCCTAGTAATAAACCATTTTAAGTTCCCTCCAGCACAGAGGAGACCAACAAGAAGTATATGGAGGGAGAGTCTAAGGCTATTCATCTGGTTATCAAAGTTTTCTTTGAGGTTGCATGGATTTTACATGCTTGTCATGTAGTGGAATTTGTTCCGGAAATTTGGGATAATTAGGAATATGCATCTATCATATCAAGATGTTTTATTTATCTGCTGAAGAAGGTTTAGGTTTTTTAAATGGGTATTTGAAGAACCATTTGTTCTGCAAAGGAAAAGGAGGTCATGGAGGGCTGTGTTTTACATGGCACAAAAGGTTAGACACAGAACGCCACAGATACATTTGTAACAGACTGACCACTTGGAGGGCTGCTAGTATGCTGAGATAAAAGAGTGACTCATGACCACTTATCTTTTTAGTTAGGAATTTCTGAGTTCTGTCAAGTGGAATGACATCTGAGTAATGTGTCAAAAACTATATGCCAGAAGGGGCCTTATATTCAAGAAGTCTGATAATAAATAGTCATAGAGGGCTTAAGTTTTTTTTTCTTAGAGAAGATGCCTTTGGAAATCAGTTTAGGCAGATTCAGGGATGTCCAAACTACTACAGAGACATAATAAAAAGATAAGACGGTCTTAGCCTTTGAGAGGGCTAAAATGTCCTGATGTACAGTAATAACAAGGGTGGCTAGGACTGTGTAATTTAGTAACTAGTTATAACCATGGATGCAGTAGAATCTGCACTATACATATCAGCCTGATCTTTAGCTTACTCTCTAACTAGCTATGCTCTGTTATCGTCACGCTGTTAATCTTTCACATGAAAAAACATCTACTCACTCGTAACCCTCAATAGCAGGAGTAGGGCATGAGGAAGGGATGACATCTATGGTCAGAGGAGAGAATTTTATGATACGTTGCCCCCACCCCTGTGTCACAACCTTAATATCCCACTTACAGCTTTTGACTAATGGAGACTTGTTTCCAGACCTACCATACCTGGTTGCTGTCCTTTGCACTGATGTGCAAGTCATGGATGTCAGGTCCTTCCTAGCAGACCAAACCACTGTATCTCCTCAGAGGTTATCATGCTCACTCCCACCTCATCTTCTCCAGTGCCCATGTCAATAATCAAGCTTTGCTTATATGTGATGCCATATGTCTGTGCCACTGGAGTGGGCTTTCAGTGTAATTAGTTATTAATTAGTTATTATCAACACCACAAGAAAGCTTTCTGCAGTCACCAAATTTGAGTATATTTTCTTTGCACAATCTTTGTTAGTTTAATGAAAGATAACATTTCTTTGCCCATGCCTTTCTCCAACAGCAAAGCACCTGAAGTAATTTTGTCAAAACTTTCTTAAGAAACATTTTAGAAGCAATAACATTTTATGCTACCTACCTGTGGGTATCTGTAGATTCCCAGTAGCCTCGCCATTATGAGAGATGATGCTGATGGTGAATCCCCAATGATGGCAAGTGGACATGATTCACCCCCACAGTGGTAATTTGGGACCAGCTTCTCTCCAGACAGCAGTCTCATTGTGACCTCCAGTGCTCTCACTTCTGCGTAGCATGAATCATACATGACATAGCCCAGTGTATGGTTTGGTAACAGGTGAGGATTTCTGTTTATTTCACTAACTGCAAACATCATGGCAACAGCAAAGCGGTAGTACAGAATGCTAAATCTGTTTGATAAAAGCAAATAACGTTGACTGAAAGTGCTGTCTCATTTAATTCTGTGTAAAGGTAAGAGAATATATTTAGTAACAAGAAAACCAACTGATATTAAGTCCTGCAATATCATGTGCAAAATGCTTTGGCGGGCTTAAGAAAGAATCATTACAAACTATTTCTCTTCCGTACAACACATTCATTCAGGCAAATTTTCTCTCTCTGAGCAGTTGTATTCAAAAGCATAAGACTTCATTGCACGCTATAATGCCTCCATTGCTAATGTAATGCTTAATGTTTATCTCTGAAAGATCTAAGTCTGTATATTAAAAATGACTCTGAGAAAAAATCAACAGTGTACAAAAAGTGGGAATGAAAAAGAATATAAACATTCATCATATCTCTCCAGATATAACATCGCCTTAATGTGTCAATTGAAATGTTATACTTCTAATTCAGTTGCTTAATCAGTCAGTCTCCTTCCACTTTTTAAGCTTTTAGAAGCTTTTCTTTCTGTGCCTTTCTCCTAATTTTTTTTTTACCCTGCAGTGTCTTCATCTCACTTTATGATATACAAAAAACAGCAAGTGAACCCAGAAAAGACAGCAAGGCTTGTAGATGAACCCATCTTTAATTCACAAAAAATTAGGACATAAGTGCTTTCATAGTATCACTACTTCATCAGATGTAAATCACATTAACAGAACCCCTCCTTAAATACCATTGAAATAAGTCACATGTATCACATCATTTGTAAATTAAAGAGACAAGCACTATAAGCAATGACACTTACAAAAACATGAAAAACAATTAAAAATATTATTTCATACCATAATTAATACATCAATATCTAAAATAATTCATTAAAACAATAACATTCACAGAAGCACACATAAAACATGTGCAAATAACACTTTAAAGCACTAATACATAACACACTACCTAAAACAATTCATTTCCTGTTAAGGGCTCTAGCCTTGAGTTTAGGTCTCAGTGGAACTCTGTCATTCAGGCCATGCCCGAAATCCCCCTTCATCGTAATTATCCACTTCGACTCCAACTGCTCTGTTTGATTCCTAATATCTCCCTTTCTATTACTTTCTATAACTTGTCCTGTTACTAAAAATTTAAAATAATGTGTTGTATCAGTCTCAGACACATGTTTAGAGAGACCACTCACTGTATCATTCTTACTTACGTGGTAGTAGTGTTCCCTAATTCTGTCCTTTAATGCTCTATCCGTCTTACCGATGTAGAATTTTTTACATGTGATACAATGTGCCAAATAGACAACAAGGAGAGTATTGCATGAGGCTTGAACACTGAACCTATAAATTCTACCCTAATCGGGGTGACTAAACACCCCACTACTATCTATATATTTACAAGTTTGGCAATGTCCACATGCTGAGGTACACCCCCCATGTACACTAAACTGTTTCTGTTTTGGGTAGCATAACCGTCTCTTAAGGGAACACATATTTTTATAAACAAATGATGGTCTTACATCAACTATGCCAGTGATATCACTATCTGTAGTCAAAACTCTCCAATGTTTCTCTATAACTTCCTTGTAAAGTCTGACATCTCTGGAGTAGGACAGACAGACTTTCAGTCCACTGTTCCTACCCAATTCTTTTCCAGTTTTCTTCTCATACTTCTCTCCAAAATAAGGCCTAGCTCTAGTATCTCTTAACCTAACTACCTGTTCAATGTTTTCATTGATCTCATGATGTTTGTATCCCCTTGATACTAATGCATTTTTCAGTAGTCCAGTCTGTATGTTAAAGTCAGATTCTCTCACACTTAATCTAGAAGCCCTGAAAGTCTGACTCCTGATCACACTTCTGAAGACGTGGTGGATGCATACTTTCTTTATACAACAGATGATTGCAGTGGCAAGGCTTCTTATGTAATTCTGTATAAATATGTCCATCAGTATCACAGATTACTCTAACATCTAAAAAATCCACAAAAGAAGTGAATATATTACATGAAAACCTCAAATAAGAAGTAGTCTCATTCAAATAATTAATGAAATCATATAACATGGATTCAGTACCATCCTAAATGAGGAAGAGGTCGTCCACAAACCTACGGTAGAATATGACCTCTGCTTTAAATGGTCCCTCACCTATAAACCTTTGTTCCCAGACATTCATTATGAAATTGGCATAGCTGTTGGCACATGAAGTGCACATAGCTATGCCATGTCTTTGCCAATAGTAATGCCCATTAAATAAAAAGACATTATTATTCAAAATACACTCCAATAATTGACATATTAATCTTATCTTGATACTGCCAAAATCTGTGTGTTGTGACAAAAATTGCTTAGTGCTGAATAAACCCTCCTCATTTGGGATGATAGTGAATAAAGAAGTAACATCAAGTGTCACTAAATGCAACACTGGCCTTTTTCCATACATCAGAAAGGAATACAAATAATTTAAGAAATGTTACGTGTCACGTACGATATTAGGGCATGTATTCGATACTATCCTTAACTGCTTCTCCACATAAATAAAAGCACAGGTCGTATTCTACCGTAGGTTTGTGGACGACTTCTTCCTCATTTGGGATGGTACTGAATTCATGTTACATGATTTTATTAATTATTTGAATGAGACTACTTCTTATTTGAGATTTTCGTGTAATATATCCACTTCTTATATAGAAAGATAAAGAAGATAGTGAGACACTGTTCAGAAGTGATGTCACAACAACCTGCTCACCAGTCCACAGGACATCAAAGGCAGATGGAAGGAGTACTTCCAGCAGCTTCTGAATGAAGAAAACCCCACAGAAGCTGTATTGCCCTGGGCACAGTCTATGATGAAAGAAGAGGAGGAGCCCACCATAGGAGAAGTAAGAGCAGCACGAAGGAAAATGAAGTGAGGAGAATGTAGTAGGATCAGCTGAGATCACAGCAGATAGGGTAAAGATGTTGGGTGAGATAGCAGATAAATGTCCTAGAGAGTTGTCCTAGCAGTATGGAGAGATAGACATATGCCAGATGACTGAAGAACAAGGGTACTAGTGCCAGTATACAAGAACAAAGAGGACATTCACAGCTGTGGACTGTATACAGGTATCAAATTCTTATTAAATTACATGAATCCCCCACTCTGAAATTACAGATAAACTTACTAAACTAGGTATAAATCCCTATGTCACAAGATGGGTTGCCAACTGGCTACTGACATAACCCACACTGTGAAAGTAGCAGACTCTAAATCCAACTTCAGACCAGTGACAAGTGGAGTACCATAGGGTTCAGTCCTGGGTCCTCTCCTGTTTGGTATCTTCTTCTCTGAAGTACAGGCTAACACAAAAGGTCTTTGGCTAATAAAGTTCACAGATGACTGCAAACTAGGAGTCGTAATCAAAACTCCTAACAATGTGGGCATCCTACAAAAGGGACTCACTGAGACAGATGCCTGCTGTCAAAGCCATGGCCTCAAGCTCAATGCCAAAAAGTGCATTGTCGTTCCTTTTGGTAAAAACTCTGTACCCATGAACTACCACATAGGCGGTAGTCTACTTAACACTGAAAGTGTGATAAGAGACTTTGGGACACAGGTGGACAGTAGTCTCTCCTTTGATAATCACATCGCCACAATAGTCAGGAAATCCTTCTACGTGACACACCTCACCACAAAAGGTTTTTCATCCAGGAAAAAAGAGGTCATTGTTCCCCTCTATTAATCACTCATTAGACCCATTATAGAGTACAAGGCCTCTTTTGGTATGTACCTCATAAGACATCTACAACAACTGGAAAGGCCGCAGAAATACCTCATAAAGAGGATTACCAGCCTCAAACAGATGCCCTACGCAGACTGTCTCAAAAAACTCCAGCTTTACTCTATCGCATATCGCCTACTCAGAGGGAATCTCTGCCAAAAATACAAAGCTACATCAAACCCAGAGCTGTTGGACATGCTCCACTTAAAGAAATCTCAATCCCGCCAAGCTACATGCTCTAGAGACCTAAACCTTGTCACCACAATAAACAGAACATGCTGGAGGGATAGATTCCTGTCCCAGAGACTTCCCATACTCTGGAATAAACTACCTATCTATATCAAACAAAGCTCCTCATTAGCACTCTTCAAGAAAAATCTTGATGATTGGATGGGAGATAGGAAATTCACCCCGTAGATCACTTCTGTGGCTCTGCTTGACAGGGGCACAGGAAAATAATTTTCCTGGGTGGCAAAAGCCAGGGTACCATTTGGCTAGGCTTATATAGGCCCTAGGGTCAATAGCCTAGTACCTACCTATGAAACTATGAACCTATGAAAGTTGTGGAGGGTGTGACTGGTAAACGAATATGCAGAGCAGAAGAAAGTAAGATGGGAGATGAGCAGTTCAGATTCAAATTAGAGTGCGGAACAACTGACCCAGCATTTGAAGTGAGACAGATACTTGAGAAGAAGCTACAGATTAAGAAAGAGTCCAAATGGGCATTTCTAAATTTGGAGAATGCATATGACAAGTCCTTGATCCTTGAATGTGAATTGCCGAGGTACCAGATCGCTGGAATTAAAGAAAGTAAGATACTGGTGAATTGCTGGCTGTTTGTGTGTTTTCTTAATGCATATGACAAGGTCTACTTTAACAAACAGTTCAGAGGAAACAGATCAACAAAGCTGTTTTATGCAGATTATACAGCATTAAAGGTAGACCGAGCAAGAACTTCAGCAAAGGACAGAGAAATAGAATGCAAAATTAAAGACGCCTGGGCTGAAACTGAGTAAGAGATAAGAGAGCTGCAGTGGCAGCAAATGGTGGAAATCAGAAGAAGCTGAACATTTATTTATTTATTTGCAGTTTTTTAACTAGGAAAGTCCACTGGGCTGTGCTGAGAACATTTTCAGTGGAGGCCCAAGGAAAAAAGCTCCCTGTACAAAAAGTAGTACATTCAGATAACAGGAATTATTCCAGGTGGAACTTAGGTAAATGTGGAGAGAAGTTTTTAAGTGGGCAGGATTTTGGACTGTTCTGATGGCTAATGGGAGAGCATCCCAGTTTTTAGCTAAAGAGTAGGAGAAGAGAAGTTGGCCTGGTGGCAGGTTAGGTTTGTGAACCTGAAGAAGTTGCTGATCTTTAGATCTAAGGGACCTATTTGGTAGGTAAAAGTGAAGGTAAAACTAAGGGGAGGACAGTCAGAAGGTTTATAGATAAGTTTGCGAGCAGTAGTAAGTTGCAGATAGTTAAGGTATTTTGGAAGTTTGAGGCATTTTAGGGACAGAAGAGCAGTACAGTGATGGGAGAAGTTTATGGAACGTTTTGCAAATTTTGCAATTTTATTATAACAAGTTTCAAGTTTTGGCTTTTAGAGTGGTTTGGAGGTTGGTGAGTAGAGTGGTGCCATACATTAGGAAAGAAAGTAGGTAAATAGAGGCAAGTATTTCTTTAAAAGAGGGACTAAAGAATCAGTTGTATTTGGTAGTAGATATTAAACATAGCTTTGTCCAACAGGGTAGACATTTGGGGGGGGGGTGAAAAGCATGAGCTTGGATTTATTAGGGTTGAGGGCTAGGTGGTTTTTAAGCATCCAGGACTCAGTGGTGAAGAAAGTGGCTTAGGATTTAAGTTGGAGTTCAGAGAGAAAGTCACCTGTGCAGATGATGGTAGAGTCATCTGCATATTGGATGAGGACCCCATTGGTCACAGATGCATGGAAATTGTTAATGAAGATATTGACTAGGAGGGGACCAAGAATGGAGCCTTGGGGAACCCCAGTAGAGGTGAAAAATAGGAAGAGATTGAGTTCTGCCATTAGACATTCTGTTGTCTGTCTTTTAGATAGCTTGAGAACCAGTTAAGAGTGGTGTTGGATAGTCCAAATTAGGAGAGTTGTGACAGTACTAAAGGGTGGGAAACTGTGTCAAATGCTGTGAATGATCTAAGAATATAGTAGGTACTATTTTTACATTGTCATGGGCTCTGTTAACAGTATCCAGGAAAGAAATGAGGGAAGTGGTAGTACTGTGGCCGGGTCTAAAACCATGTTGTGTGGAGGACAGTAGCTGGTTCTGAAGTAGATGGGCCATTAGCTGAAGGTGGATGCACTTTTTAAAGATCTTAGAGATTGGTGACAGGATAGCAATAGGTCAAAATTTGGAGATATAATTGTTTTTGCCTACTTTATGAAGAGGGAGAATAAAGGCTCTTGAGATGGAAGGGAAAATCATTGAACAGGTTAACAACTTCAAGTATCTAGAAGGGGTGTTGAGCAGAAGGGAAGTCTATATAAAGAGTTCAAAGCTAGAATCGGAGGGGCTACAGCCAACTAGTACACAGTGTCAGGGGTAGCATATGAGAGAATAATGCCAGAGAAGCTGAAAAGTAAGGTGTAAAAACCAGTGGTGTGACAAGTACTACTGTATGGTACAGAAACCTGGGCAGTAAAGCAATTGAGGAAGCAAGAGGTGATGGAGATAAATTGCCCAATATGGGTGGTAGGATGCACACTGTGGGGCAGATGGGGAAATAAGGACAGAAGAGCAGAAGCCAAAGTAGCTCCAGTTGCAGAAAAGATAAACAAAAATGGATTACTGTGGTCCTGGCACATGCTGAGAAAGACAATATGATGAAGATGATTTGGGACCGACAGGAAAAAGGTAAGAGGAAATGATGGCTTCCATGAAAGAGGTGGATTTGTTTTGTTTGAGAAAACCTGGGAAATTCAGGCATGAGTGTCAAAGATGGTAGAAAAGGGATATTGAATAGAGAAAGAGATGGTGACAGTTAAGAAGACACTCCAATGCTGCATAGAAAATGGAAAAAAGGGGTTGATGATGCTGACCAATGGGATCAACACTACAACACTATAGCTAGTCCATGTTGAATCACATAACAGCTAAAGGCACAGAGACCATGGACCTTGCATTACATTCTGATCAATCATTTGTACAAGCAGAGAGATCATGGACCTTGCATTACATTCTGGTCAATCATTTGTACAAGCAGAGAGATCATGGACCTTGCATTACATTCTGATCAATCATTTGTACAAGCAGAGAGATCATGGACCTTGCATTACATTCTGATCAATCATTTGTACAAGCAGAGAGACCATGGACTTTGCATGACATTTAAATCAAACATTTCTACCAAGAGTACTGAATGATACATATGCTCAAATGACTGCTCACCAGTGCAGACATCACACTAGCCACATACTTTCCCAACACACACACACACACACACACACACACACACACACACACACACACACACACACACACACACACACACACACACACACACACACGCGCGCGCGCACAAATGATATTTGCTGAAGCATTTCAGTTTGGAATTACTTTTAGCTCTATGTATCAACCTCTTGCTTGAAATATATGTGCGGCCCCCTTATCCTCACATAATTGCTCTTCCAATGTAACTTGAATTTCTTCTCTTTTATTCTAGGAGATATTATAGTAAAATTATGAAAAAAAAATATTAGGACTGTTTACATGTACTTCCAAGGCAGATTTACACAGCAACATCCCATGTATTCTTGCAGATATGCATCACTGGGCCAGAACATTATTATAATAGTTAATGGGGATTGTATGTTATTACCTTTCCAGGAGGTACAGTCCAGTGTGAATGGTACTCTTTTCAGAGCAGCTAGTTTCATTCCCACTATGAGAGGTTAATACATTTAACAAACACTGTCATTAATATAAACTATCAGCATCGCTGTCCTTATTACCTTGTTTCATCTATTCATGAAATACTATTCAATCTGATTATGAATAGGTGTTGTAGAAATGCGGAAGCAAAACTTCTATTCTATTTTGAATATTATAAACCAGTCTGTGCGGACAGTGATCCGCTGTGGTGACCCCTAACCGGGAAAAAGCCGAAAGAAGAAGAAGATAAACCAGTCTGTGCTGTTGTTAGATTCTGGTGATGCTGTATTCTTTGAAAGCCTTATAGAAGACAAACTGGCATTCTAACCATGTCAAAAACTTCTAAGGGATGAGGGTGTGATGACCTTTATCAGATGACTATCTTCTTTCCTTTAAGTCAGTCAGTACTGAGAAACAAATAATAAAAGATTAATATCAAACGTGCAGACACACTTGTGGCTTTGTGTAGATAGTGTGAAGGATTGGCAATATAGGGAAACAATAAAACTCTTAAGGTAAGTAACAAATACCAGCAAACTTTCTGACTGTGAGGTAAGGCTGGTATGAGGTCTGAAGTTTGTGCGATCAGGGTATAGTTGTAAATTATGCTGAAAGGGTACAATAAATTGTTTCTTATAAGCACCTACCTGACTGTAGGCTATAAAATCTGGCAATAATGGGTATATCCAGGATGTACAGGTTTTGAAGCATAGAATAGAATGCAAACAACAGGAAGCTATGGTGTCAAATGAGGTAATAGGGATTAGAAAGTACAAGTCGGTCAGTTAATAAGATACTTATTATCATCCAAAACTTGGAAGTCATACAATGGGAACTTCAAGGAAAGGTGTGTATTTCTGAACAGAGCAACACAGATATCACTCTTTCAGCATGATATAGAAATTTGTAGTGCACAGATGTTTGGAAGGGGTGGAGTTACAATAATAAGAGTCTACATCAGCTATACATTTCACCTGCAGTTAGGACAACTTCACTCTATCTCACAGCTATGAGTTTCACCTTTCAAGCACAGGGTTAGTGGAACCACACCAAACACTGTTTTGTGGGCAAACTGTTAAAGGGATGGAGCAGAAGGAAAGCGACATAAAAGTCAGTGATGACTTCAGGTAAGGGCAGTCCTCTCCAGACTTCTTCAGGGTTAAATAGCATTTCATTTCATTATAGAGACTATACATCCCTAGCTATACTGGAAACATCTCTCTACCAGGGTGTGACATTAATATTTTACATAACAAGATGGTTACCTGCATGATGGAATGCAAAATAGACCAAGCCAAAAAGGTCAGTAGGTCATACAGAGAAGAGAATAGAAGAGAAGAGAAGGGAAGAGATGAGAAGGGAAGGGAAGAGAAGGGAAGAGAAGAGAAGAGAAGGGAAGAGAAGAGAAGAGAAGGGAAGAGAAGGGAAGAGAAGAGAAGAGAAGAGAAGGGAAGAGAAGGGAAGAGAAGAGAAGAGAAGGGAAGAGAAGAGAAGAGAAGCGAAGAGAAGAGAAGAGAAGGGAAGAGAAGAGAAGAGAAGGGAAGAGAAGAGAAGGGAAGAGAAAAGAAGAGAATAGAAGAGAAGGGAAGAGAAGAGAAGGGAAGAAAAAAGAAGAGACTAGAAGAGAAGGGAAGAGAAGAGAAGGGAAGAGAAGAGAAGAGAAGAGAAGGGAAGAGAAGAGAAGGAAGAGAAGAGAAGAGAAGAGAAGAGAAGAGAAGAGAAGAGATTGGAAGAGAAGAGAAGAGAAGAGAAGAGAAGAGAAGAGAAGAGAAGAGAAGAGAAGAGAAGAGAAGAGAAGAGAAGAGAAGAGAAGAGAAGAGAAGAGAAGGGAAGAGAAGAGAAGAGAAGGGAAGAGAAGAGAAGAGAAGGGAAGAGAAGAGAAGGGAAGAGAAGAGAAGAGAAGGGAAGAGAAGAGAAGGGAAGAGAAAAGAAGAGAATAGAAGAGAAGGGAAGAGAAGAGAAGGGAAGAAAGAAGAGAATAGAAGAGAAGGGAAGAGAAGAGAAGAGAAGAGAAGAGAAGAGAAGGGAAGAGAAGAGAAGAGAGAGAAGAGAAGAGAGAAGAGAAGGGAAGAGAAGAGAAGAGAAGAGAAGGGAAGAGAAAAGAAGAGAAGAGAAGAGAAGAGAAGAGAAGAGAAGAGAAGAGAAGAGAAGGGAAGAGAAAAGAAGAGAATAGAAAAGAAGGGAAGAGAAGAGAAGGGAAGAGAAGAGAAGCGAAGAGAAGAGAAGAGAAGAGAAGGGAAGAGAAGAGAAGGGAAGAGAAGAGAAGAGAAGGGAAGAGAAGAGAAGAGAAGAGAAGAGAAGAGAAGAGAAGAGAAGAGAAGAGAAGAGAAGAGAAGAGAAGAGAAGAGAAGAGAAGAGGCAAGTTATGTAGCTTGTTGTCATTCTTAAAAGATCAGGGTCTATATTACTTTATCAAAAGTTGATTTCAGTAAACGCTCACATGAACGAAAATGCTGGTAATCGAAAGGGTGTTTGTGCGGTCATGGTACAGTGAGGAGTGGGATATTTGCCCTTTCCTCACTGCAGTACGATCTCGGAGTTGGAATATACAGTTAGCGGAGGGTATGGGGGGTGCAGCCCCCCACAATAAGAAGTTCAATTTCCAGCATTTTCACTCATGAGAGTGTTCGCTGAAATCAACTTTCGACAATGTAATATAGACCCAAAGATCATAGGAGGGCAGTGAGACATTTCAGTAGATATGAGGGGAATTAGAGGGTTTCCTGGCTGAGAAAATTGGATGGACCCTCATAGCAATTGGTTATTGCAGTGTGATATTGGTATACTGATTTTGGATAGATATAGCTACAGACACAACTGAATATGCAACCTTTGTGGATATCATTCAAGGGATTGATAGATGGCAATTATAATATATAAATCTTACATAAAAAGAAGGTGTAGGGGGTATTCCTGAAGCAGAAAAAGTGGATGAGATAAGGAGTTAGTGTATATTAACATTTACTAACTCTCTAGTTTCCTTTGAAGGAAAAAGATGCTGTTGGTTCTTGGAGACTTGCACATATTTTGGGTTGAGATGAGTGAAATGTGGAGGAAATAGGGAGTTAGTGTATATTAACATTCACTAACTATCTTGTTTCCTCTAACAGGGAAAAAATAATGTGGACTTTTGGAGACTTTTACATATTTTACGTACAGAGACCTGATTAGAAGAGACAAAGAGGCAAACAGATAGGCTCAAGAATTCAGAATTTAGCATACAGTTGAATGTAATGTCATATGTAGGATGAAATGGAAGCAATTACTGCCTTTGGTGGATACATCGACAAAGTTCTTAAGAAAACCAGACATCGGTTGTTTTAATTTGGGGGTGATTATTTGTAGCCTGATAGAAAAAAAAATGATAATAATAATAATGAAGGAGTTGCTGCAAGTGAAAACAAATGTCTGTCTCAGCTGCACTGGTATGCCCTAATATAATCTTTATGAGTGTTCAAGAAGCATGCAGAAAAAATGCATGTGGATGAAACAGGGCAGGAGATTTATTAATAAAACAATGTTCGAAGAGGCTTAAATAATGAGTGTCTTGGTCCAAAGGCCTCGAGAGCTGTACGGTAGAGATCTTTTGTATTACAGACTGGATGGGGGTCATCTGAGGGACACAAGTGTGAACTTATTCATTATTCATATACATTTGCTACTGCAGGATTTCCTGTGAGGATGGTACAAAAGTGCAGAACACTGTGAGTGGAAGTTAAAATGGTGTAGGTGAGTGTGGTCAGAAAGAGTTAATCTCCCAGTGCTGTGAAGGTTATTTCATTAAAACGTGGGAACAAGTCACTATCCTTGCACAAAATAGAAGCAGCCTGATGTATGAAGGACTAAGCCATTATAAAAGGGGAGATAGGGGTGTTGTTGAGGCCCCTAACAAAACAACAAGGAATGGTTAGAACTAATTACTGCCGATGACAGGTGAGGCAAAGATGCGCCATAACATAAGTGGAATAGAAAACTTGGTACTGCATGTGAGTGGTGAAACAAAATGATATCCTCACTTAAGTGGAATGCATTGATGTGAGTGGCAATCAACAAATGCCCCAGTTAATGTTAATAACCAGAAATGTTACTGATTAACAAATGTCAACGGTCATGGGGTGAGTGATGTTTCACCCAACGAGTGGTTCCAAAGAAGTTTCAGATGCTTCTGCTGAGTATTTTATTGTAATTCAGAAGGCTGCAAAGGATGTACTACCCCCCATCTTAAGTGGTTTAAAAACAATGTAACTCTGTAACTCACAAAGACCTCAGGCCAGGAGCAATGGTTTCAAGTAAATGACATGCCAACTATAGAATCAAAAGTATTCTAAGTTTAGGGGTAACAGAAGCAGTGGAGGGGGCCCTGATGATGAGGGGTGATTAGCAAAAAGAATCTTTTGGATTGTAAATCTATATATAGAATTCTCCTTGAATGGTAATAAGTATATCAGTTGATGTTTACCGGATGGAACTGGAATCCGTAGGTGTGTTATTGCTTTACTAGCTACCGTGAAAATGTAGACATAGATAGAATGTTATAGATGTCTCATAAATAAATTCTGCTCATAAGGCAGACATGGTATAGTAATGAGATGGGGAAAAGAGGCATAAGGACAACTTTGTACCACAAGAGCAGCTAGAATTTTACAGTTCTTCAATTTCACAAGGAAGAAGAAAACACATGGTGATAAGCTTTCCATTCACAAATGTTTGGTACTAATATAGAACACCTTAGTAACAAATAATGTAACAGAAATAAAAGACAGGGATTCAGAAATGCATTAACACACCACACAAACCTGTTTTCAGCAGAACTGCATAATGCATTAGGACTGAGCTATTCAAAGACTAATGTTTCTCATTAGAATTACAAAGGGACCTGTCTGTAGGGTGACATCAAAAGCTATGAGCAATTGCATTAGTCCAATGGCGAGGCTAATGAAAGTTTGCCACATGCTCTTCACCAGAAATTTTCACTGACCTTAAAATAGTGCAGGACAGAGATTCAAAGAATAATTCTATCACAATCTGGATCACATAACAAGAATAGTGTACACTGTCTTTTGATGGCATACACCCATTACTTTGTATGTGTGTGTGTGTGTGTGTGAGGGAATGTGAAAGTGTGTGATTATGTGGTGTGTGTGTGTGTGTGTGTGTGTGTGTGTGTGTGTGTGTGTGTGTGTGTGTGTGTGTGTGTAAGGGAATGTGAAATAGTGTGTGTGTGCATTTGCGTGTAGGTAACATATGAGTGTGTGTGTGTGTTTGTGTGTGTTGTGTGTTTGTGTGTGTGTGTGTGTGTGTGTGTGTGTGTGTGTGTGTGTGTGTGTGTGTGTGTGAAAGTGTGTGTGTGTGTGTGTGTGTGTGTGTGTGTGTGTGTGTGTGTGTGTGTGTGTGTGTAAGGGAATGTGAAAGTGTGTGATTATGTGGTGTATGTGT
This sequence comes from Protopterus annectens, assembly GCF_019279795.1. Taxonomy (NCBI): domain Eukaryota; kingdom Metazoa; phylum Chordata; order Ceratodontiformes; family Protopteridae; genus Protopterus; species Protopterus annectens. The sequence continues at coordinate 194,150,964 of NC_056744.1, forward strand.
GTGTGTGTGTGTGTGTGTGTGTGTGTGTGTGTGTGTGTAAGGAATGTGAAATAGTGTGTGTGTGCATATATGTGTGTGTGTGTGTGTGTGTGTGTGTGTGTGTGTGTGTGTGTGTGTGTGTGTGTGTGTGTGTGTGTGTGTGTGTGTGTGTGTGTGTGTGTGTGTGTGTGTGTGTGTATAAGGGAATGTGAAAGTGTGTGTGTGTGTGTGTGTTGTATGCAAGTGTGTATGTGTTTGTGTGTGTGTGTGTGTGGGGGGGGGGGCACGCGCGTGTGTGCATGTGCGTGTGTGTGTGTTGGAGCATATTGCATCTATCTGGATATCTGTGGGTGTTTATGGATGTCTGTGAGTGTGCCTGAGTTTTGGAATATTTTTGTGGTTGTCAGTTGGTGTCTGTGTAATTACGTTGTCATGGAGTGATAGAGGGAACTCTACCACAGTTAGCCTCACCCTTGGACTAATGCATTTTCTCATGGATTTTTCCAGCAAGGCTGCTGTCACCATACAAGCTGATGCTTTATGACTGCTATCACCCTACAGTCTGATACATTACGACTGCTGTCACCCTACAGACTGGTGCCTTTGTAACTCTAATGGGAAACGTTGGTGTATGACTAGTTTAGTCATAATGCATTGTGCAGTTCTGCTGAAAACAGGATTGAGTGGTGTGTTATGTATTTCTCAATCCCTGGATTTTATTCATGTTAAACTAACTGTTACTTGGGTGACTTATATTAGTATCAAATTTTTGTCTCTGAAAAGCTTATCACCCTAAAGTTTGATTCAAAGAGATGCTAATTACCTGCTAGTAAGATACAGCTCACAATGGCTGTTCTGTTTCAGAATCCTTAAATATCACTGTTGCAACACTGAGGTTAACAGCACTGCCCAGATAGTACTGGAGGCAATAGGTCTATGAATCCAATTGGTAGTTCCTAACAATAAGTACTAAACTGTCTAAATGTATTTTTTTTGAGAGAAGTTATCCAAATACAGTAGGCTCCATGTTATCCAGTCTCACTGAGACCAGACCTTAGGCTGGCTAAACGAATGGGTGTTTAATCAGAAAATGCATAAAAGATAGCATTTCCATTACAAATCATCTAGAATAACAGGACTTGTGTTAGTATGCATTTTGCTAATGAATATGAAATCTAAAACTCAATGTCTGTCATTATTTAGGCCAGAGGAGCCAAATGTGTTGTTCTTCTCTGTTGTCTTTTGCTAGGGCTACAGCAGAAATTTTATGGCTGGATAAAGAGGAAGCCAGTTAAAACAGGCCGGATAAGAGGGAGTGTACTGTAGTATCAACAACACTTTCAAGTGTTTTGTTAAAATTCATTCTTGATTATTTAAGGAATATATATTTTAAATGTATTTGAAAAGTGTCCTCTTTAAATTATTTTAACTCAATTCCCAAAAAAAAAAATTCTCCACATTTCAAATTAAAAATAAAAAAAACTTGACTTTCAGGGTTTGTTTTGTTGAGTCAGCAAAGATCTTTTCACTCAGATCCAGGTTAGAGCCACAGCAGAGGTTTGTTTTGACACCATAATCCAGAAAATTATCTAAGTGCAGTATACAGGATGTTATATTTTAAAATGTTTGTCTATTTCTGTCACTTTGATGAGTGGATTGTTTATATTTATCATACATGAAATTGCTTGGACCTAACTCTTAACTGCAGATTTGTGGGGAAGAAACACTGAGCCATATTGAAAAAATGTAGCTCTAGCCCACTGTAGTCTGCCTGTTATGACATTCATCTAATACTGTTCAAAGGAAACAAAGGTAGCATTCACATGAAGGTGATTCTGCAAATCTAAATCAGAAAAGGGAAAATAGATAGGATACTAACATTAAAAAGCATCTTTGAATATAATCATCTTGTCTAGTTTAGGAATTATGTTGAATTTTTTTAAAACTTTACAGCAATTAACTTGGTACAAAGACACATTAATATGTATAAGATTGCATATGTGTGTGTGTGTGTGTGTGTGTGTGTGTGTGTGTGTGTGTGTGTGTGTGTGTGTGTGTGTGTGTGTGTGTGTGTGTGCGTGTGTGTGTGTGTGTGGTTTATGTGTATGTGTATGTGTGGATATGTTTGAGAGCATTTTAGGAAGTGGGCAAAAGAAGATAGGAAGAACAGGTTGGAAAGAAGGAAATGTTTGCTTTGCACTTTGTTTATCTTTACAGCAACTAGATAAACCCATTTTTAAGAAAGGGTCAGAGTAGCAGTATTAACATATTTTTCAGTTTTACCTGAAAATGTAATTCTTTGTGAAACATAAAGTTTATTTTATGAATTTCTTATTTAAGAGAGAAGCACTGATATGCTGTACCAGCAGAAAGATAACTATTATCAGGGAGTGGTTCTAGGTGCAGTAATGTATTAACACAAAATTCTTTTAAAGCAATGTGTCTTCCATGTGTCTCTTCTGTTACTACAACTTTTCATTCATATACGTGGTCACTGTCATCCCCTACGAACCTATAAAAGATGAAGCAACAGAGAAAGTATTCCCTTTTGTTACTTATTTTTTAAAGCATTCTGACAATCATAATTATTCTTGAAATATGCAAACATATTTTTAAAAATCCATACGTTGCACAGTCAGTTGGCTTAGGATTCTCTCTGAATGAAATTTCTTGATAAACTGGAGTTGCATAAAGTGCAAAGGTTCCACCCAAAAGGACATCACCACCTTGAGATACAGCAGGAAGACTGTGGCTCTTCAGCTGACAGCTTGAGTGTGGATTTAAGGACAGAACCATGTTCAAGAGCTCTGTTGGAATTACGGCCATTAAAGACAGCAACAGCAGGGATGATGGCTTTGCAAAGACCAGTTCACCTCCATTATAAAAGTTCCTAGAAAAAAAATGTACAATGTAAAGACACTGTTACAGTGCCTTGGAAATATACAAATGCAAGTGTAAACAGCAGGTAAGACTATATTAGCAAAGTAAATAATGAAAATGCTTCGTCAGGTTAAAGTCATTCTAAAACCAACAGTTTATTTATGTTACTGACATACTTTCCCTCATTAGTAAAGAAACATTTGTTTTTGGACATCATAAATTATATGTTTTATTTGTGATTTACTCCTATATATGCTATAGGCCTTGAGTGAAAATATTAAAAGCTAAGAATATCACAAATTTGCATTCACCACAATGAATGAATGCTCAGACCATTAATGAGTTTCAACATACTAACCAGTGTTTTCATCCCAATATTTGGAACAGGTGATTTAGCACAGCAGAGATTAATTCTCTTTTTGGAATTTGAAAAGGCTAAAATTGACCGGGACCTTAAAAATGAAAACTATCACATCACTCATCTTGTTAAAGTGCTTACCAACTAAACACCATACAGTTTAATAAAATAAAAAAAAATACTAAAACGGAAGCATTAAAAGAAAACAATTAGATCTATAAAACCTGCTGAAGCAAAATTATGTCTGAGCTGGAGTCAGACAACATTGCTAAATAATGAAGTGTGATGATCCATGATGAAGTGTTCCACTAAACAAAGTAAATCATCAGATATTAAGTGATTGCAAATAATAAAACTGCTGCAGGCTCATGGTTTGCAGGAGTTTGCAGCAGACATTCAAGCAGACCCTTTACCAATCCTAACTCTAGAACAATAATAGTACATAGTCACTATATTTTTTAATAATTTAAGATACTGATGCAAATTCACTAAAGCTTATATGGTCATTTTTTCCATGTGCATGCTGTGGCACAATATGAACATGAGAACAGTGAGTTTTAGATTTATTAAACTCTGTGTGGTGGTGCGAAATCATGCGCATTCACACACAATAATGGAAACTTACGTGAAATGCAAATTTCAGCATAAGTAACTGAAATTTATGCTAATGAAGTCAAACAGCATGGTGGAGCAATCCAACTCCCTTCAGCACAACTGTGTAGACTCCGTTTCCATGTTGGTAATGTATGTGGAGTCTACATGGAAGCAATGCTATATAAAAGTCCAGAAATATGGACAGAATGCCCATGAAAAGGTAACAACACACATATAATGGGTGATGTATATGCTGTGGATGTACAAAAGCCTCAGGGTGTGTGTGTGTCAGATTAGTATACATTTAAAATATTTTTATATTACATGTTTGCACAGTGCACTGCTTGGCACAACAAGTTTTAAATATAAATAACAGAAATGTCATTGCAAAGAAGAGTATAATGTATTGTCATAATAGGTAGAGTAATACCCTGCCTTGTGTCTTAAAAATGTTGCTGTCATGCTGTCACCCAGCTTACACAGCTACTAACCATGTAGATTCCAGGCTGTCAGCATAGTTATCATGCAAATGAGTGCAAAAAGCAGTGGATATGTTGAATCACCAAAAGCAGGAACTTTGTAGGGCTGTTCACTATGTGTAAGCTCCTAGATGATGTTTATGTTTCCCCATGAATGTCGATGACAGCAGTGGGGTGTCAGGTAACTTTGTTGTTTGGTTTTTAGTTGTACATGTTTGCGCAGTGCACCACATCAGGCAAATGGTTATGGTGATGCATAACTTGTTTGCATGACCAGTCCACCCACATATCAGACATGAGCTAGGTATCCAAAAATAGAAACCGGATGTATTCAATCAATATTGCTTAGCATTGCTGGTCATTGCACAAAACTGGTAAGTGGGGCTGTGATCTGCTCATTTTCTCCCATTATAAGACTTTGCATACCTACTCCTGTGATGACAGGTGTTAGGTATGGGACTGAAGTGCAAATGGTCCTGGGTTCAAGTACAGGGTATGGTAACTTTTCTCATATTGTTCTGACATTGCATCTTATAGAAATGAAGTGTAATTAGCATTTTCTGTATGTTCCAAGACAACAGGGAGGAAAATATAACATTTTTCCATGCCTTACCTTAGTTATGCACAGCTGTACTGTGCTGTGTGCAAGTGTGCACAGGGCACTACTTCCCACTGAACAGGACCTTTAAATTATGTTAATTATATCCTAAGCAGGTGAGTTTCATTTTAATTAGCCAATCCCACATGGTGGACCTACTCAAGAAATGTATAAAGTATGCATACAGCCTACTTTCTGATTTTCCCTCAATACTTCAAGACCACTGGAGTACAGACTTGGACATTTTACCTGCAATAATGGTAGGGGTTACTGTAGCTATTCAACATATGCATGTGCTAGGGGCTGAAGTCATTCCTGTGGTGCTGCTGACAATAGGCCTAGGCCGAGAAGGAGAAGAGTGCTCGGGTCCAAAGTAAGCTTTCGGGTGCTACATGAGTTTTAGATTATAAAGCACTACAGTGTGGACAGGGATGTATTACAAGAACTCTGTGAGCTCTGCTGCCCTCTACTCAGAGCCAGCGCCAACTGAGGGGAACCCATTCCAGTGAAAACTAAGGTATGTGTAGCCCTTAGGATATTAGCTACAGGTACTTTTCAAAGATCAACTAGGGACATGATGGGGTGTCACAGGCATCAGCATCCATGATACTCTACCAGTTCCTGGATGTTATGCTCCTACATGCCAGTGAGCACATATCATTTTCCTTTTCCCCTGAGGAGATGGCTGAAAATATGAAACAGTTCTACCAAGTAGCTCACTACCCTGAAGTACTTAGTGCCATAGATTGCACACATGTAAAAATGCACCACCTGGTGAGCAGGGTAGAATATTAGAATAAACATTAACTGCAAGGGATACCACTCCATCAACTGCCAGGTCATGTGCAATGATTAGGGGATTATTCTGGATATGTGTGCTGGCAACTCTGGCAGTTATCACATCTCCCATAACTGGCACACATCACAGCTGTACCAGATGTTTGCTAGGGAGATCATCCCACAAGGCCATTTACTGTGGGATGCTGGCTATGCCCTGGTACTGTGGATGATGACACCCATCAGAAATGTATACACACCCACAGAAGATCACCATAATAAGGCACAGGCACAAACTCGGAACTTCACAGAGCAGCTGTTTGGGCTTCTGAAGTCACATTTCTAGTGCCTAGTTATATCCGGTGGAGCCTTGTAGTATACTCCACGCACATGTACACAGATATTTACAGTATGTGCTATTCTCCACAATCTGATCCTGTGGAAACGGCTACAGCATGATCAGCAAGGGGAAGGGACACACATCCACCCACCAATGCCTAGATCATGACAGTCACAGTCACAGGAGGACTCAGAGGAGGAATCCCCAGCTGCTGTCCCTGCAGGTAGATGTGGGTGTGCTCAGTATGTCTTTGCTTTGGCTAAGAAACAATGCATAACACATTCACGGACTACCTAAAGACCTAGGGACTAATACCTTTCTCCTACTCACATACATACATTAGAAATGATGCTGGGCAACTTGGATGACCTGTACCTATCCATGTATTGGTTGTGTACTGCTTGCATCAGGCAGAGTCAGCCCAGAAATACAGCTGTGTCAACCACTGCATTTGCAAGGTAGCTACTTAACATACACTGTAGTCTTGTGGAGTATTATGACATGTCATTTTGTAACAATGAACTTGGCACAGTATTCCAGTAAATTGTTGTGTATTTGTACAGAAAATTAAGTACAATGTGACTACTGACACTATTTTACTAGTATGTGTCCATTTGTAATTAGTAGACCTCATGCATGAAACTTCATGCAGTTCTACTGCAGCAGATTACTGGTACATCATTCAAGACAGACATTAGAAAGTGAGGCTACAGATTGCAGTTCCTGACTTCAGACTTGTCTGTAGCCTAACAATAAATGTGGCTTGTTCCCCCACCCCAGTAACAGGGGTGTCTCCTTGAAACTGCCATAACAGTAACTCATCTATGCTGCCCCCAAGCCCACAGAAAATGGCTGTTTGTCACAATTATTATACCCCACATTTCCAGGAGAATACTGTAGATTTGATCATACATCGTCTGTGTTAGGTAACTCATATATAGCAGTGTACATTGTTATGCAGGTGGTTTTGTGATGAACAATCCCTGTTCTGGTAAGCTTCTTCTGTGGCCTAAAGGACTAAAGCAGCCATCCTGTCTGATGAAGCTGTAATGCTGTTGAGGGCTTCGATCATGATATAAGTAGAGGTTTTGGATGTGTACTAGCAATAGTGTGTCCCGTACTGTTATCAAGTTTGTCTTGTCTTAGTTCCACTTTTTTGTGATGTGGCTCATGTTTAAAACCTTTTTGCTATAGCTTAGTCAGTTTGCATGGAGTGCAGTAGTGCAGGAACAGTAAAAGAAGAAATAGGATTTATGTCTGGCCACCAACCACAGACACCTGATACATTCAATCAATGCTGTTAGTAATCGGGAAGTCCCGGCCTGGAATAAAGATAGGAGTGGGCTGTAGTAGCAGGTATATATTACATAATAGTAAAACTGAGATGTGAGCAATGCACCTCATGTTTGCACACTACTTAACAATGGTCAAACAGTGTAAAAAAGGCAAAGGGCACATTCGTGTACACTTAGTTAACCACAGTGCAAATCCGATGCTTCTCACTCTATAGCACTCTCTCTCTCTCTCTCTCTCTATATATATATATATATATATATATATATATATATATATCCATAGTGCCCTACATACCTATCAAGCTCTTAGAGTAGAAAATCAGGGCAAAGCAACAAATAATGTGGGAAAAAGGCCCAACAATAGGGATACTTTTTAAATATTGCACTTACAAATTTAAAAAGGTGATAGATTAACAGGTGTTGCATTTCCATGAATTTTCTGAAGGATATATAACTTGTGAAATTCAGATGTCTGCCATTATTTACTGACCTCATTTCTCAATGTTTACAATTAATTTTCCAGAAAACCACAATATTGCTTGAAACATTCTACAAATGTGAGTTAACAGTCTGGACAGCTGAGAGGTATCGTGCCCTATCATGCTTGGACATCATGTCTCCCCTAAAACTACATGTGGAAACATTGCAAACTGAGGGCACAGCATAAGTATATGTACATATATTGACAAGCCATCCCTTTGTTTCTCCACCAGCAATGACAGTAACAAGCACAACAATCCAGGGTCACCTTGAGTTTTCCACACATATATCACCCCCTGTGCAAGTTGTAATGTATGATGTTGTGTTCTTCCTCATGGACAGTGGCAATCGATGGTGCTCAGACGCTTGCTCATCCAAATGCAAACAGACTAATCGGATCAATGAGGTTATTGTTGATACATAACTAGGCTACTAAACAGTAGTCATCTGCTAGGCAGATAGCCTCAGATGACACTACAAGACAATGTGACTAAGCAGGCCTTTCGAGCTGTTGTCGAACACATGGCTTGTTTATTTCATCTACCATAAGATCACCTGCAGTCCTTTTAAATCAGAGTTGTGTTGTGGTGCATGTGTTAAGCCCCCTGATCTGTAGTCCATAAACTTAGATCAGTAGGGGATCTAATCTCACTGCAGGCAACTCTGTGCATAAACAAACATGGAAGTGTGTACTCCCATCCGACTTCATAAATTATATGGTATCCATTTGGTGCTTGCACAAACATCCAGTGAAGGCAGGCCACCAAACTCTTGTCCCTCACGTGACCTGCTGATGTAATTTACTGTAAGATCACCTGCAGGTCTGACATCCAGTCAAGGCAGGCCTCCAAACTCTTGTCTCCCACATGGCCTGCTGATGTCATTTACCATAAGATCACCTGCAGTCATGCTACAATCAGACTTTCTCTGTGGTGTGTGCATTAAGTGCTCTCATCTTTAGTCCATAGACTTAGATAGGAAGGGGTTCTATTCTCACTACAGCCAACTTGGTGTGTCTGCATATTTAAGGTGGAAGGGTGTATTCCACATTGATGTCTCAAATGACATGTTATTGCACTGTTTTGCTGCTTGCACAAACATCCAGTTGAAGCTGGCCTCCAACCTATTGTCCCCATGTGACTTGCTGGTGTCATCTACCATAAGATCACCTGCAGTCCACCTAAAAATCAGACTTGTGCTGTAGTATGTGTGTTAAGTGCTCTGATCTGTAGTATGTAAACCTAGAAAGGTAGGGGTTCTACTCTCACTGCAATCAACTGCGTGTGTGTGTGCGTGTGTGTGCGTGTGTGTGTGTGTGTGTGTGTGTGTGTGTGTGTGTGTGTGTGTGTGTGTGTGTGTGTGTGTGTGTGTGTGTGTGTGGAAAAATAGAAATGGAAGTATGTATCACACATTGAGTTCTCAAGTGGCCTAGTCTTGCACTGTTTTGGTGCTCGTGCAAACATCCAGTTGAGGCAGGCCTCCAACCTTCTCTCCCCCACAAGGCCTGCTGATGTTATCTACTATAAGATCACCTGCAGTCCTATTAAACCCAGAGTTATGCTGTGGTGTGTGTGTTAAGTATTTTAATTTGTAGTTCATTAACTTACATAGGGTGGGGTTCTATTCTCACTGCAGTCAACTGTGTTTATATGTGTATGAGCTGTTGGTGGATGTTACACAAAACATTTTACAGCAGACTAAGGGACACTATCCTTTTGTGTTCAACAAACACTGCTGATGTCATCAGCTATATCAGATTACTGGATATGTATATGTCACAATAGGCTATGGGCAAACACTGGCCTGGACAGACAGGTAGATGTCACCTCATCCTATATAAGACAGGCAACAGTTACATTACTGTTATTGGATGTACAAACATCATGACATCTATTTGCAATGATGATAGACAGGTTGACACATCAGATCACATAGAAGTCCATGTGTGCTATGGTTTTTGTGGATGATATTGTGGTCTGTACTGAGAGTAGGTTACAAGTGTAGAGACCCTGGAGAGGTGGAAATATGCTCTACAGAGAAGAGGAATGAAGGTCGGCAGGACTAAGACAGAATATATGTGTTTGAATGTTAGGGAGGACAGAGGAATGGTTAGAATGCAGGGAGTACAGCTGTCAAAGGCATATGATGTGAAATACTCTGGATCAACAGTTCAGAATAATGGTGAGTGCGGAAGACCGGTGTCCAAGAGATAGCATGCATGGTGGATTGTGTGGTGAAGAGGGTCAGGAGTGACCTTTGACAGATGGGTACCAATAACACTGACATGGAGGGGTTACAAGATGGTAGTGAGATCAGCTATGTCATAGGGGTTACAGATGGTGCCACTGACAAAAAGGTAGGAGTCTTTACAGGTGTTAGCAGAGTACCAGATGTTATGGTTTACATTGTGTGAGCTGAGGCTGGACAGGGATATTAACCATATATTACAGTGTCAGCTCAGGTTGTATGGTTTGTAGATGAAGTCAGAGTGTCGGGATTGTGTTGGTTTGGACATGTGTTAAGGAGGGATGCTGGGTATATTGGGAGAAGAATGCTAAGGATGGAGGTGCCAGGTAAGAGGAAATAAAGTAAGATCTAAGATAAGGTGCATGGATGTGGTGACAGAGGACATAAAGATGGTTGGTGTGACAGAGCAAGATGCAGATGACAGTTAGAAATGGAAGCAGAATATCTGCTATGGCGAGCCTAACCTAATGGCTCTGTCCAAAAGAATAGATAGAAGAAGATGGCATCTCTATTTGGAGAAACCCCATCTGTATACTTGAGGCATGACTGTACAGCAGGTGTATCTAATTGATGGTTACTCTGTCTAGGCTCAATCTGGGCTTTGACAGTGTGTCTTTGTATTGCCTGGTCTGAATTGTGTGCAGAGGCTGTAACACTTTGCCCTCATACATGCAGAAATGTTAATACACTTGCTTTCAAATATAATCATCTGCTGCTATGTAGCTGAGCAAATCAAGCTGTCAGAACCACTGTTGCATAACAAGCAGCAATTTACCCACTTACCTATCAATAACAGAAGTATTGATCTACCTTATGAAGGACATCATAATGTACACCTGATAGATTAGTGACCTGACGAAGGTAGTTAGATCATGTATACCCATCTTGTTTTCATTCTCTATGCAGATACCAGGTTCAAAACTCCCATTTTTAACTATCATTTCCCCTCTGTTTCTCCTGCTAGCATAGTTGACATGAGTTCCTGACTCAGCTCAGCTAATGCCTCATGTGCACTGAATAGCCTGTATCCCCTACATCACTGAATTACAATTTTCAGGAGATCCACGTGTAGTAGGGATCTGGAATTAGTGCTCTCTAGCTTCCAAATGGGTAACACTGGAACGATTGTTTGCTCACACACTTGCCTCCTACAAACCATCATGTGCAGAGTACTCCCCACAAACCAACCTAAACAGTAGACACATCCTAAGCACAATCAGGCTACAAGCAGACAATGCATATGAGACATATCATCACCACTGTCTCACCATAGAAGTGCTCATGGCAATGGGCATGTATCCCAATGGTTTTCATAATAGTCTTGTATCATTAGATGTACAGATGCCCCACTCAACAGCTTAAACAAGGATATGTTTAGTGTCAGCTGTGTGTGGCAGATGTAGTTGTCACAGCACACATGCAATCAAGTCCCACTCTTATTCCAGCATACTTCATCTTGGTATGCACAACTTGAGAAGTGACTATATGAAATATATGAACACAGACATGATTGAACTATCTAAAAATGCATCCCCCACCAGGTATGTCTATATCTTTGAGAAGCATTAAACCTTCGCCTAGGATGATACCACTTTATAAAGAACAACAGATTCACTTAACTTGTCTAAGTTTCAGGTTTCATAGTACGGAGATACAGTACCTGTCAGGGTGGGATGTCATGGTGGATAGAGCACAGTGCTTTGGCAGACATAAGCCACCTGACTACACCATAATCCCTTTGTTAGGCAAGGTCACAAAAGCAGAATAACCAATGTGAAAATGTACACCTCCAACAAAGTGACTGCCATGCTGCTAACCCCTAGGAGTTCACACCTGAAGCCTCACTCTCTGTAAGCACTCTTTGCAATGAAGATATTGATGTCTGTGCAGTTACAGAAACTTGGTTCAAGGCAGCTGTATGTACTTTGCCCTTGCAAAGCTGCAATGCCTTCCAAACATGCACATGGCAAATAGAAGTTGTGTGCACCCCAGGAGGTGTCGTATCTATTTACATTGAAGATTATTATGCGTCAAGATTGTTTAGAGAAGATAACTACATGAAGTTATTCTAATGTCCATCCTATTGTGGATAGGAAACCCCTTCCTGTTATAACCATTAATAGGTCACCATCCATAAATACAGAAGGCCATGACTACATGGGACAATTAAAGTAGAGCAAAACAACTCAGGCAAGTTTGAGTGAAAGTATACATCCATTGATCAGGATAATTATTTGACAACAAACTCACCTGTGCAATATTACCTATAGTTTGTGAACTGAAATGCCATGGAAGAAAGAGTGCAACACCCCACAGGGTTATCTCATATTCTAGACCTGTACCTCAACAATATGAGTGAACAATGTAATGGCACATGTGTAGTGCTGCACTGTTAATCCAACCATAATGAACTGTGTTTTAAAGTAGATATAGCTACTGAACTCCCAAAGGATGAATCAAGTTCACAATCATCATCCAAGGTAACTACACACTCTTAAGAGGTGGTCTAAAATACTTCCAAGTAACAGTTTCCACACAGGTCATTGACAGCGATAGTACCTTAACTCCCTGATGCTGTCTACCCTGTCAACACATCTACACAAATGTGTACACACAGCCATGCCTGATAGGCTCAAACAAAGATTCTTCAGAAAATACAAACCATACCAATGTATGTTTGTCATAACTACATTATACAGTAAGTAAAAGAAGCTGCTGTTTACAAATACAGCATTGAGAGACCAGGGTTGGAAGACCACTTTCCACAGCATAAACATGCAAATAAGACACCTTCCAAGACCCCACACAGAGCAACCATGTCAAGAATTTACATAACAACATATCTAGGGATAACCAGAGGGCTTTATTCATGCACATCTGCAAACTGATATAGCTCAGATGTCTTTGGATCAAACTGTGTAGGGTAGCGCACACACTGACCCAGTGTAACTTCCAAACCTGCTAGCAGACATGTTTGGCTGAAAACTGCTCCCCCTGCCACCACCACACCTAGTACAAGCCATATGTGCAACATCACCTCCAAGCTGTGGTATCTACAATGACAAAGTTATCACTGGCCTCTTCAAGAGTAGGAGAATGGTCTCCATGGAACCAGATGGCATTCTGGCCTGTGTTCTTCATGTTCTTCAACAGTGAGCTACTCCCCTAGGCACCATATTCAACCACAGTCTGAATACTGCTGTTGTTCACATTGAATGGAAATCAGTCACTATTTTCCAACCACACAAAAGGTGATTGGCAAAATACAAGTGCAATTAAGAATGATAAATTTATGCAACCTCTGCCTTAAGGCAATGGATACAGTTTGCATGCATCTCAGTCTCAAGGAAATAGGTGACCTCCAAATACTATATGTGTTCCAGGAAATAGACTGCAGCCACAAATGCAGAAGCGGTGTGGTGTATACAATAAAGAAATGAACAAACAAACCAATGTGTTCTTACACAAGAAATGGTCACTTTAATAGGCTAAAATCACCAGAGACTCTGGTGATTTTAATGTATTAAAGTGACCGTTTCTTGTGTAAGAACACGTTGGTTCATTTTTTTATTTTTTTACCATATGTGCTCTAGTTAGGTGTGCTCAAGGGTATCTTGTGGCTGGAAAAACTGGTGGGATTCAAGACTGTGACCAGAGACATACTCAAAGTCAAAGATGTGCACACATCCTATTGCAATTTGGCCAAGGCTTTCAACACAATCCAACAATTTGTTGTAAGTGGTAAACTAACCAAGATGAATATCAAATCCTATGTTATCAGTTCATTTGTAAATGGGATCAGAGACCAACTTCATTCAATCACAGTGCAGGACTCTACCTGAAGTAGCAGACATACCACCTGTGTGGTAACAGAAGTGCCAGTGTTGTGGCCCACCATATTTAACATAAATGTTTCAGAAGTCCTGCACAAAACAGAGTGTCTGTAGCACTAATGACTACTGACAAAGCCATGAGTGTTACATGAACTGCTCAGAAATGTGTCAGCACACCCCGTGGTAAAAATAAATGTTCCTGCTTATTATTAAAAAAACATGAGTACACTAGTCCCCACTTCTGTATTGATAGACGTTGGAACACATGTCAACTGCAACCTGGGTCTACTGTGGGAAGGGAGGTATTTTACATCTTACATTTGATTATCAACAGCATTACATCAATAGTGATATACGTTAGCAATCCCCTATACTCATACCTAATCGGTCGTATTAATGAATATAAACAACCCTTTGAAATGTATTTTATCAGACACCTGCACCAGCTTGACAGACCTCAGATATGTCTGAATAATCAAACATTAGAGGGTCTCCAACATGTGTTTTCTGTGGGCATACTGACATATCTGTCACCGTGTGCAGTATCATATAGATAGCTTTGAGGCAGATTATGTATGCCTCACAGGGCTATCTGTGGCCAAAATAAGATGAAAATGTTGCACATGTGTAATTAATGTGGGATTCGAGTTACCTGTTCCAGAGACCTCAATGTACGCTATGACATACATACGACATGCTGGAGACACAGATACATTTCTCAAAGGACATTTCTCCTCTGCATTAGGCTTCAAATCCATGTCAAGCAGAACACCTCCATTACCCTGTTGAAAGGCAAGCTGGATGACTTGCTGAGAAAACATTTATCTACCATTGATCACTGCTGCTTTACTCCTGGACATGGGTGGTGTTGCTTGTCCCTCTAATACAGATGACAAGAAGGTGGGGTAGTTTGTTTAGATGCTTTATTACATAGAAACACATCAGGATGGATAGCAGCATTGTAAAATATAAACAAACTGATTAACAGACAGAGCTTACAGACATACATGCTTACATCTCAACAGCTTATTACAAAACGGCAGTCAGACTTGCATGTGCTTAATATTTATACACTTGTGCAAGCCCTTTGATAGCTTCTTAAAGAAATACACACCCACATTGATCTGCATCCTCCCACTTAAAAAGATTGTCCTTTAAATGAAAATGACATTGCAGCTAGACATGCATTAATATAGACATTTAGAAACAAACACAATGTTCATGTCCAAGTTGCCATGTAGCTATAACATGGTCTGGAGATACAACCGGATCTAGTAGCATAAGAATCAGGACTGGGTTTAGCAACAGGGACAGTCTTCGGTGAACAACTCTTATCAGGAATTCATGACAGGAATGGGAATATTCTCTGAAACTTCTCCTGGAATTGGAATACTGGACAACTTAGTCTGAGATAAAGAGTCTTTCTCACAGGCTATGTGCTGTGTTATAGGCTCAGACACTAGTATCAAATGTTTCGAATTCCACCTAAAGTCTACTCCTTGTGATTCCACAATGTACGTGCTCAGCTCTGGGCAAATATTCTTCACAACTCCAATCCAGTTATAACCTTTGGACGTTTGCATCCCTACTACTTCTCTCTTTCATAATGAATTGAGCAGTTTGTTGGTCTTATAATAATAGGACTTCTGGGCTAAACATTTCTTCAACAGATTGGTTTAGACTGACCTATTGTTTTTGTTACATGGAAATAAAAATTGACTACTGATTGGTAATGTGGTTCTGGTTTGTCTTGACAGAAGTCTCTGAGCAGGTGAGCCAAGATGTTTATCATGAGAAATGTTTCCAAAATTCAAGCAATTCAGGAAAACATCACTATTGTCTTGTTTTGACTTCTCTAGTAACTGTTTTGCACTTTGAACTGCATGTTCTGCCAAACTATTTGACTATGGATACTCTGTGCTACTCATAACATGAGCAAAGTCCTACAATTTGGTAAATCTTTTCAACTGTTGTCTTGTAAATTGTGTGCTATTATCAGAAATAACTTTGTGCGGACATCCATGGAAGGCAAAATGACGCCTCATCTTAGTAATCACATTATTGGATGCTAGATTTGTAAGTAGGTCAGTTTTGAACCAGTTAGAATAAGAGTACTAATACCAAGTAATGTTGGCCATTCCACTTGAAAATGACTGCAGCTACTGTTGACCAAGGTAGTTCAGGAATTTGGTTTAGCTGAAGTGGTTCTTTCTGTTAATGATACTCTCTCAATATCTTGTGACATAGAATGCCAAAATACTAGTCCCCTTGCCCTTCTTTTGGTAGAGTCTGCTCCTGGGTGACCATGATGCAAGATAGCAATGTATTCTGGTTGCAAAGATTTTGGAACAATCACTGTAGGACCTTTCATGATGATATAATCTGACAGAATCTCATCTCTGTATGGAAAATCAGGTTGTGCTTCTTGAGGTAAACTAGATTGCTTTGATAGCCATCCTTGTCTGATAAAGTGGTTAAGTTTCTGTAAAACTGGATCTGTGGCTGTATGATCTCTAAGCTCATCAAGATGTGTAGAAGAGAAATTTTTCACCTCCATGACTTCAAAATCAAATTGCTCATTCTCATACTGTTCAGTGGTTGATCTGGGTGATCTGAATAATGTATCAGCAAGATAAACATGTTTGCCTTTCTTGTAGATAAAATTGAAATGATACTTTTGCAATCTTATTAGTTTTGCTAGCAGTATTTTTTGCCATTATTGTTAGCATGTTTAGTATTATTAGTTTATGTAACTGAAAACTGTGTAACTGGAGCTTTTCTCCTTGGGTCTCTGGTGAAAATGGGCTTCTGGTCCAGCCAGACATTACCCGGTAAACAAATGTAATAAATAAAATAAATAAAAAATCTCAGCATAATGCATTGCATGGTGGCTGGAGCTGTATGCATAGGCTTTCTCAAAATAGTGACTAGAGGTTGGTGGTCTGTTTCAATCTGGATAGGTCTACCATAAACATAATCATGGAACTTGCAACATGCAAACACAATTACCAAAAGTTCTTCCTCTATCTGAGCATACTGCATTTCAGGTTGGGTAAGGGTTCTGGATGCACAGGCAACAGGTAACCCCTCTTGTAAAATGACTGCACAAAGACCAAATTTCAAAGCATCACATGAAAGAGTAACTGGTTTGTGGATGTCATAGTATCTGAGAGTTCTTGGACAGGGAATTCTCTGTTTTAGGACATCAAATGCTCTCTGGTGTTGTTCTAACCATGACACGGGTACCTCTTTGCATGTTTGCTCTCTGAGTGGTGCTGATGAGTGGTACTGATATTTGACTCAGGTATGGAATGAACTTGCCTAGGTAGTTAACCATGCCAAGAAAACATTGCAGGGCTTGAACATTGTCTGGAGCTGGCATCTCTAGAATGTCTGTCTGCTTGGAAGGGTCTGGTCGTAAGCCTGAAATGGTAAATAAATGACCAACATAAGTGACTTCTCGTAGCCTGAATTTGCATTTCTGAGGACTGAGCTTAAGATTCACTTGACATGCCCTTTCCAGAACTTATTTGAGGTTTTTGTCATTCTCAGCTTCACCATTACCTCTTACTAGTATGTCATCTACTATAAGAGCACAAGGATAACCAGAAAAAAACTGCTAAACATGGCCCCTTCACAGGAACACCCAGGACCATGACCCCATGGCCTGCTATCTCTAGGTGTGGACAGCACACTCCCTGCTAGAGCAGTGGATGTACTGCCACTCTGGGAACATGAGCTGGAATAGCCACTTTGGATGTCAGCAGATGTAGTTGCTGACCTACACCCATGAGGCCAATGCTTCCTGCCCAGCAGACATTCCATCATAGATAATGTGCATTTAATGACAGATACACTGTGCTCCCTCACAGATACATCCTGTTCCAATGTGTAATTCAGCCAATTCAGGGAATCAACGACATGGTGGAGGCAGTCATGGATGTCAGACTGTGCTCCATCTATAACTGTGAGCATTTTCCTGAGTTTCTTTCTGAACATGCCTGTGCCTCCCTGCCAGCCCTAAAAATACAGTGAGTGACAGTTGATGAGACACCTGCAACAGGTTGGGGAGGGACTGCAGGCCTCCTCTGAGTACCCCTATCAATCTGCTTGTGTGGCATCATACCAACAATTTGGCTATAGCCAATGTCAACAGTCACTGAAACCACAGTAGTAGCCCCACTTCACTGGTTAATGTCCTTGTCCTCCAACTGTCCAATGTCTATGGCCTCAGTGGAATAGGTATGCATAGGCATACTGGCTGTATCTGGTGATAATGGGGGGGGGGTGTCACTGGATGTTAACCTCAGTGTCACAATCTGCCTCTGCAACCTCCAGCTGTACCTCATTATGGCCACCATCATCATCAGAGTCTGAAGAGACTCTGACATCACATGGCATAGGGGACACATAACCAGTCCCATGTTCACCTGTGATAAAAGGAAGGAAACAGAAATACATTAATACCTGCACTACTATGCTGCAATATAAGTTAAGCAATTTAGACTGCTGTCACTATTACAGACATTTAGACCTCTCAACCTCTTAGGGCAAGGAATGTGGACAAAGCCATACATAATGAGTGGACAAAGGCCCAAGAATAGGTATCATTGTGACATATTGCCCTTACAAACATAGAAAGGTGACAAAATGGCAGGCATTGCTTCACCATGACATTAATGAGTGGTATGCATTTTTAATATGAGATCTGTCATTATTTTATGTCTGCGCTCTATAATGACCTGTCAATAGTCTGCGACTCAATCACTATGATCTTAAATATGGCCCAGAGGTGTGAGTCACAGCAATCCTTACAGCAGGCCTGAGATGACACTTTAGCAGATATGTTGGAATATTTCTACATTACTGACATACATTAATTCTGCTTACCTACTGCAGGAGGCCTAGATCTGTGGATTCCTGATGGCACTGGAAAAAGTAAAATGACAGGTAATGGCAACAGCACCACATTTAACAATATAAAAGAGGGTAATGCTTTTAATAATCTATACCGACAGTAACTGCAATGTTAACAAGAATGTGGCTGACAACCTCTAAATGACCTGAAAACTGCAGCTATCTTAAATACTCTCACCAAAAAAGCAACCTGCCACACATTAACACTATATACACTATTACACAATGAATGCAACAGTATTCTACTGATGAGCTGACAAAGCCTACTTGGAAGCTCCTCCTGAGATGCAGGAGTGGCACCCACATCTAGAACATACTGGCTGATGGACTGCTGGGAGCTTTCCTGAGCGGCAATATTTGCCAGGAAATTTTTGGTGGTGGGAGTGGTTCTTCTGCTGCAGACCCTTCACCAGTGACCTGACAATTATGTGCCACTTCAGCAGCATGCCTCCTTGCAGCATGAATCATGCCTGTAGTTCTGTGTCACACCTGCTCATAGCTGTGATTTTATTGCCCAGTTGCATTCACATTTTGGGCTAATTCATGCCACAGGGCCGCACGTTGCGACATATTGGCCCACACCTGGATATAAGGACTGCATGATGTTGCCCTAAAGCTTCAATGATGAGGTCATTCTCTGCCTCAGAGAAAGGGGGTATAAACCACGCTGGCATATTGTTTACTGAAAGACAAAATAATGATAACACATGTAAGGATCACATAAGTAGAAATAAACTGTGTACAGATAAGGCAGTACAGGAAAACTGTCAGTATTCACCACTTGATTACAATTTAAAGATTTAACAGTGGTCAACAAGTAACATGGGGGGAAGATTACAAAACAAGAAAAGTAGCATAAAGAACGTATCCTTGCTTGTGCCATTACAGATACTCACTTATGTTCACACACCCAACACAACAGTCCATTCTAGTTTGAGCCATAGGGATTGGATAGGTAATAGAAAATTCACCTGGGAATCACTGCTGTGGCTCTGGTCGGCAGGGGCAGAGAAAAATAATTTCCTTGGGTGGCGAAAGCCAGGGAACTCATTTGGCTAGGCTTGTATAGGCCATAGTGCTGATAGCCTAGTACTTACCTTTGAACCTAGGAACATACATAATTTCTACTGCGCAAACATGTCTCATAAATTTATAGATATGTACTTCGTTTGACCTTTTGTTCCACCTGTGAATAATTTTATGCAGAAAAACAGTAAGAACATTTAGAAACCGTTTGTAAGAATGTAATTATGTTATTCAGCATAACAGTATGGTACATTTTCTTTATAAACACCATGAGCTGTGGATATATATATATCTATATGGTTTACTATTGTTTGTGCGAACGACATTCTATCGGCTGCAATGTGCCGAAAAACAGAATGTCGAATGCACAAGCACTGTTGCATCAGATAGTCAACTCCACTTATGCGAATGCACAATGGCACTCGCATAAGTGGAGATCGACTATCTGCATGGAGATCACAGTACAGTGGGGAGTGGAAATTCATCCACATCCCCACTGTAGTGCGATCTTGGAGTTAGAATATTTAAGTATGGGTGGTGCAAGGGGGCTTGCCCTCCTGCAAAAATGTGATAGCTGTATAGGAGTTTGATTTACATCAGCTCCTATATGGCTATCACATGGCGGTTTCGACAAAAATGTCGAGTCAAATGCGTTGAGCATTTGGTTCAACATTGTGTAAGGTTTTTTTTCGGTATTACCATTCATTTATTTGAACGAAAAATGTTTTTCCGTTCGAATAAACAATAGTAAACCTATATATATATATATATATATATATATATATATATATATATATATGTATAAGATTACAATAAAAATTTCAATGGCTGGATTGTGAACGTAGTGTGGGTGAAAGGCAGTTTTCAAGGTTGCACAATGCCAAACTGGATTAATTTGACTTCATAATAATGAACACAAAGCTTGATTCATTATTATGAGTTTGGCATTGTGAACTTAGATCACGGTACAGTGAAGATCAGGGAACTTACCTCTTTCTTCAATGTAGTGTGATGTCAGAGTTGGTATATATAATTTGCAGGGGTTGTGGGGGTGCAGACCCCCACAAGAGGGGATACAGGGGATGGGGGTGCAGGGAGGTGTGACCCCCCCAATGCTAAAATTTGAAAGGACATATGGACTTTTGAAACCTGAACATGTCAACTCTTGTGTTTTCAACATTTGACAAATAGGCCAGATGATGTTTTTTGAAGATATTGATATGTGTCTGTGTGTTTGTGTGATATGTGTATATATATATATATATATATATATATATATATATATATATATATATATATATATATATATATATATATATATATATATATATATATATATATATATATATATCCTGACCTCCGACTAATGCCTGTTTGGAGTTTGCATGTTCTCTCTATGTCTCCGTGGGGTTTCTCCCATGTTCGAAAAACATGCTGAGTGTTTCTATCTCAAACTCACCAATGAATGGAGCTGTGGGCAGCAGCACAGATTCTATATGGTGCCCAATGGGGGGAAGATTTGTAAAAAGACCAACCGCTTTGGGCATCTATTGTGGTGCGCAGTACCCTCAAGATAGGAGAACACGGATCACAAACTGCGCGCAGTGGCAGGGCTAGCCACTCGACGGTGTAAAATATTACTCTAGGTGATTCGGTCATGTTGACTGTTGCCAAGAAATGGGCATGGGTAGTTACCGGTGATAAGTGGGTTGAGGACCCGGCCTACTCTCTGACCCACTCCAGGGACCCATGCTACTGGTGGGAGGGGTATATATGCCCCTATTGGCCAGTGTGCCGGCAGCCCTGGGTCAATAGGCTAGCCAGTGTCTAGTTGCCCAGCCTGGGTTACCTGGGATAGCTCTGTTGAGTGAAAGCTGGACTTAAAACCAACCAACCTGCCAGAATTGCTACACTTAATGCAGGTTCACTGACAGGACGCAGCTTAGAAGTGGATGACATGTTGATACTGAGGAGGCTGGACATCCTATGTATCCAAGAGATGAGATGGAAGGGCAGTGCAACAAAGCCACTTGGCTTGGGATCCGGACTCTACTACTCAGGTGGTGGACAGGCTAGTGCAGGAATTGTGGTGAGACAGAGGCTTCAGAAGTCAGTGAGGGATATCATCAGAATTAATGACAGACTCATGGCAATCAGACTCCAGTGTAATGATAGGACAGTATTCATTATCTCAGCCTATGCCCCACAGCAGGGTTGTGATAATGAGGAAAAGAGTGCATTCAGACAGCAGTTGCAGGACCTACTAGATAAAGCAGGACACATTGGTGTTAATAATGGGTGACTTAAATGCACATATTGGGACAGACAGAACAGGATATGAGGACTGCCTGGGTCCACATGGGTGGGGCAACAGGAATAAAGAAGGAGAAGCCATTCTAGACTTCTGTCTGGCAAATGGCTTGATAGTAGCCAACACATGGTTCAGAAAGAGAGACAGTCACAAGATCACATACAAGAGTAGCCAACATGCAACTCAGGTAGACTTCCTCCTAGTAAGAAAAAGGCACTGGGGTAGAATCTATGATTGTAAAGTCACCCCCAGTGAAACAGTTGGTTCACAGCATAAACCAGTAGTTGCCACAATCAGCTGCAAGCAGTGGGCCCTAAGGTCAACAGAGACCAGGCTGAAGACCTGGAAGTTGGCTGGAGAGAAAGTACAGCAGTTCAAGGAATTACTCTGGGCTCTAGCACCCCAAGAAGAGGAGGAAATAGGTGGAATTGAAGAAGAGTGGCAGTGCCTAAAAACAGCATGTGTTAAGACTACAGGAAAGATTTGGCCGAGCCAGGAATGGAAATAAGGTACATAAGGAAAGCTGGTGGTGGAATGCAGACGTCCAGGAAGTCATCAAAAGAAAGAAGGAGTGCATGAAGAAGTAGGAGATAGAAAGACTGACCAAGCTAGGTAGGACTACTGGGTGGCTAACAAATAAACTAAGAAAGAAGTTGCAATAGCAAAGAATAGGGCATCAGAGGCACTCTATCAGCTTCTGGAAAGTGACTCAGTAAGGGGCACAAAGAAACTATACCAGGTTGCAAGGCAAAGACAGAAAGATAAAGAAGATAGTCAGACACCCTTCATAAGGGATTCCAGCAACAACCTGCTTACCAGCCCAGAGGACATCAAAGGCAGATGGAAGGAGTATTTCTAGCAGCTTCTGAATGAAGAAAGCCCCACAGAAGCGATACTGCCCCAGAAACAGCCTACAATGA
This sequence comes from Protopterus annectens, assembly GCF_019279795.1. Taxonomy (NCBI): domain Eukaryota; kingdom Metazoa; phylum Chordata; order Ceratodontiformes; family Protopteridae; genus Protopterus; species Protopterus annectens. The sequence goes on from NC_056744.1 coordinate 194,173,998, forward strand.
GAGTAGAAGAGGAGCCCAGCTTAGAAGAAGTAAGAGCAGCACTAAGGAAAATGAAGTCAGGGAAAGCAGCAGGCTCAGATGAGGTCACAGCAGATATGATAAAGATGCTGGGTGAGCTAGGGGAGAAATGGCTCCTGAGGGTACTAATTGCAGTGTGGAGAGAAAGGTGTATTCCAGATTACTGGAGAATAAGCATACTCATGCCAGTGTACAAGAACAAAGGGGACATCTACAACTGTGGACAGTACAGAGACATCAAACTCCTACCACTTTGCATGAAAGTTCTGGAGAGGGTGATTGATAAACGGATACACAGAATAGTAGAATGTAAGATGGGAGATGAACAGTTCGGATTCAGATCAGGATGCAGCACAATTGACCCGATGTTTTCATTGAGACAGATACTTGAGAAGAAACTAGAGAAGAGGAGAGAGTCAAACTGGGCTTTCCTAGACTTGGAGAAAGCATATGACAAGGTCCCAAGAAAGCTGATCTGGGCAGTACTGTGGTGGTTTGAAGTCCCAGAAACATTGGTAGAATTAGTACAGGCTATGTACAAGGACCCAGTGACTCAAGTACGAACAGTGTTTGGCCTCACTGAGGGGTTCCCAGTGGGAATGGGTGTACACCAGGGTTCAGCTCTGAGCCCACTGCTGTTCATACTGGTAATGGACTACACAGGCAAACAGGTTGGAGGGGTCAGAGCAACAAAGCTGCTGTATGCAGATGATGTGGCAGTGCAGGCAGACTCTGATCTAGAACTTCGGCAAAGGATAGGAGAATGAAATGCAATCTGAAGGCACATGGGATGAAACTAAGCACAGATAAGACAGTGGTAATGGCAGCAGATTGGGGAAATCAGAAGAAGCTGAGAATAGAGATAGATGGGATGATAGTGGAACAGGTAAACAGCTTCATGTATCTGGGAAGGGTGGTTGAGGAGAAGGGTAGTCTGAATGAAGATGTCAAAGCTAGAATCAGAGGAGCTGCAGCCAACTGGCATAGAGTATCAGGTGTAGTGTATGACAGAAGAATGCCAAAGAAGCTGAAAAGTAAGGTGTACTAGACAGTGGTGCGACCAGTACTACTGTATGGTACAGAAACCTGGGCAGTAAAGGCAGAGCAGTTGAAGAAGCTAGAGGTGATGGAAATGAAGTGCCTGAGAAAGGTGGTAGGATGCACACTGTGGGACAGGCGAAGAAATGAGGACATAAGAGCAGAAGCCAAAGTAGCTCCAATTGCAGAAAAGATCAAAGAGAACAGATTACGATGGTATGGGCACATGTGTAGAAAAGCAGAAGACAATCTGGTGAGGGAGATTTGGGACAGACAGGAAGAAGGTAAGCAGAACCGAGGGCGTCCAGCAAAGAGGTGGATGGATTGTGTGAAAGAAGATCTGCGACAGTCAGGCATGAGTGTTGAAGAAGGCAGGAGAGTGGCACTGAATCGAGAGAGTTGGCAACAGTTAATACGATACCCCGACCCCATGTAAATGGGAAAAAAGGGGATGATGATGATGATGATGAATGATATATATATATATATATATATATATATATATATATATATACATACACACACTTTTATGATCCTCCATCATGAAATATGAGTTCCATTGTTATCTTAGACCTATATAAACAATATACACCAAATTTCAATATCAGTTTTAAAAGTTTTTCAACAGAAGACCTGCCAAGAATAGAAAACATTCAGTGTTTAATGCTATAGATGCACACAACTCTTTTTCTAGTGTTCTGAAAAGAAGAAAATTGTGTTTGTGATGGGTTGTTAATATTTTTTAATTATTTTTGGTTTCCTGACTGTTTTTAATGTCTCATAGTCACATGATTTTATTTCACGTGGTTTTGCATCACATAATTTTCATTGCTAGTATAAATACCATTGAGGCAGTGATATAATCATTCTGATGAGGTCTCCATGTGGAATGGTATGTTGGACAAAAGAACTTACATATTAATTAAGGACTATTGTGCCACTATCTGATAGATCTTCTTCATTTTTTCAACATTTTATTGGTTCTTTGAACATTGTTTTGCATTCTATGTTTTTGTACCATGCTACCTTATGCCACTGACTGGCATAATTTGCCTAACCTAACATGATCTATTTCCAAAATGTCCTTGTCATGCATCTCGTATAAATAAATGAATATGTAAATAAATCAGTATATCATGAGCTATCTAAAAGGAAAAACATTTCAAAGCCAAAAACACTGAAAACATATAATAACAAATAACAAAATATCTGAAAATTCTACCCATCTAAGAATACCCAGCATCATACACTTGAACTTTAAAACCAAGCTCAAGTATCATCTTGGTAGTGGCATTGTTAGGAGAAACGGTGTTAGTAATATGTAGGATTAGGGGAAGGGGTAGGGTTAGGAGTATGATTAGTACACATGAATAATGTCGGCAGAGTGGGCTTTAGGCTAGCTCTAGATTCATAGGTGTTTACTATGCTAATGACCACAAGGACCTTTTTAAGCCTAGCCATGTATCCCAAATCTCTGACAAGTTCTGGTACCTTGATAAGTGTAAGCAGGGGCTTGAGAGATGAAACATTTACAAACAGGGGCCTGGGAAATGAAACATTTGCAGGTTGCCTGTATTAACTAGACACATAGTTGCCAAACCAGGGATGAATTTCCTATTCCCCATCCAATTGTCCAAGTTACACCTGGATTTGGGGATATAGGAATTCTGCTTCACATGGATGGGGAGTCTGTTCCAGAGATGGTCTAGTCTCTGGAATACAAACTTGTCTTTCCAGCAGGTGTTATTTATATCACAGGCAAGGTTTAAGTTTTTAGAATGGGTAATTCAGGTGCTGTTTTTTTGCAGATATGCAGGAGACCCATCAGAGTGGGGTCTGACAATGCCATGTATGCCAGGCATTGAACTCCCCTCAATAGCCTGAGGAGACAGAATACATGGATATGGCTTTCAGGTGGTCTGCATAGGACGTGTTACTTATGCCCTATAATCTTTTAGTGAGGAACCTCTGTGTATGTTCCATTTGTTGGATACACCTGGTTAGTTACATACCAATGGGGCATTGTATTCTATGATAGGTCTGATGAGTGCCAAATATAGTGGAACAATGACTTCCTTGGACCTAGATGCCATTCCTTTTTTTATAAATTGCACAACGCAAAATTATTTCCTCACCACTGTAGACACGTGATGGACAAAGGCTAGATTATTACCTATTTGTTTCCCTAAGTCCCTGACTACTGGGTCATCTCTAAGGGGTGTGTCATCAATATGATAGTTACTAGGGGTGCATAACTTCCAAAAGACTACTAATGTGCATTTCTTGGCATTTAGTTTAATTGCATGGCTCTGAAACCAGTGGCTTGTCTGTGTCAGCCCTTCTTAGAGAACATTTGTGTCAGTGTGGGATACAATGACAGCTCCTAATTTGTAATCATCTGCAAATTTAGTCAGCCAGAGGTCTTTGACATTGGCCTTGACTTTAGAGAAGTAAATGCCAAAAAGGAGCAGTTCCAGGACCCCTCCCTGAGGGACTCCACTTGTGACTGACCTCTTTGGGGAGGTGGACTTTCCAATTCTAGGTTCTTGGGTACTTTACGTGAGCCAGTTGGCTATCCACTGGGTGACATAAGGTTATGTACCTAATGCCTTGAGTTTGTCAACAATGCTTAAGTGAGGTATTGTGTCAAATGTTTTGGCAAGATCAAGGTAGGCAGTGTGAACCATTTTGCCTTCATACATTACTTTGGTGACCTTCTCAAAGAAGTTCACCAGGTTGAGTCAGCATGACCTGACCTTGACAAAACCAAACTTGGTTGGGTTGGGTTCAGTGTCTGGAGAATTTCTGTCATTACTGATCATTTCCACGATAATTCTTTACATGGCTTTGCACATGAGATTGATACTTATGGGTCTGTAGTTTCCAGTTTCTGTCTCCTTAGTCTCACTGAAAAAATGTTATATTTGATCCAGAAATGCAATTGCTATGAATGCTGTGTGTACAGATAGCACATTTGCATGAAAAATCAACTTGATCTGGAATTTGTAAAATGTTCATAATTTCCATTTTTCCCAAGGTTTGGCAGCCTCAGAGTTGATTATATTAGGTGTGAGAAGATCTTAGTCCCCCTTGTAAAGCATGAATTGTAATTGAAAAATAGAATCCAAAAAACTTGAAAAACACAAAATCACTACAAAACCAAAAACGCTGCTCCAGACCAAAAGCAAAAAGGCACGGACACCAAGGATTAGCTTAAGTGAGGTATTGTGTCAAATGTTTTGGCATGATCACGGTAGGCAGTGTGAACGATTTTGCCTTCATACATTACTTTGGTAATATAAATAGGTGTATAAAAAGTAATATTTTCACATTCAAATGGATATTATTAGAATTATGAATTGTAATTGGTATCAGTAGACCTAAACAATTAATTTTATATAATCCTGCCCTTTTTTCTAACATTAATTCAGTCAAACTTTAAAAAAGAATTTGATAGATTTTTTTTTAGTGGTCAGACTGCAATAGGTATCATTAGGAGAAAAAAGTGAAGGCTTTCAGTTACACTACCGCAGAAGATCACTGATGAACTGAGCCCAAATTTCTAAGTGCCTCAGAGCGCTGTCTAGTTAAGTGACTTGTTCAGAGCCACACTCTAACAGACAGAGCCTGGGAGAATCAAATGCTGTAATGCAGGAAACAGCTCAATAACAGTTGCAAGACTCCTACACCAACTACTATAGCCTAGAAGTCAAGTAAGGATCAATGAACATTAAAAGAATGCTATGTCTAAAATTATTAGGAGTTAATGGCTTCATTCCATTCCATTATGTTGGTAAAGGGAAGAGGATGATGTTTCTTTGACATGTAATGTTTGACTTAATGTGTGTGTTGATATTTCTGCATGTCAAGCTTTATCTACATATTATGTATAGTTATAGATATAAATACAGATACAGATATAGATAGATAAATTTGTAAACTAGGGTGAGTTTGGCAAAATGATTAAGTTCTTTACCTGACAGACCCAAGATACAAAATTTGATTCTGACCTTTGGTTATTGTCTAGACTTGTAATAGTCTACAAACTGATAGCCTGCTATAATGGCCTAATCCATAGGAAGATATGGGTTACTGACTTATTGGATGAGCCTAGCTCCCTCGCTCTACCCAAAACTGCTTCCTAATCTTGGTAATTGAAAAATGTAATACTAAAATGTTGTTAATACACAATGCTTTTCCTTGCTTGCACATTCTGTTAAAACTGGGCAAATCCTGCTAATGCATTCAGTCAGCTTTTTCTTGCTGAATTAAGGTAACTGGGTTTTGTCCATCCTTTCCCTCTTGAAGTCCTATTAAACATAAGTTGCATTGTTGCATTCATTTTTCTATATCTACAACCTTCAGGGCTAGTTTGTAGTTTTAGCGAAACATCTCATCCAGTCTTGCAGAATGGGGTGCTAATATGGCTCCATGTTCATACACAATTTGCTGCTGGCATTCCAGTTTGTTGCTGCTAGCTTGAGTCACTAGCCTCCATCAATGCATTGTTCAGAACTGTTGTTATCCAATAAAACATCAGGAGGTGCTTGTATACTTTCAAGATCTGTGTCCAGTATTCAATTTTCCTTATTTCCTGGCATACCTGGTAGCAGCTTGAGTTAGTGACCAATTGAACTAAGTCACAAAATGGCAACAACTTCCTTACCCAACTGTCTCTGGTAACATTTTCTACTTCATTCACTAACATGATAAAAAATGAAATGTGTGCCTAGGAAGGTTGCAGGTTAAAGAAAATGTCCATTTCAGTGAAACAGATCCTCCTGAAAAGTAAAGCACCTTTACTGTGTGTGCTCCCGAGCACAGCCCTGGTAGTAAAATATCTTTGTAATCAACCAGCGGTTGATTGCCAAGACAACTTATCAACATAGGGGTGCTCTTGAACTGGAGAAAACATCGATTTGAGATGCAAAATAAAATGAACTAGGCTATCAGAACAATAATACAGTCCATGAAGACAATATCATTGTGTTGCAAATTATATTTCACAAGGCTGAGACATGTAGGCATTGTGCCCAGACTGTGTGTAGTGGCAGGGGGTTACATTGAAACAGACATATCAGAACTTTCTATTGCTTGGAGTCTTTAAAATTGCTACTGTTTGTTAAAGGTGGTAGAAGTTATACTGTGCAGATGTTATGTTGGCTTTTCTACAAGAGGATTTAACTATTTTTGGAGGTCTGTGTCTTTACATGAAGCAAAATGGGAAAGCACATTGTGAAAGCTAAAACTAAAATTGATTATGCATATATGGCTTAGCATATGTTGCACTTTACTGCACAGTACAATAGAATTCACCAAGATTAATGCCAATGTAAAAGTGCCATAGATGATCCTGCCATCTTCTGCTGACATAAGGACATGAAAGTGACTAGGTTGCTTGTCTGCCATTTTGCTGATTTTTGTTTGGGGAAGTTTGGCTGGCATTGCATCTAGTCTGTTTCCCCACCTAAAATGCTTTGTAGGTTGAATTGCAAGTACATGACAGATTTTGCTTTTCTGGCATAGAACTTCTTTTTTTCTGTATATGAAACTGTAAAATGTGTTTAATACCTTCACCCTGTCCTTACAGACCTCACTGACTCCAGACTTTGACTGATATAAAGATTGGTCATCCACGGTGAAAGATAGGTCAGGTTCTCTTTGTTGCCAGGTGGAGCAAATCAGATCTAATACATAATGCTAACAATTTGGCATCTAATGTAAATCAAGCCATTGCACAGAACATCCATGAAGCAAATATAATGGAGTAGAAACCATATAAAAAAAACAGATCTAGAAGTGCTGAAATTATAACCTTTCAAAGAAAAAACATTTTAAAAACTAACTGGGATTAGTAATGCTCACTTTGAAAACTGCCTAGTAAATGGGCTCAGGGTCAACATTTCATTTTGTTGATGGAAGAAAAAATCTTCACCCACTTATTTAAATCTAAAGGGAATTCAGAAAACTGTGCATATTGCAAATCAGGATAAAGTATTCCTTAGTACTTGGAGCTGGTAATGCAAATTTTCTTGTAACCCCATTTTTCATATGCACATGGATATATGTTCCTTATCATATGCCACTGATAGCTGTTATTTATGAATGTTATTAAGTTCGGTAATCTTGAATCATAGAAGAAGCTATGTCTGGACCTGAGCAATATAAAAAATAATTCATATTGAAAATATTTACCATGACATTGTGGCCAGTGGCAGACAAAGACTAGACTAATCGGATTTTATAGCTTAATGGTTAGAATGACCACAATGTTGCTTTTTCTTTTAAACTGTAGCAAAAAGCTGCTACAGTTTACATCTTGCCTACAGAGAGCATTTCAATGATCATGTTCCAGTTTTTAAAAAAAAAAGTCTTTTTAAAGTGTAGCAATCTGCTTGTTACAAATGTAGCAAACAGCTGCTATTGTTTATACCCTGCCTGCCTAGAGCATTAAAGCACTTGGGTTTTAGTCAAAAGAAAAACAAAAAATATTTTTTTTACTTTTAAACTGTTGCAAACTGCTTGCTATAATTTAGCAAGCAGTTTGCTGCAGTTTAGACCATAAACACAGCACTACAGCATTCAGGTTTGACTACAAATGCAATGCCAGCTTTCAAAAGTTAATACTGTATTAAAGAGAAATTGGGATTGGCTAATCGCATCCTCAACAGTTTGCACCCAGGGCAGTTGCTTCTCTTGACCCCAGCTAGCTACATTTCTGCTTTAGTGTACCACTGAAAACTCCACTACTACCATGCCTTCAATACCGATTTTTGGGACAAAAGGCCTTAAACTGATTCAAAACTTTTTAAATATGTAAAGCAGGGAAACAATTATTAGAATGCAGTTGTACTAGATTCCAGTGTGACCTATACTATAACATTTTGCCATATCATTCTTAGCAGAACAGTGCAATTTTCATTAGAATATATGTATACAGCTCTACTCAAAATACAATTTTTGTGATATTTATAGCTCTATGTCATTTGATTGAAATCTCATCTGACTTAAAACTCATTGAAGTATGAGATAGTGTCATTTTTTTCCATAAGAATTATTAAGGGAAGGAGTCTAGCAGAGTATGTGAGGATTGCAATGGTCATAGTGTCATGTTGAACCCCGCGATTTGTAGATGTTTGTGTTTGCTCTCTAAATTCACTGTGAGTGGTGCTATTTTTTCATTCCTCTGTGGTTATGTGACTGCAAAGTTGATATACATATCTAAAGGGTGTGTACAGTAGAGCTTGCCTCTTTGTAAAGCATGTTATGGTATATTTATTGTGGAGAAAATTTTCTATCAAATGGGTTTTGTATCAAAGGAGTTTTCATTCATTCATTCATTCAAATGGATTGAACCATTTGGAACTGAATCAACATGCTAGCAATCGTTGAATGGATGCTACATTGATCATTGATTCCTCTAACTTTGATATACTTGCATTGACAAATAAATGTCAACACCCAACTGAGCATGCTCTGAGGCTAATTCTTGGAACATGCAACTAAGAAAGCAGGGTTTTTAGGGGAACAAGCCCCCACACACTCCCTACACCCCTTGAAACGTATTTGTTCCAACTTGAAGATCACACAATTCTCAAGAAAAGAGCATATTCACCAACCCCAGGGATTGTCCATTCTTGCACAAGTGTTGACAAAACTGTGATTATGCTATAGAGGCTGATTTTAGTTAAAAATTGACTTGTACTAGAAAAAGCTCTATCTATCTATCTATCTATCTATCTATCTATCTATCTATCTATCTATCTATCTATCTATCTATCCATCTATGTATCTATATGCTCTGCTATCTAAATGTTCAGACTTATAACTGCTCATTAGTAGTGCATTTCTGATATACTGAAATTAACAAGTTTAGAGTACCTTCTGTGCGTAGTGAGTTTTAAAGACATGCAGGTAAGTGCATGTGTGTGTGCATGTGTCTTCTGTGAAAGTTGGGTACCAGACTGGCAACTCGACACTGTAAAAACAGCACCGCCAATCAATCTACGGACAGTGATCTGCTGTGGTGACCCATAACATAACCAGGAAAAGCTGAACAACATTGCTTTAACCCTATCTACCTTAAGGAACAGCTGTTTACCACACAGCTGCTATGTTTGGCATTAGAATACAGAAATGTAATCACAAATGCTCATATTATGCGTATATAATGTTTTCCAGTAGCATTGTATGTGAACATACTGCAGTCAAGCTAACTGCGATGTCATCCCATTTTGGATTATTACATTTTATCATTTAGCCTATGATCATTTGATGCAGAATCCCGTAACTATTCCAACTTCCATAGCATGAAAAAGGTATTTTGCTAACAGTGTAAAAGAACTTTTCAAGAAGCTTCATTTTTGGATCAACATGGCAAACAACTCTCACTACTCCATATTTCTAAAACATTAATCTGCTCATATTCACAGTCAGGTTGTCACAGTAACACAAAGGTAATGTGACCCACCACCACATATATATGAATAGGGTTACTACCTGTCCCACTTTGCGAGGGACAGTCCCTTTTTGACCAGTTGTGTCCTGCAAAAAGCTTCTAAAAATGGCAATTGTTCTGAGATATCAGGACAAAATTATTTCCTTTATTTTATGTAATAGTTGCATAAAACAGTTATTCTGTATCTGAAACAGTGAAATGTTATAAGAAACAGAATAAGCAACTAAAATGCTACAAGAATAAGCTTTTATTTAGGCAAAGACGTGAAGTTCTGTCCTTTGTACTGGGCATGGCTATGTTTTGGCCTGACAAATTTTATGTTTGTACCAAAACTGTCCCACTTTGAGCATTTGAAAAGCTGGCAACCCTATATGTGAAAGGATCATTTTTAATATTTTCTGTCTAAACAACGTGCTTACTTAAAAAGCCCTGCAGTACCTAATAATTAAGAAACACCATAGCCTTGTATTGCTGCAGTACAGAATGGTGTACTGAATGTCACTGATGAGACTTTAGTCTCAAGTGTAACTAAACTGCAACATGAGCAATATCTAATTAAAATGCTAAATAGGCTGAGATAGAAAGGCTTATACCTGAATAGAGTTAGATACCAAATCCGGTCATGATTTCTTCTACTGACCACTTTGGGTATAAAATGAAAAATGACAATGGCTCAACACTTGCCTGCAGAGCATGAGCTGTGCTCTTCATGGCAATAGAACACTTAGTACTATCAAAAATGTACAAATACCACTTTACTGATCACATCTCACAGACATGGCATGCTGTGAAAGCACATTTGATCGAAATGTACCAAAGGTCCTGGAACTCTTTGTCTATGCATCTGGCATTTTCTGACACTGCTGCATTTTTAACTTTAAAATAGCTGTTAACATATATAGAAAGACAAGATATCTTGACATAGTTGCAGTTTACTGTATACAGCAATCACTGGCAGTATCAAATAACGCATATCACATGATACAAGTCGCACTGTGCTAAGCTACCTTAATATGATGCAGTACAATTATTACAACTTTTATTCTTTTCTTAAATTCTATTATCCTGACTTTTGTATTCAATATTATATAGGAAAGGTTACTTCTCAGTGTACTTTTGCTTCCATTTTTTTAATTCCCTGCTCTGGATGTGGTGTTTTTATAATTCATTGCATCACAGAATGCTAATGACATTTTGGAAAATATATTTGTTTACTGGAAGGCTTGGGTTGTTGGCAAAATTAATATATTATTCTAAGAAGTGGCTTTAGACAACACTTGCAGCTTGTTAATCACACTTTGCCTTAAACTTGAGTACAGTGAGAACAAGAATGAACACTGTTCACATTGAAGTACATAGAGCCTATTCAACAAAAAGTTAAGGATATGCATAAGACTTAACTAAATACATTAAAAGGGAAGACTGTCTACTTCAGACGATAGCAAATGCATCATCAACAATGCCAAATGTGTTGCATTTCTCTGTCCAGGATTCTAAGCAAGAGTTTTAGCAAGTTAAACAAGGTAAAACTTAATTTTACATTGCATACTTTTAATTCTCCACTAAGTAGATATAGATAAGTAGATACAGAGAATTGAAGTTGTCATGTTTAATCTCATCCAGTCAAGAAGTTTTTCAGAGAACTGCTGCCAATTTTTTAGAATGGCTACATAGCTTACCAAACATTATTGATGACCTTTTAGTGTGGAGTGCAACTAAACTGGAATATTGATACTGCCTTATAACACTACTAAATAGGCTGAGCTAGAAAGACTTAAAACTGAACAGATGTAAATGCCAGATCTGTTTAGACCTCAGATTATTAGAAAGATGCATTCCAGATTATGATAAACTGAAAATAATATGAGGAAAACATACAACAAAGCATCTTTAATGCAGTTCCTAAGCATGGTACAGTATATTTTGGTTTATTCTAAACTTATCAAAGATGATAATGCCATTGAGGAAGCTTCCAGAGAGTGTTTTGCAACAATAGAGCAAGAAAATATCTTTGACCTGTTGAAACATCTAGTCTACACAGCACCTACACACACGAATGTATAATTTAGAGCAACCTACTATTATGCAGGCATAGGCAAGATCAGTTACAAGTGAATCAAGAACTTTGACAGATTATCAACAATGGTATGCTCAAACTGAGAATTTTATGTTGTGTAGTGTTTCACTGTCAGAAATTTTATAGTAAAATGGTCTTTGTGGAATCAAATCACAAGCCACTACAAATAATAATTAAAATCACTATACAAATCACATGCAAAATGTTAAAAAATGTTCTTATTACAAAATTAGGATCTGTAAGCTAAATGGAAACCTACTAAAAGTATACATGTAGCAGACATATTATGGACATAATTCCTATAGAATCATAAGTAATATTTGCTTGAAATAGACCTTGCAGTACTATGAATTATTTCTCAGCTGCTAATATCTACTGAAATTTTGCAAAACCCAAAACTTGTGCATGGAATGCTTAGAAATTATGTCTTCTTCATAATTTTGTCCTGTAAGTATGGCCATATTATAACAAATCACGTGATCCTTTAGAAAAGGCTGACCTTGCATACAGAGATGAACTGTCACTGCTGCAAAGCTCAATGCTTAGAAAAATCAAGAGACTCTGTTAGTGCTTCAAGTTTCAATGCTTAAATTATCAGTACAGAAAGAATAATGATTTTCCTACAATTTGGTTTTAGTACAATCTATGCATCTTTTATAAATGTGTAAAAGAAGGAGCTTGCAACATTGTATATTGACCTGGCATGACAAGGTAAATAGAACAAACATCCAGAAATTGTAAAATGTACAAATTAGCAATCTGTACAGAAATCAAAACAAGAAAGTGGAAAGTACCCCATACCATATTCCACATTTTCTGTGGAAGAAAGTTGCCACAAACTTGTTTCAGGATAAAGGCTTGAGTTTTTCAGTAATGCACTGATTGCTATTCTACTCTTTCTGGTGCTGTGCAGTGAAGAGTTAAAACAAGTCAGTCTGCTGTGATTATTTTTTTGCAAGACATAGAACACTAAAACAGATGGTCAGTGATAATGGAACACAGTTTGTCACTAGTACGTTTCACATGTTTGGGAGTTACAACATACCCATCAAGTCTCAGCCACCCACTTGACAGACTATGACTAGATTAATAAAGAAAAGTAAACATTCTGGTACCAAAGATAACTATTTTTCCATCTTGCAATAATGCAGTAATCATTTACATTCAATAGAATTATCCTCATTTCAGCTTCTACTGGGCAGATATTTGTAATCAAAACTTTAATAATCATTTTCGTTAGTAACAAATAGCTAACACTCTGCTTTTTACTTGTTACAAAGTAAACAAGAATTTACTATGAGAGGAAAAGCAAATAATTTCTCTTTACTAAAAGATGAGGAATGTTTAGTAACTGACTACAAATGCTTTGCTCTGTTCTGTGCCTTATGTGTCTCTACCTCTTGTGAGATACTAAATCACAGAAATCTGTACCTCGCTTTCATAAGCCATCATAACTATTATTATTATTATTATTAGTATTATTATTATTATTATTATTATTAGAAGCAGGACTTTTAGCATTTAAATTATACATTCTGAACTCAGAAGCATTGCCTGACAAAATCTGTACTCAAGCATTCATGCTGGACAACAAGAGAACAGTTATTAAAATAGTTTTATTTAAAAAGGTTGTATTATAATCTTTTTTTCAAACACCTTTATTCAATTATCCCTTGTGACATAGGCAAATTTACATTCATATCAAAGTAATCAAACCATATTAACATAACGAATGTTATACTTCGCGTATATTGCTATATATCATATAACCTAGCAAATTACATAAATTATTCAATCCCTGCTTTTTTAAAACAAGAAACATATTCATTAAATCATCACTTACTACATAGGTAATCATACATTTATAAAAATGAAAACAAACCACACCAACACAATCCTAGTCACAAGCATTTTACATCACAAAACATACTGATTGCATTCCCAGTTACAAACATTTTATATAAGAATTGCAAACAGCACCACTAATTGTTCCATAAATTTACTTCCAGGTATGTATAGTGTTTGCTTTTCTGTTTTTTTTTTTTTTTTTGTGGCTTTTTATGTTGTAACCAATAAAAGTATTTAGGAAGAAAAAATATACACACAGTCAGATTCTGTGTTTTCTCAAGATTGTCAGATTTATAAACTTTAGTGTTAATACTGTTGCTTTCTGTAAAAAAAACTGTTACTTTGAATTTTTACAGCAAAAAAATCTCATCATTCTAAGCTCTTCACAAATGTCACAGTACTTGAGTATCTTCAAGTGACATATGTTGAAATAAAAATTAGTGCTTTTTAATTCTGTACTCTCTGTCTAGGCAAACGACATTTGGGCTTTAATCTGAACACAAAATAAAATAAAAATAATAGGGTCTTGAAAGGCTTTCAGGTAACATTCAGGGATTTGACTGTAGATAAAAAAAATACTGCATTCAGCCCTAGTGTATAATTTAGATGTTATAGCCATTTGTGTATATTTATGCTTTTATATATACCTTTATGCTTGTATGCTTTTACACTCAACCATTAATTTTGTTATGGCTAGCAACTTGAAATATATTAGCATTATCACTAATGCAGCTTCCAAACCATTAGCAAGTTTAGTGTGATTACTGCATTCACTGCATGAATTTAACTGCGGTGGTGGTGCTGCGGTAGCATTGTCACCTCACAGTAAGATGTTGTCCTGTTCGATTCTCAGCTAGAGCGTCTTCTGTGTGGAGACATGCATGAATGGGCGTACCTTCGTTGAAGGTTGTGCGTCAGGGCCGGAAACTTGGCACGTAAAAATCTACTGCCAATCATTAGCGGACTGGAGTTCCGCTGTGGCAACCCTTAACTGTGAAAAGCTGAAAGACACAACAACATTTATATTTTGCTGTATACATTGTTTTCTTTTTGCAAATTTTTGTGAAATGCCATGAATTCCACAAATTCTAAGACTCTACTAAAAGCTTTGCAGAATAACTCCCATTTCTGAAGCCACAGTGATTGCAGCTGGTATGATTTATCACTGATCATTTGTTGCTGTCTGACCTCTTTACTGCCATGCAGCTGAGAGCCCTTTCAGACTTATTTTTATTATTTTCAGAAAACGTAAACTACATTATTCACTGCTTACTTCACACAGCATTTATATTATATACTTTGAGCACTTCAGTCATACTTTTCAGCTGCACATCAGACAGTTCACTCATTTTAAACATATATGTGATTTTCTCCAATCAATTATAGGTTCATAGGTATATACTAGGCTAATGACTACAATGGCATTTACAACTCTAACCACACTCTGCAAATGTATCCAGTATGTTTTCTGGCTCCTGAGGTTATTTTTACAGGTATATTTTAATGATTATATGTAAGACAGAGCATGGCTGGTCAAGTGTTTACAGTCTGCCTCTGTCCATTAGAGACATATGTGACAGTCCAGGTATGAAATCTGATTTTGCATCCATGGTTCCAGTTTACACTTGAACATGTTTAGGGAAGAGCTCGTTTCACCTGGTTGGGGAGCCTGGACACGAGGAGGACTATTCTCTATGACATATATCTCTCCCTCCAGCAAATCCTATTAATGTTGCAGACAAGGTTTAAGTTTTTGGATTGGTTAGTTCTGATGCTACTTGTTTAGCAGATATACAAAAGATTCATTCGAGTAAAGGTCCATCAGAGTAAAAGAATCTTTGCATGCCAGGCATAGATCGTCCCTCAACAATCTGTAGCAGACAGAATAAAGGGATAAGGCTTTGAGAAGACCCTCATAGGATATACTTTTGATGTCCTGTACTCTTTTTGTGAAGAACCTCTGTGGACATTCCAGTTGTTGCATGTGCCTGGTCAAGTAAGTACTGAAGGGGCATTGTACTCAATAATGGGTCTGATGGGTGCTGAATACAATGAAACAATGACTTCCTTGGATCTGGATGACATATCTTTGTTTATAAGTTTTGCAACATAAAATTATTTCCTTACTACCTTAGACACATGTTGGTTGAAAGCCAGTTTACTGTCTACATACATCCTCAAATCCCTAATTACTAAGTCTACTTTTAGGGATGTTTTTATCAATGAGGTAGTTTCCTGAGGTAGCTGACTTTCCAAAGAATACTGTTATGTTTTTCTTGGCACTTAGTTTTAAACCATGGCTTTAACACCAGTTATTTTTCTGCGTTAGCCCTTTCTGGAGGATATTACTGTCTTTGGAGGATTCTATGACTGCTCCTAGTTTACAAGCATCATAAAACTTGATCAGCCAGAGCCTTTTAATGCTGGTGTTGACTTCTGAGAAGTAGATGTCAAAAAGTAGTATTCACAGCACAGAACACAGATAGACTCTGTTAGTGACTGGTGTCTTTCTGGGGGTGGACTCTCCTACCCTAAGTTCTTGGGTCCTACCAGACAGCCAGCTGGCTATCCAGAGTGTAACAAAGAAGTTGACATCTAATACTGTGAGTTTGTTAACAATGCCCAAGTGGAGTATTGTGTCAAAAGCCTTGGACAGATTAAGGTATGCAGTATGCACAATTCTGCCCTCTCCTACTGCCTCAGTAACCTTCTCAAAAAAGTCCACCAGGTTGAGTAGGCATGATCTTCTCTTAACAAAACCAAACTAAGATGGATCCAGTGTCTGAAGGTTTCCTATAGTATTATTTATCATTTACATGATAATCATACCTCTCAACCTTGCAGAATTCCTCAGTATTTACCTCTTTTAGGCTCAAAATAATGGACTGCCATGAATTCCTGAGTGCCCCTTTAAATCCTAATTTTGCATTTATTTTTATTTTCATTTTCATACTCATGCTGATGTCATCCCACACCACCAGTGTATCCCACGACATTATCAAAGTGTAAGGGCTTACATGATGACATCAGCACAAAGAGACCTTGTGAGCATGAGCATTCTGCTGGGGAAGAAGAGAACTACTTGCCCCAGCTCAACACAGCTCCACCAGTCATAAAACCATGTTAACAATGCACAAGCACTTTTCATTCTGCTGCTCACCATTCATAAAATATGACTGTTTATCGAGCAACATGGACATCAGGTTACCGAATAAGTTAAAATTTAGTGATCCAGGATGGTTAGTGTAGCAGTGGCATGCGCAATAGTCCCCGGTTCTCTCTGGTCCATTTGTTTTTCTGTATATGTATGACTACAATCACCAGTTATCAGACAGAACTTCATACATGGACATGCTGCTGCAAAACATGCCATTAAGTTCTGACTATAAGTAAAATATGAAAGTGTCCCGCTAACCTCCATTATGTTTGCCTTTGTTCGGACTTCACCAACAAAGTGAGCATATACTTGTAGCAAAATCAAAGCTGGACCATTAGCATTCAAAAAAAAAAAGACGAGAAAAAAGTCTCACCAAGTATGAGTTTTTTTTTAGCTTTAAAACTTTTGAAAAAATAAAATGATTAAAACTTACGAAAATGTTAAACTGGATAACTTAATTTTTGCTAATCAGAAGTCTGTCCATTTCTTAATGGGATGCTAATAACCAGAATTTCTGAAAATCACCTCTTTACCCCCATAATAGACGATCTTTGGCTACTACTCAATATAAGCCACAGTCAGACATGAAAAGGGCATAGAACACCCCCACACACAACAACAAAACTTGGAACTGTTTTTCACCACAAAGATACTTGCAATTGCAAATTGCTAGCATTGGAGAAACAGTTTAAAAAGACAGCAAATATTTCAAAAAGGCCTACAACAACACATAGCCTACATTAAAAAAAAATCTGGTCTACCTGTAGGGAATGTACAAAGAACAAAACAAAAACAAAACAACATACATAATTGTCTATACTTTTTCTTTGTGCATTTAAGAAACATTGGATTTGCAAACAAACAACAAAAAAAAAGACAATAATAGAAACGATCTTCTTCATTGCTGATTGCATAAATATATATAGCTTGAAAAATATATACTAATCCTACCTAAGAAAAGGAAATCTGTAAACACCCTCGATTGGTGCTTTTCCCACCCCAGCCCTGCCTACACCATTTTTATAGGTTACGAACCACCGTCCCAGGATACCCCACAAGTAAGTAGGCTGCCTTTTAATAATTTTTGGATCACCTGTGAGGTGTAAACTATATCGTTTCCTGTTCAAATCAGAAACAAATCTGATTGTGAAACACTATTCATTCTGATTAAGGAAACCTGTGAGAAATGGCCAGTCTTAGTATATAAGTTCTGAAAAATCTCAGTAACCACTACTAGATTTAACAACATCATTACTGCAAAGTAGCTGAGACTTTGAAAACATTGTAAATAATTATTTTCTCAAAATAAATTAGCAAAAATATTTATCAGAAATTCTAAGAAAAGTTTTTTATATGGCTAACATCAGATGAGAATCATTAGCTAAAAGATAAACAGCATTCTAAAGATGAATCTTAATACTTTATGTTGTTGATGTACAAATACGATGCTCTCGGGCAACTACTACTCAATGTTTTAGGTAGCCAAAAAGTACTAGTAGAAGAAAACATTTTCCTGTGAAAATGCAAAATAACAGCAATCTTAAAAGAGTCTAGCATCCTGTTACTCACATGAAATCCCCCCTCTCCACCCCAGAGATGCTATTCCAACCTTACCATTTGACCCAATGCCTCCCTGCTACAATCCTGGCACTGTTGGGTTACTGTACATGATTCTGCAATTTGGTGCAGACTTAAGGATACCACAGTTTGCCTTATATTCACCTTTTTTATCCATTACTATAATGCAATCGTGCATTTAACCTACAAAACACTATGGCTGATACACCACCTATGAAGAAATATGAATTAGTAAATTGACAACTACTGGCTATTATATTCTCGAATATTACCTTCAAGTTTCTGAGTTGACTGCTCAAAATTAACTTCATCTGTGGTAAGTCTCCTCTGAAAATACAATAAGGCTACATACTGAGGCCTTTGCTGTTTTCCACCTTTAATTACTAACATCACCTTGGATGGTAAAATAAAAAAAAAATTCAACCTGCTCTCTTTGGATGACAGGTACAGAAGTTATCAAACTGTAACTAAAGACTGCCTAGAGTTCATCTGTTTTAACCATTGTTGACTAGTGGTCATGTTGTACAAAACCAATGCTATATTCCAGATGAACCTCAATCAGGCTTAAGTACTGTAACAAAAGTTGCTCACTTTCTAGCTGGACTGCTCCTTTCTTTAAACTGTTATCTGGACATATCGATAGAGTTTAAAATGGCTTTCACTAACAAGCACCAATCTGTTTCATACAAGATTCTTTGACATATACTATGCTTTGAAATTAGAGGAACCACTGGGTAGTATATGGCTGTCCTACAACAGGTAGTGTAGAGGATATGGGCTACTGTCACTTAACCTGCCTGTGTCGTATCACTCCGTGAGTAGTAGAATAAACTTATACAGGCAATTCCTCAGGACTTTCTACTGCTGGGAGTATAGATCCTTACTGTCAAGACGGCTGTGATAAAAAGTGGGCGCTTTGATGAATGAGCTGTTGTGTTTTAGCTATATAAGGAGTGTATTCTCAAAGCTAATGTTAATTGGGGATCATTTCCTCAATTATCATGTGAATGTTGATATCCCACAATTCCACTGGAGTGGACAGAGTTATATTAGTATTGTATGTAGATTTTATGTTAATTAGTATCCAGAGTTTTGGCCAGTTGTACCTACTTTTCATGTGCCTTCTCCAGATTTTTGATGTCTCCAGGTTGAGAGGTATGATGATAATTCTTTTCATGCTTTGCATATGGGACTAGTCACAGTTATGGGTCTGTAGTTTCCAAAATCTGTAGATAGCTCATCAGTGAGCAGGAGAATGACTGTTGCCATTTTCCATTCATGCAATATGAAGCCTGAGTGGAGGCTATGGCTGAATATGACTGCAGTGGTCCTGATAGGTCATGTTCTGTGCTATTTAGGAGGCATTCTGGGGTATTGTTAGGGTCTATTTATGCAGTGTTCTTAGTCTTGGTGTGTGAACTTAGAACCTTTAATTTCTAGTGATAGTTTGGAGGGGTTATGCTTGATTATATTTACTGAAGCACGGCCAAGGGAGGGTAAAATTGGAGATGAACTTGTCTGCCAGTACATTTGCTATATCTACCAGCTCCATGTAGGTGGCTCCATTTACAACTACTTCTGTATATTGTTGTCTATTGCCTTTGAGGTTGTGGACATAGCTAAAGAAAGCCTTATGGTTGCCCTACACTAGGAGGACATTCTGACCTCAAAATTGGCTTTTTGGACTTGATTCACCCTCTAAGTGGTTTGTTTTGATGCAGTTTTTATCCTGCTGGGCATTGCATTTCCTAACCATTGCCATTATTTTATTCATTTTGCTATACAACCTATTTATATAAGGATTCCATCAGGGTGGCTTGTTTTTTGAATTTATTATGAGCTTATTCTTGGTGGGCACAGCTGCCTCAATATTTATATTAACTTGATTGCACAGCATTTCTGTGAAAAATTCCCCATAGGCTGCTGTGTTCTTAGGATTGGGGTGTTTGCAATTTCACCAGGTTATCCCTTAATAATAGGAAGTTCACCTTAGAAAAGTTCTTAACCACTACACTGTTTAAGTTGGACTTACTTGCCCTTCAACAGTATACTCTGGACTGAGAATTTCAGATTCCACACACAGCTTTAATTTTTATTACAGAATGGCTTAAATTAACAAAAGTATTGCTTTGTGTACTGTTTATGACCACTTGCATAGTCATCTACTATGTCTTAAATTCCTTGATGTTGAGTAAAGAAATAAATACCTGGCATGCAGTCAGATTTTCAATCACTCACAAAATGCTTCAAATTTACCTATAACCCTAGAAATCTTTCATCTGTTCCCTTCTGAAAGGTTAAACAGTCAAATACTTTGAATATTTAACCTTCTGTGCATGAATGAACATTGAACACTGAACACCTATAGATACATTGCAGCATGTTCAGTCCATAGGTCCTGGTTTCCATGCAAGTATGAAGATGGTGGTTGCTCTAGAGAAGTCGACTCGAGCCACAGAAATGAATAATAAAGCTTAGTAAACATGTAGCTGGTGCATTGGTATAAAAATGAAATATAATATTTCTGAGAATGAGATTTTTAAATGCAAGCAATGAAAAACGAATTGCATCATGCTGCCTTAAAAATTGTAAGCACAGAACATTCTGCTGCCATTTATTACTTTATAAGAAGATGTGCATAAATCTAAATGACACGCACAAGACAGAGAGCAGGCAAGCAGTCTATTTCAAATAAGAATAAAAATGCAGTCTCTTTATCAAACTGAGTAAAACTTGTTAGAATGATATTTATTCTGACAAAATGTCACGGCGTAGCTATAAGTTGCTTGCTGCACTAGGCAATGTCAATTGGGCCCTCCCCCAATTATAAAGTCAAGGACAAAAGAAAACTTAAATTTAAAGTTGACATCCTTTCTACAGTTCATCAATTGTCATTTTGCTTTAAAAACTCTCTAAATTACATAAAAAGTGACTATATATTCCATCTATCTATCTATCTATCTATCTATCTATCTATCTATCTATCTATCTATATATATACAAACCAGTCAGCAGGCTCCAAATATCTCAGAAGTAAAACAAATACATGCATATCAAAAAATAACAGCACATCATTATTAAATGCACTATAGCTGAGTTATATTCATGCAGAAAATGTTTAAAATACCATTGAAAATGTTGTACAGATTATCAAAATTACATGTTGCTGAGTATCAGTTATATTATATACAAATATAATGACTTGTATTCAACAAAACAGAAACTGAAATATCAGCTATGAAAGGAACAATATTCCTTGTCACTCTGATAAACTATAATCTGTTGGCTAAATATGTATATACAAACTGTAGTCAATATTTGAATAATACAGCTATCAGATATTATGGCTTCACTGTTACATTTCAACTGTCTAAGTAATGGGACAGCATTCATAATCCTGTAAGAATGTGTGCCATTTTGTCCAACCTATTGTCAGTGTAGTATTAATAAGACAGGGCATGATTTGAATTTCTGCTGACTTAATTGCTACAACAGACTAATTACAATTTTAAAACTGCTGTAGACTTTTCTAATAGTCATATCATTGAAAATTACTTTATTTAAAAACTAGATTCATTTTGTGTGCATCATTCAGGTAACTGGATATTCCCATGCAATGTGGTAAGTATTATGTATTACTCAGCAAATATAATAAAACAATGCAGAATCCCGAACTCAAAACAATGAAACTCAGCAAATTTTTCTGAACTTCCTCACAGCACCATTATGCCACAGTTTCAACATTTAAGGAAAAAAGTTAATTCACCAAAAGGAAATTTGCTGAAACACAATTCACTTAAATTATCTTAAAGCAATCATTGTTCTGGTGTGTTGTGTTTTGTCTCCTGATTGTAAAAGACATTCATAAGTAATTATGCCTCAGTGAATTGATATGTTCAGCCTCATTCCGTGTAGTTTCTGCTATATGAAAAATGCATATAATTCATTAATTTATATTTTGAGAGGGAGAGAGAGAGAGAGAGAGAGAGAGAGCGAGAGCCTGGTCTTTGCTGGTCATACAAAAATGATTCTTTAGCAGTTACATGCCCATTAACCAACAAAATGGCATTGTTTAAATGAGAGAGGACATTTAAGGACATAATCTAAAGTAGGACTGTGCTGTACATTTTGAATTCGTGCTACAGGTGGTGGTTATACATTTTTGGTATAATAATTGTCTCACCTTGTAGCAATATGCAGCTTGTTATGTATTCATCATTGTCCATTAATTGGTGATATTTCCTATGGTAAGCCAACTTATGCTAAACAATTGACTTTTTAAAAACCTGTTCTTGTGTTATTGACTCTACAAAATATAGACCATTAAAAAACAGCTTTCCCTTTCAGAAATATGTACCTTTCATATTTAATGGTTAAAGTTTCCTATACCAATAAACATAGATAATTTTTCTAGTGAGAAATATCACATACCCCTTTCTAATCACTTTTACCTCTGACACAGTTATTCATCACAGTATTCTTGTATCTTTTGGAGTCCTGCTAATAAAGACGCACTGAATTTATCTTCCTTTAGCATATAAATGTTATGTTTTTCTACCTAATTGTGGAAGGTATATTTGTTGCTGATAACTATAATTTAGATCTGACACTCTTTGCTATGTAACTAAAGACATATTATTTTTTCACAGTAGACTTAATTGCAGTACTTTCATTGAAAATTGATGATGATGGTTATATGGAATACTTGACAGAAATACAGCCCAACAATTCTTACTCTATACGGTAAATACCAGACTAATTTACAATTGTATATAATCTTTCTTCAGCTTATTTTTCAAACAAGAGAACTGCTTACTATATGTAATGAATTCCACTCTAATTTAAACTTGATTACAATTTTTCTTTAATTCACTTTTCCAGATTGACAAAACTGTCCTGACAGAAATGGAAAGAAAGCTAATAAACAATAATGGAGAAGGATAAGCTGTTTGTTTTTTGTTTTGTTGTGTGACTGCAGATAAAAATGTCTTACATGAAATGTTACTATTATCCTACACATCACTTATGCTGAACTCCCCAGTTGATTTTTCTGTTGGTAGTCCCTGCCATTCAGATTTCTGTTTGTACACCAGCACTAATTCTATATATGTATGAGCTTTTTTATAGCTGCATAAAGTGGACAATGTTCAAACTCATTGAGAGCAATCCCTTAAGCTTGAACTCTTTGACTGTGTACGTTATTGGAAATCATGATCAATGTGGTTTCTGTTTGAACACAGCAGTGATGTTATATATGTGGACATTGTTCTACGGTTGTACAGCCATGGATATAGAGGTGATAGCGGACATTTTTTTAAATGTTGTTAGTCTGAAGCTTCAGCTGATTTGTTTTGTCTGGCGAAAGCTTCCCTTAATTTAGACTGCATGAAATACAGGTGAAGCAAATTTTATATCGAATCTTCTAAAGCTCATACATATTTCACTATACTGTATATGACTTTTATCACATGAGAAAGATCATAAATTTACTGCTCCCAAGTGCCCTTATAATGCTAAAAACAGTGTATTTCTTTTTTCAACAAATGAAATATTTAGTTATTGCTATGACATTTTTAATACTGAAATAAGTAAATAGAATAAATATGGGTACATCTCTTTCAGTTCATTAGTCATAACCATCCACACAATTAGAATAAGGGATGTTTTTTACATTGCACCATTCTGAAATCCAATTTCCCAAATAAAAATACACTTGCTACCTACAATATTTAAATAATCTGTTTGCTGCCATTGCAAAGCAGCTGCAGCTGGTTGCAAAAGATATCTAACACAAAGAAATTTTCTAAAATAAAAGCCAGACTTGCCACTTTTCTTCACTTGACTTCCAAGCCATATTTTTTTTTCTAAATCACACGCTGGTTAAGCCAATTTTTTTCATCTGTGGATATTCAGGTCAAAAAATTGCATTTGTAATCATTGCATAGTCATAATAGAGTGATAATGACAAGAACACAAAAGAGATATAGATTATGTAATGGAGTTATAAATCACTTTCAAAATAACTCCATTACATAACCATAACTGACCACTATGTGAGGTAAGCAATGTGGGGTTTAACCATTCCTTCTGCATTTAACCACCTTGCCTCTAGTCTTGTGTATAAACCACACTGAGGATGGTTAAAACTCAAAATTATGAACTGACTGGCATTATCTGTTGTTTAGTAAGCAATGGTTTAGTGAAATTAACAGTAATAGACCCTAAAAATCTGCTGAACAGCAAACATTGTTAAACCTCAAAGTGTCAGCTACCTAAACATTTAAAGCATTCAGGTTATTACCATTACTAGATCAGCAGCAAGCTGTCAGCTGTATCTAAAAATCTTGAATCAAAAGAAATTATACAATAATGCCTCATTGCTATTCAGAAAGGTGCACAGATTGGATAGCCCAACCACTGTGCCCATTGTAAATGAAGATACCAATAGAAAAAAGTCCAGCCATTCAAATATTCTTGAGCCACTAGACTTTCCATTGATATAGGCTTGATTACCTACCCTTAACATAGTTTATGGGATACAAAAAAATGAAGAAAAACAGCAATTGTGCACACATTTGCAGAACATTTCAGATTTTCCTCATATGTCGGATATCCCTCCTATTTGTTTAAAGTGCACAAGTATTTCTCGTCACATAACTTCATGCCAGACTATAACCTATCCAAAAAAAAAGACTGCGAAAGAGCTATGGAGTCGATGTTTTCCCCATGCTTCCCTTTGTACTAAACCAATGTACTGTGCAAGTATGCAGACATAGCATATGCATGCACAGTACATCAGCCTTCAATACAGAAGGAGGAAGAACACCAAAGTTCCATTATACAATCACCTAAATCGGAACTCCCAACTCCGTTACTCTCACAAACAGCCATCTAAACCCCTCCTTAACCTTACCTCACTTCCTCCCCATGCCTCATCCCTCTAATCTTAACCTTTCCTTACCCATTATGACAACCAACCCTTCCTCTTCCTTGTGCAATCCCATATCTCTATCCAAGCCATACACACCCTTTATCTACCTTTCCCTAACAGACTAACTACTTAAAGTGTCTCTGAACAAATTGGTTTGTTCCCAAACCTCATTTTTTATAGTAGAGGTGGAGACTGGGAGGAAGAAGAAAGTACAGTTGCATAAGTCTTACTTACTTGCAACAGTAGATGTTTGAATTCCATACTGCATTGAAGGTATTTTTGGGTTATCTGCCAAGGTGACCCAGTATTGGTCAGCTTACAAAAGCTCATACTCCCCTCCCTTCTCTTGCTCTCTTTCTCTTCTTGTGACAGCTGATTGGCTGAAAGCCTTTAGCTGTGATGGGACATTAATGTGCAGATTTTTTCACTCCTGCAAACAAAGAGAGGAAGGTAACCAAAGTCAGAATCATCTAGGAATAGTAAATTCACACTCAATCACAATACCATATAAAAATCAACTATATCAGCAACAGGATCAGAGAGATTGAAACCCATCTCAACTATGTGCAGTCTGAGGGATGGAGGGTAGATGTGGCAACTAAGGCATTGAGGTAAGTAGGACTTAAACAACTGTACTGTCTTCATTATTCTCGCGGCCTTGGTGACATTTTGAGTAGATTCCCAAAGCTTACCCTACCTGGGAGGTGGGGAGATAAGGATCCATGAGCCCCTGGAGAATGATCCTAGCAAAGCCTGCTCTGGACCTTGAAAAGCTATCTAGTTTGCAGTCACTTGTGAAGGAAGGAACAGAGAAATAGGATGCTGCCTCTAGAATGCTTCTAGAGTCCACCCTGGTTGAGTGAGCCTTAACCTTGCCTGGAAGTTTTGCCACGGTGGGAGTAACAGAAAACAATAGCAATAGACAACCATCATGTAACACTTTTCTTAGAGACAGGTTGACCTTTACTACATCTGTAAAGAAGACAAAAAGCTGTTTGGCATTACTAAATGGCTTTGTTCTGTCAAGATAGTACCTGAGCTGCCTGTGTGTGTCCAAGAATGATGGCTTTAGTCAAGGTAAGTTCAGAAACAAATGTAAGCAAGAATGATGTATTACTGCATAACGCAACCCTTCCCTTCTGAAAAATCAGATAGTGTTGGTCTACCAGGGTAGCTTGCAGGTCAGGGACTTGCCCTGCAGATGTCAGAGAAATGGATAAAACTGTCTTCAAAGTAATAAACTATAAACCAGCCAATTAGGCAGGTTCAAAAGTAGGTAAGGTCAATTTTTCAAGAACAAAGTTGAGATCCCAGGGAGGTGGGGTTTGCTTTTGAAGGGATCTCATGTGAAACACTGCTTTTATACACTCTTTGAGCACAAAAAGAAAAGAATGAAGGAAGATTCGTGTGCAGAGAAGGTGAGATCACTGGAAGATGTACTTTAATAGAAGTATACAACAACCTATCTCTAAGTAGCTCACACAATTATTTCAAAACCTGGGGGGGTCAAAACTTTTCAGGGCCTCTGTTATTGGTTAGGCACCACCAAGAAAACCTCTTCCAGTTGTAAACATAAGATTTTCAAGTCAAAGAATTTCTTGCATCCCTACATGCCCACTGCACACCTCCATGGAATAAACATAACATTTTCTATTTGCAGATTTTCTTGCATCCCTAAATGTCCACTGCACACCTCCATGGAACAAGTGCCTAAAATATATCAAATTAGAATCATCTAGGCTGTCAGCTGAAATTGCTCAAAGTTGGAGTGTACCATTCACCCTTCATGCTGTGTGACCAGATTCAGTCTGCGAGGAAACTTGTGGTAATTCCTCTTCGCCAATTCTATCAAAAGGGAGAACCAAGTTTGCCTGGGCCAAAAGGGGATTACCACTATGATCTCTGGTAATTCTTTCTGAATCACTGGAAAGGGTGGAAATACATACAGGAACATTCCCCACAATGGGAATGATAAAGCATCTGTCCTTCTGTGATTTCAGTCTTTTTTTCACTGCTTATTGGCACTCGGCATTTAGACTGGCGACATTTCAAGTAGGGACCCTTTCAATACAACAGAAAAAACAACATTTCTCATGAGTGTGTCTGCATATTCAAGCACTCATCTTAAGGCATGTTTTGAAAAGTGAATCAAATTAGAAACAATTTCATTCATAAAAAACCTTTGCACAACAGGTAAGGATGCAGTAAAATCATCCAAACTTTGCATACAGTGTAAAATAAATTCCCCCCTATAGCCTTGATAATATAACAGCCTAAAGGCTAGATTACTGGAAAGAAACATTCCTTTGCTCTGAAGAGCTTACCATTTTTACTCTTTATCAGGGGTGATGGATTAGATGAAGCCAATGACTTTTTATTTGTGCATGCAGCTGGGGAGACAGCAGCTACATCTGCAGTCAAATCAAATGAGGAAAGAAACATTTCATATCTAAGGCAATCTTATATTTTCTCTAAGCCTTTTTAGAATATATATTGGTGTCCTACAGACAACTTTACAAACATCTTCCAAGGCTGGTAAGCGAGAGGATAGCCACAGAATTGAGCATCTTCTCTTCCATAATGTCATATACCCTGCTTTGCTCTGAGGTAATTCCTAACTATTCTCAAGCAAAAACAATAAATCTAGCAATCATCTGAGGAAAAATAAAAACTTGTTTGGACTTGAGCTCAAGTTCACCTTCCAAAGAATTAGAGTGACTGGACTAATTGTTGACTAGGAAATCACCATTGTCCTTATCAAATTCCTCATCATTCACTTAAACAACAGAAAGTTCTCTAGCCAAACAAGCACCAGAGCCATGCATGGGAATACAACCACCAGAATTAGCTGTCTACAGAACACTCTTAGCAAAGGAAACCGCATTGACCTTATAAACAGCAAGTATCAGCTCTAGGATAAGGCTTCTGTTTCTTTTTCTTTTGAACTTTACTGCTAGATAAAATATCTAGGGACAGAGTATTATGTCTGATAAGGTTTCTCTTACTCCAGACTACTCCTGCATCTAAAGGGTTTGGTTATCCTTTACCTACACCAGTTACTGGAACAACCCCTGAGGATGTGTCTAATCCCCATTCCATAGATGTTTGGAGACCTGCATGAAATGACTGTGTAGGCATGTATGACTGTCAAAATATTTGTTCTTCATGGGACTGGATTGATGACAGTAGGATACACACTCATGTCTTTCTGACTATGCACACACTTATACATAGAGACAAACTGATAATGTGGCTTTTGTGGTAAGTTAACTGACATGTCTGCATTTTGCTCCCATCCACAGAACACAATAGTTAATAACTGTACCATCCCTGAAGTATGGTTTTACCTTGCTGTACTGGTCTTTATAGATGATGCAATCATCATTATATGATGTGGATAACATATATTGCTATGAGAGCAGTGTGCACAGTGTGTATTTTATAATTTCTGTTGTGTTTCCAATATGCAGGCATACTTTAAAAGATAGCTTCTCAAACTAGATGCAAAAAGCTGCCAGGAATGTATGCAGCAGAACTGAGACATGCAGCCATTTCTCAATATGTTGTATACATTACACACTTACTGTCACACACACAGACACACACATGTTTTGTGATCAGCATGGATGCAACTGTGTATGAACATGAGTTCATATTTGAAATGAATTGATGTCCACATTAATGCATGTATAAGACAACCTGAATGCAAATTGTCAGTATAACCCTTTAGATGATGTAGCAATGCAGTTGTGCTATTTTTTTCTGTAGAATAGCTGACATTTGAAAACTAGTACTGACATGTCCATTTTCAAGTGGATGGATGCAGGACACAAGGACACACATGAGTCTGAGTGTGTATATATATATATATATATATATATATATATGTGTGTGTGTGTGTGTGTGTGTGTGTGTGTGTGTGTGTGTGTGTGCGTGTGTGTGTGTATCAGTCAGTAGCAAGTGTCTTTCCTTTGGTTGTGTTTTTACATGGATTATAATGGAATGAAGACTAACTGAGCAGTAAATGTACTAATTCATGCCAATTAGCTCTTTCTCATAGTGCACTGCCTTGCAGCTGGATTACATGATCGACGGCAAAGTGTTTGCATATTCAAGATTCACATTAATGACTACTACTTGAACTTGAGAAGTACTTATGCATATAGGCTATGGTAGAAATACCCGACAGATACTATGGTGTTCATAATGTAGTTTATATTGCAAATGTGTCATTGACATTTTTTTCTTTCCCAGTATTCTAGCGGGCATCTTCTCCATCTGGCTGAGGCATGCACCAATGGTGTCTTCTATGACCTCACACACCATCCCTGGCAGTTCCTGGTGGGTGACAAAATCCACACCTCCACCAATACTTCCAGAGGGTACCACTGCACCAGATGCTGGGGGTAATACTATCTGATGTTGCGTGCCCAGGTAATGCAGGGGATGCAGAGGCAGTACTGCCAGGTTGCATTCCAGATGTGATGGGCATTGGTGCAGCAGCCACTGGAGGGGTGGCAGGCTAAGCCACACTGTTTGGCCTATTTCCCTCTGCTGGGAATCATTTTGTCATTTGTCAGATATTGTCGACATCAGAATGTTTGACCATACACATAAAAATAAAAAAGAGAGATAAGGGGTGGGGGTGAAAGACAAAAAAAAAAAAAAAGAAATTGATAATTAGAACCATTGCATGTCACATGCTATGAATTAGTACAATATGAAAATAATTTTACGTTTACATTAATTATACTTTAAAATCTACAATCCAGGACTGATAATTGTTCCAAGTAATCCTTGCAATATACATATATTGCGCATACACTTTGTCAAATAATACAAATTAAGTTAACGACATGGCATTTATGCCATTTTTTAATTAATATTTTAATTGTTTAATTATTTTGCAATGTATTTGTTACCTGTGGGCTATGAACTCGCATTTGAATACTCTATGATAATTGATTCCTAACATGCTTCTCAACCTCTTAGAGCAAAAAGTCTGGACAAAGCCCAAAATGATGGAGGAACATATAGGGACAGATTTTAAATATTGCTCTTACAAACTTGGGAAAGTTGAGAGAATAAGTTTTGCATTAGAATGAATTTTCTGAAAGACAGAGTCTTCACTAAATATTTTTTTTATTATTTCAAATAAGATGTCTTAAACATTACATGAAATAAAGATAAATAACATATTTACAATTCTAAAACATTACTAACTTCAAACCATTATATAACTATTTACATTGGTGTCTATGCAAATAACATTGAAATTCTATATTATATAGAGTTAGAAACATAAGATGATATATCTTCTTCGATATTTTCAAGTATTTCCAGTACTTTCATCCAAGAGTAATAGTAAGAAGTAGATCTTTTAGTTCTGTTCTTCACTGTTAATATTTCCATGTGAGCAACTGTTGTTGTTAAAGTCTCAAATTCCCTCATTTTTCCAGTGTATAGTTATGATTTTACGTGAAATTGCCAATAGTGACCATAGGATTTTAGTGTCTTTTTGGTACACAGTTTGGAATAGGAGAGTTGAATAAAATTAAAGACTTTGTTAATTGAAAATTATCATTATAAACAGTCTGAAAAAATAATTAATGGCTTCCCAGTAGATATTGAGACATATACATGCATAAAGAACATGCTGCCAATCTGCTTTTATCTTGATATGGCATCTCCAACATTGATCTTCAATAGAATACATTTTGGCTAACCTATGTGGTGTATAGAAACTTCTGTGTAGATATCTCCAAGTGAATAATTGCCAGTATTTTGATAATGTAGAAAATTTGGAAGATTTTAGAATATTACTTTTTCTTCTTCAACTGGATGATGGTTGTTTATTAAAGTATAATAATCCCAGTATGATTTTTCATGATAGTTTTTGTTTTTAACAATTTTATAGATATTAGACAAATAACCTGTACCCTGATAAGGCTGTTTTGTGATAAGAATAAGGTATTCAATGAGTTTTGGAGCTTCATGTCTAACTGAAGGTTGCATTTGTTCTATTTTATTTATAAGAAAATGCCTTAGATTTTGTAAAACAGCCAATTGTCTTTATTTATATTATAATTATAAATTATCTGTTCCTTTGTTAGAATTTTCCTTTCTCTATAAGTTGATGCCAAAAGAGTAATGTTTCTTCTTTAAGTATATTTATTTTAGATATTTGGAATGTATCTAGAATATTTGGTGTAAAAGCTATAGGAAAATAAGAAAAATCCAAGAATTAATATTTGGTATTTTGTTTATATATGTTCTGAACACTGAAAGTGTAGAACTTACATAGTTTGATGGCAATTTATTAATATTATTCCTTTTCCCTAAAAATAATCTTTTAACATCCATATAAGGGGTGATGGTATTACTGTTAAGTTGTCTTGTATGTGATTATAATTGATTTCTATGTAAATCTGCTCATGGGCTTGTTTCCATATAGGTGTGTATGAATTATTTAACCATAGTGTTATGTTTTTAATAACAGATGAGGTAATATATAAATCAATATCCGTAAATTAATTCCACCATCTTCCCAATCTGGCAAATGTTTATTTAAGGCTATCTGGGGTTTATTTGGAAACCATAGAAAATTTAAAATTAGTTTATTGTATCTTTGAATAATATATTTGGGAGGTGGCAATGAAAAATTTTGTATTAAGTATAATATTTTGGGAAATATGATTATTTTAATAAGATATAATCTGTCTGCTGTTGAAAAGATATATTTATTCCAGTAACCAATTGTTTGTTCTATTTTGTCTAGTATTTTATTATAGTTAAATATTAGAGAATCTGTTAATTCATTGAGTAGATTTATTCCCAGATATAATAATTTACTTTCTGTTACTATATATTTGGAAAATCTTTTGTTTATATTATTTTTTTTTTACAATTACAGGGCATAATTTTAGTTTTGTTTTCATTAAATTTTAAGCCTGAAATATTTTGAAATTTATTCATGGAGTTAAATAGAGCATTCAAAGACTCATTTGCATCTGAGAGAGTTAATAGTATGTCATCAGCAAAGAGTTGGATTTTAAGGTTTAACATTTTATTAATACAAATGCCCTTTATGTTATTGTTTGATCTGATTTGATTTGCAAAGGGTTCTATGAGTAATGCAAATAACAATGGTGATAAAGGGCAACCTTGTTTAGTTCCCTTTTTATTGTTATAGGGCCTGATCTATATGATCCCAGTTTAACATATGCAGTAGATTTTTCATATAGTATTTGGATAAGATTATTAAAATTAGAAGGAAAGTTATATTCTTTTAAAACTAGTGAAAGAAAGTTCCAATTAACCGAATCAAAAGCTTTATTAATATCTAATGAGATTACATTTAAATTTAGGACTTTATGTTTGCTATAATCTATTAATGTTAGTATTCTTTTAATATTATCTGAAGTATTTCTTCCTTTAATAAAACCTGTTTGATCTTTGTGAATTAAGAAAGGAAGAAAGTGTTTGATCCTATCTGATATAGCCATAAACATCTTGTAGTCTATATTGAGTAATGATATTGGCCTATATGAGGAACACTGTTTCTCATCTTTATCTGGTTTGATAATTGGGGATATCAATGAATATTTCCAAGAGGGTGGTATATTCAAATCTTTATTGGCTATATCATATACTTTTAATAATAAAGATATGGCTTGATTGGGTATTAATTTATACATTTCTGGTAGCATATTGTCTGGGCCAGGTGCTTTATTTGTCTTGAGCTTTTAATTTGTGATTTTAATTCTGTCATATTGATTGGTTTGTTTATAATGTCTATTTGTTCTTGTGTTAATTTAATATGAATATTGTTTTCTAAGTATTTTTTATATCCTTAGTAGGTGTATCTTGAGTATTTATGGAATTATCAATGTTAAATTGGAGTCTGAATGCTTCTAAAATATCATTTAGTTCCGTAACTCTTTTGTTAGTATTGGGAATAAATATTTCTTTTATTTGCTTAGATTTAATTATTTTTTGTTCTATTAGTTAAGTATCTCAGGTGTGCTGAATTAGTAGAGTATGAGTTTATTTTTATCTTTTCTAAGTTAATCATAATCTTATGGTGTAGCAATTCTGTATACTTCTTATTGATTTGTGTAAGTTCTTGAACTTGAGTAGCATTACCCTTTTGTATTTCCAGTTTCAATTTATCTGCTTTGTTTTGTAAGTCTAGCATATCTTTATTCCATAACTTCCTTTTATTTATGTACCAGGATAATATCTTCCCATATGTAACTGCTTTTAATGAATCCCAGACATATATTTCTGAAATATCTTCTGTGTAATTTATTTCTAGAAAGTTTTTGATTGTTTCTTCATAAAATTCTTTGAAATCTCTCAATTTTGTGATATAGGAAGGTATCCTAGTAATGGGATTTGAATAAAATGGTGTAAGCTCTATCTCAAAGACTATGGCATTATGATCAGATAAAGGACAATTTATGATTTTGACTTTGTCAATTTTTGTTACTAGGTCATTGGCAACATATATTCTATCAATTCTAGAGTTAGTTTTATATCTATGAGAATAAAATGTGAAGATTAGTGAGTCTGGTTCTGCAAATTCATTTATATCTTTTAAATACAATGTATCTATAAATTTTGATAGTGCTTTAGAGATGGGTTGTTTTCTTGGATTTAGAATCTGTATCTTTTCATTCATTATACAGTTGAAGTCTCCTGCCAATATCAGGCTACCCTTAGTTAAATGAATTATCTCTTCAAAATGCTGTTTAACTGTTTTTAATCCTAGTCCTGGGATCCAATATAGATTTACTAACGTATAGATTCTCTTATTTAACTCTATTGAAACTAGACAAAACATACCTGATGTATCTTGATGAGTAGTAATTATTTTAGGTGTTATAGTTGAGTTCTAAGTAGTATAGCTACTCCTCTTTTTTGCGTTTTGTATTGAGAGTTTATTAGTACTGTGTAATTATTAATATTTAAGTTGTTTATATCTCTATCTAATAAGTGTGTCTCTTGTAAAAGACTATTTGTGGTTTATGTAAGTTTATGTACTTGAATAGGCTTCTCCTTTTATTACTATTATTTAGACCATTAACATTTATGGATAAACATTTCATTTCCTAGTTTTGAGTTTGTTTTATGTGTAAGTTTATGTAAATATTGTTTATTCTTAGTTCCATCTTGGATACAGAATTCAAAAGTTTTTCTTGTATGATTTTTGCATGTTTCTGAGTGACACCAAAGTGATAGAATAGAAAAAAACAAAGAACTTCCAAACTTGTAATTCTTAACCTTAAAACCATTCCCTATTGCTATGAGGTAATATTTAGTGAATCTAACCAAACAAACTTTCTACCCTCACAAATAATATTTGGATCAGTTTCTCTTATCCTCTTAGTTTTAAATAAAGATAATTGAATAATATATTAAGATAATCTAATCAGCTAAAATATATACATATATTCTTTACTCATCTTATTGTAATTCAATAATACTTACTTCTAAGCAGGTTTCAAAAGGTACAAATATTTAGATTAAGGTAGTATCATTTCAAAATAATTTAGGGTATTAATAAACATCATGTTAAAATCTATAACTGTATATTTCATACATCTGTTGAAAACTATTTACTGACATTACTGTATAATACAGTACCATTGTTGTGCAATTGTTTTAGACTACTCAAGTCCGAAACCAGTGTTTAAATTAATATTTGCAAAGTCATATTGGAATAAAACATGAATAGTTCTGAAACCACATCATATTTCATGTTTAACAAACTGAAATGCGATACAATGTATAAGTATATTAATATTTCTTTAGTAGACATTAAATATGTTCCTCTGATTGCATTTTTCAGCTTTTCAATGACAATTCCCATGGCTGGAGACAACAAGATCACAATTTAGACAGCTCCCTTATCCAAGAGACCACTCATAATGTTGTTACCTGATTGAGTGTCTTGTTGCCAACACTTCCATCAACCCTCAGAGGGACCCTGCACAATGAAAACTGACACAGTACAGAGGTAAAGCAAACATCTATGTATATCACACATCAACTCCCACAGCTTAGACTGACACCCAACCAGTGAGTCTATCTGCTGACAACAAGTGCTGGAGATACAATCCTGACCTACTCAACACCAGTAATTCAATCCTATGACTGAACAAAAGTATACTGGAGAACACATCAAAACAATGGAAGCTGCCAAGATTCAAACCACAAAATATTACAGGCCAAAATTCCCAACCCATTTTGCAGCAAAGAGACAAAACATATTCAAACCATGGAACATCGGGGGACAGCCACAATGATCCATGCTGCACAAGAGTACCATTTATCCTGGCAAAATGCTTCACGACTGTATATAGAAACATTTAATCCAAATCATTAACTGGCACCACAACAATATTTCTCAGAAAAGCTGTTTATCATTGAGAGGATACATTTATCAAATGTCAAGTGCCCCAGCCATAATACAAGTGTCTCCTCAAGAATCATAGTTGCATTGCATCAAGCATCCTTGTCACACTAACACATGATATGATATACCATATACACTATTGTTATGTCATTCTTGATAATAAAAAAAGCCACAATATATAAAAAAGGTGAAGCCACAGCCAGGCAACATAAACAAGAAGAGCACAGCTGCAGTCACCATTCAGATGAGCTTCCACTCAAATCAGATCCAACACAATATGTGTAGTAGAATGGGATATAAACATTGTATAATTGACACACCGGGTCAAATCCACTGTTGTTATTTTACTCATTATAGTTGCCTATACAATCATTGCTTCCACTTTCTCCATCTCCCAAAACAAACCTGTCAGTTGCTTGACATTTACTAGTTTCTTTAGAGAATTTGTAAAACAGCAGTGATTTTATTTGCTGATGATTAATTTCTGCTTTTTAAACTCTGCTGTATAAAACATAGTAAGGGATAGCTAAAATGTCTGGAAATCTAAACTGATAGAAAGACAAGCAGATATATGTCCTTATCTATCAAGGTGCTAGAAGACATCAGTAGCCATAAACTGAAAGTGCCTCAAAAATAAATATCTGTGTATATTTATATGAACCCTTTATATTATTTATGTTTCCTTAGAAGGAATTTAGGTTTCTGTATCTTTAAATGTGAACCTAGCTTATTTTCTGACTAGACGTCAATTAGAAAGAGTCAGTAACTCAAGTTTCTAGTGATGTTTGTGGCTGTTAAATTGTCTTGAGAACCAAGCAGGAAAAGGTATGTGTTTTTCCTTTTCCTTTCCTCCTCTTATTTGGTGACAAACTCATGTAGTGTGCACATAAGCGTGTTCACAACTGTCAAACTTTGCATTTAAAACATGCTATGCCTTATTTCTCTAAAAAAAAAAGACACAGGGATATCAAAGCTAGTCACAAGCATCTTAGCCACAACACACATGACTTATAGCCTCAAAATATCACTTAAAACATATTTTTCACTGGACTATATCAGTATGTGCATATGGGTCAAAGGCAGAACATCTTTTAAGATTATTTAAAGTAGTCTTATGATACATCCTAACTGAAATACTTCATTTCAAAAGCAACACATTTTATCCAAACAGGGACACTTTTAACTTATAAAAGTAATACTATCAGGGATGTAACTAATAATAAGTTATATAGCAGCCATTACTATACCTATTAAGCAATATAACCATATACTGATTAAAGTATTATAAGTTAATGAAGATTTAATAAAAGAGAGAAAAATAAAAACAACAAAACACAAAGAGAGAAAATAAATAAATAAACTATTTGGGAACATTATTATGCATTGATTACTCTGATTAAGAATATGAAAATAATAGATGGATAATAATGAAAATAGAGTAATGTTTAAATTATGCTTAGTATATTGATGTGATTTGAGATAAATGTATTTACATTTATGCTAATTTTTACATTTAAAATATAATTGAAAACAGTACCTGTTTTGGTAAGAACTTTTCTTTTGTTGTTAGTATTATTATTTAGATTTTTACAGAATATAACATATGTAAGATTATTTGTCCTTTAGTTTTTTTTCTTTTGCTCAACAGTTTTCCAATTATTTATTTCAGCATTTCTCTTGTGTACTTATTGTCCAGTCCATAGATTCTTCATGTGTTAGGATGTTGTTGTTGGTAAGGTATTTTATTGCTGAATCTACTGTTTCAAAGATTTTGATGGACTTTCAGTTGCTTTTTCTTCAAGGTTTTTTATTGGTAGAAATTCTTTTCTTTTGAAACCACCTTTGTAGAATAATCATTGTCAAATCTTATTAATGAATCATTGTATTTGATGGGAGAATTTGCCCAAGCATTTCTTAATATAAGATCTTTATCTTGTGTAGAAAAAAGTCTCACAATTATAGATCGGAGAAGAAGCATTTCCAGAAGCTGCTAGTGATCTATGCGCTATCTCTATACCATATGAAGAGCTTCAGGTTTTTTTGTTACATCTGTATCCAGGTGGTAAGAAAGTTTATCATATTGTCCTAGACCATATATTCTAATATTATTTCTTCTTGTTCGGTTTTCCATATCATCAAGCTTTTCTAGTAAATATGTATTCTGTTGAAGTAAGAATTCAGTTTGTTGTTCTTCTCTTTGGACTCTAGTGTCAATGTCACTTAATGACTGTTCAATAAGTGATATCTGTCCTTTCTGCTGTGTAAACATTTCTTGAAGCTGTTCCAGTTGTTGTGAGCACTTTTCTTTAAAAGTATCTATTTTATTGTCCATCTTGTCGATTTTTATTGTAAGTTCCTGTATATTTGTAATGAGAGACTGCAGGTCTTTTTTGAGAGAAGAGTCTTGTGCTGTATTCCTTAGATGACTCATGCTGTAAAGCTGATATTGGTGCTGATTTTCCAGTAATTAATTTGACAGGAATTATTCAAGTTCTGACAATAAAATTTTTCTTATAGATGCTCAGAGTTATTAGAAATAAGTTAGTAATAAAAATTTCTTCAAATTAAATATTATTTTGTAAAATTCCTGTCAGGAATTGTATTGAGGTAAGAGAGCTGAAATGAAGTGCAGCTATCATTTCAGCATCCTCAAAGACAGAGTCTTAAACTCAAATGTTTGTCATTATTTAATGACTTCGGTCCTCAGCTATTTGCCAGAAAAGTACACATTTTAGGAGGAACACACCAAAAATATGAGACAAAAATCTGGACACGCTGCAAAAATCTGTACAGTTGAGAGGCATGATTCCTACAATTACCTTGAGCTACAGAATGCAGCATGCTTGATTGATTTTATAGTTCAGATATGCATACTTAATTTGCTACTAATATATATAGAGTGATACTTTTAATACAATAATAATTATATGGTGCTGCATACATACCCCTTGCTTCTCTTAGTCTTTGCAAACTTTTAGCACAGGCTTCCCTATTCATTGCAATCTCCTGGGCAGCTGTAAAATAAAGGAGAGAAAAAGAGAAGAGCATCATGCATGCAGTCTTGCCAAACTCCAGCTTTGACTGTAATTTAAAGTGCCTTTATCTGTATACTTACCCAACTGTGGGTTATCAGCAATCCTAAAATCATCCAGCCAGTGGTTAAGCTATGGCTGCTTGTGGCTTTCCAGGCCATTATGGTGGTGCTTGTACTGCTCTCTAGTGTATGGATGCCAGTCACACTGGAGACAGCTCTGGTAAGACTATTCCAAGTCTCAGATTTATATTGAGACCCAGCATAGTCCCCATCCCCACCAATAGCCTATAGTTGTGATGCTTTAAAGGGAGTCCAATGAATATTCTGGATTCCTCTACACCACATCTTTGAGCCCATCCGCACAGGTCAACCAGCAACAGTTAAAAGTGTTTTTTCTGCCAATTCATTATATTGTGTTTTATGGCTAATGTGCAAAACAGAACAACCATGCTAACCGCATTCCCACTATGTTAAGTGGAGAGCAATAATGCCAAAGGAAGGCAGTTTATGACTTAGGAAGGGTAATCTGACATTTGGTATTAGTTTATGAGTTAGATGCTGCTGCACCCGTTAGATGATTTCACTTTTCAGACATGTATTGGGGGTATACATTTTATGACTTGACACATTGCTTATGTGGCCTTACACAGAGCTAAAAGTAATTTGTACAATGTGGGTTCAAACCTGTGTAAAATAGACAATACACATTTGTCTGCATAGGTGTTTTTTCATCCTTGCCACAGAAGAAGTGCTTGCCAGACATGCTCATTAATTATGCAGGCACATTAAAGAGTGAGTTGTTATCCATGTTTGTGTGAGACCTGACATGCTGCTGGTTTATACATTCATGTGTATATGATTATCATTCAAGTATCTAGTCCATCGCAGGGCAGAAAAGACAATTTTAAGTACAGAAACATAATTGTCAGTATACCCTCAGTTACACATATAATTTATATAATTTATATGATATCCATTGCTATACATAGTTGTTATTTATAATTATCTATATGTTGTTCTTTATTTTTTAAAAAATTAAGTAGAACAGTACTAATAAAATTTGAACTGTGCTAGATTAGAATCTGGATCACCTGTATCATGGCCATGAATTTACTTCAGTTGCCAAAGGGAAGGTTGGGTGACAGGTATATTTTTTACACTCATTACTGTCCAGAGTACTCGTTACCAGTGAGGCCTTGTTTGTCAGACATGCTCATTAGTCATATATACACATTAAAGAGTTGAGTAGTTAACCATGTGTGTATGTGACATGAAAGTTCAGAAAATAAATGTTTAGTTTTAGAACCATAAGTGTACTGATACCCACAGTTAGACATATAATACATACAATATTATGTATGTGCTCAATCTACCAGCAATACATAGTTATTTTTGTTTACTATCAAATGACTAAAAATCAAAAGACTGAATCTCAAAAAGACTAAAAATTCAAAATATTGAATACATTTTTAATGCAAGGGACAAGCCCCCCTGCTCCCCTCTTGTGGGGGGGGGGCTATGCCCCCCACACCCCCTGTTAACTATATATACCAAATCAAGATCGCACAGCAGTGGAGAAGGGGCAAATTCCATCATTCAATATTTTGAATTTTCAGTCTTTTTGGGATTCAGTCTTTTGACTCTGAAAATTATGTAATAGTAGAGGCATTCAGGCACCATGGCACCTTACTGTTTGAGAAGGATGTGGGGATATGGCTGACAAAATGCAGATTTGGAACCAGATAGTTAATGATGCCCAGACGTCTCAACCAATCGGGGACAAATTTCAACAGAATCAGGGACAAGTCAAGAAAAAAATCAGGGACACTCAGGGTCACTTTTAAAATATTAGTGCTATTAACTTGAAACATTGACAGAATCAGAGCATATGAATTTTACACATTTTCTGAAATAAAATAAGTCTATAACTCTTAATTATTGTCTTTATTCATTAAGCACAATTCACCACCTTTGCTACAAAAGTCACTAGTTTTAGGAGGGATTAAGAGGGGCAGAGACAAAATTTGAGTCAAAATCAGGGATGTCCCTGAAAATCAGGGACAGTTGAGAGGTATGCCAACGCCATAGGGGGACACACTACGACTTATGATCATATGCATCATAGAGCCACTGATATGATTTCGTCATCCCAGAGCAGAGCAGCTGCAGTTGCCCCTAAACAGCTGGCTGTGGGAGGGGTGGGTGCCTGCTACAGAGCCACCACTGACACCAAATGAAGAGTTCCTGTCCACTGATAGAGATCTAGAGAGGTCAGTGGAAAGTGCACAACAACATGTGACTGATGCCGGTAGTGATGTTTCTGAGATGACAAGTATGTGCCAGGAGGAGCTTGCAGGTAAGCTTGCATATGTGAAGTTGTGAGATTGCTTGTATAATAAAATATAGAAAATTTAAGTAATAGTTCATGTGTTTTTTTTTTTTTGGATGAATCTATTGATTAAACAGACTTAACACCTTTTTCTTCATTACACTTAGGTTTCGGTGGACGTGTCAGCCAAGTTTCAGTTAAAAGTATTGTTAAAGGACATATATATGCAAAAAGTGTTTATTCACTGTCCCTGTGTTATTGTAATTGTAATGATTGTGTCCTTACCTTGCTTCATTTCTTCCAGGACCATCCTCCCTACCAAGTGTGGAGTCATCTACACATGGTAAGTCAAACATTTTTCTTTGATTATTGATGACCGTTTATCAGATATATGCATTTATCTGTATGTCTCAGGTTGGTGCAATGAGTGTATGTATTGCTCTACCATCTGTGATAGTGTGGCCAGTGCTAATTTATTATGGTATAAATACTTTTAAATATTTATTGTAGGTATTACTTTCATTTCTGCATTTGTTGCTTATTATCACATGTGATCTTGACAGTGGAAGTGTAGGACAATTGCCATTTGATGTCAGAGTATTGACAGACACTGATGATGATGGTCACCAAACAGAGACACAGTCAGAAGATGCAGAAGTTGAATTCAACACTGAAATTGACATTCAGCCAATCCATGTATTTACCTCAGACACAGTCATTTGGCCTACTCATACCTATTCCAGTGAGCCCTCAGATATTGGACTTATGAAGGGTGACACACTTGATCAGGCTAATGTGTTTACTGCTGCTTAAGTGCTGCTTTACTATGGTTGTAGTCAAAGTGTGGGCAAGGTGCCATGCAGGAGGCTTGTTAGGGGTGCTCGGAGGAGCCTGCTGTCCACCCTCCACCTGATTCTGGTGTTTCTTTATGTGCTACTTGATGTATATTTAGGGCTGTCATAGAGGTGAAGGTACTTTCCACAAGGTCTTCTGAGGACATGTGTAGGGTTGTAGATGTGGCACCAACTGACATGCGTGACTGCCTCTGCTGTATTGCTGATTTTCAATGAATCAGGGGAATGACACAATGGAATGGACAATGTCTGTGATGGAACATCTGCTTGGATGGGGACAGCATATACATGGATGTAGGTCAGTAGCATCATCTAATGTCAGCCAACATGGTCATGCCTGATCAGACTCCAGTAGTGACACTACATCTACTGCTCCATCAGTAATTGAGGTGTCTACACCAAGATGTGGTAGGTTATGGGGTCATGGGCCTGGGTGTACTAGTGAGGAGAGCTCATCCAGCATACATCAATCATGTTCAGGTAGCAAAAGCACATCAGACCATAAGCATGGACATGCTAATGCAAGTCCTGGCAGATTCAGTTCTCATGGTCGGGGATGACAATGATGAAGTGCTACCTCTACAATGCATGGCTCATGCCTGTCCAACATATCAGGGTGTAAAGCTAGCACAGAGCTTGGCTGTGTTCTTGCAGACACACACAACACACATTTCACCTTGAGTGCCCATGCAGACACACACACACTTAACAGTTACATGGGTCATTCAGAAGACTTGCAGCTCATTCTGTGTCAGTGGATATTTGATACTTTATCCAGATTTCTGCCTCCCTGTCTGTCTTACTTATATGCACCCACTACTTTCTGTGTCAGCCTAGGCCTCCTGCCCTTCCAAACAGCATTCCATGCAAATGATGATAACTGTGCCATATCCCTGTTTTCTATTTTTTGGATTCAGGGATACATAAGTTTTTTGCCTGATACCCAGGGTGTATAGCTGACTGAGTACTTATTATATATGTGTTTTTGATGCCCTCTTTATAATTGTGTTGCTTTCTTAAAGGTTTTTGTAATATATATATCTTTGATGCATGAGGCCTATTAGTTGATAGAGGACATATCTATTGACATAAGTTAGTGCTGTCACATATTGATGTCATTGAAACACACATTGAAATCAAAACATGACCTGGGAAACAAGTAAGGGTGCACATAGAAAGGGCTTCCACTCCATTAACTACCAGGTAATGTGTAACGCTAAGGGAATCATCTTGAATGCATGTGCTGGGAACTGTTGCAATTGCCATCACTCAAATATTTGGCACAGCTCTCAAATGTATCAGAGGTTTTCTAGGAGGAATATCCCACAAGGTCATTTACTGCAGGATTCAGGTTATGCACTCAAGCATGTGTTTGGGCTGCTGAAGTCATGGTTCCAGTGCTTAGCTACATCAGTGGTGCCCTGCAGTACAATTCCCATACTTGTGCTGAAATTTTCACTGTCTGTGCTATCCTTTACAATGTTATTCTGATAAAACAGATTCAGCCGGAACACCAAAGGAAAGTGGCACACATTCCACCATCACTGGCAAGATTACAGCAGCCACACGCAGGTGAAGAGTCAGAGGGGGAACCACCATCCACTGTGGGTGTCAGTAGATGTAGGTGTGGACAATATGCCCTCATCCTTGCCAAGAGGCAAGGGATAGCACACATGCTCAGCACCTAAGGGAGTAAAACATACATCCTATGCACATACAAACAGTAAAATTGTTGGCAGGAAAAGCTCACAACTCTTACCCTGTGTAACACTAGTATCACACAGAGTCAGCCCCAAACTAAAACACTTGTTACTGTTGGACTATCAAGGTAGGTGCTGAACCTGGAATAGGAAAATAAATGGCTAGGAATACAAACAGATGGCATAATCTTGCATACTCTTATTTGCTAATGTAACTAAATAGAAGGCAGGTGATTTTTA
The DNA here is from genome assembly GCF_019279795.1 of Protopterus annectens. NCBI lineage: Eukaryota > Metazoa > Chordata > Ceratodontiformes > Protopteridae > Protopterus > Protopterus annectens. The sequence continues at coordinate 194,217,680 of NC_056744.1, forward strand.
TAGTGTTGACATCAAGAGCACTGACATATCAATAGATGTGTCCTCTATCAACTAATAGGCTTCATGCATCAAAGATACAAACATTACAATTTTCAAACAAACATCTCAAGCACAAAGATAGTCAGCTCTGCACCCTGAGCATTAGACAAAGTCTGATGTATCCCTGAATCCAAAAGATAGAAAACTAGGATATGTCACAGTTATCATCATTTGCACAGGGTGTTGTGGGGGGGGGGGGGGTAGGTGCCCTAGGCTGACACAAAAGGTAGTGAGTGCATGTGATTAAGAAAGACAGGCAGGCAGAAATGTTGATAAAGTATCAAATGGCCACTGAGACAGAATGAGCTGTAAGCCTCAAGAATGATACATGTAACTGTTATGTGTGTTTCTGTTTGCATGGATACTCAAGGTGAAATGCATGTGTGAATGTCTGCAAGAACACAGCCAAGCTGTGTGCTAACTCTTTGTCCTGGTATGTTGAATATATGTGAACCATACATGGTAGAGGTAACAGTGCATCGTCATCATCTCTGACTGAGAAAATTGGCTCTTTCAGGATTCGCACTGACATGTCCATGCCAATGATCAGATGTACTGCTCTTACATGAATGTGACTGATATCTGCTGAACAAGCTGTCCTCACAAGTACATCCACAGCCATGACCCCATGGCCTACCACATCTGGGTGTGGACACCTCAATCATTTATAGAGCAGTGGAAGTAGTGCCACTACAGGGTGAGATTGGGCATGGCCACATTGGCTAACATCAAATGATGATGTTGACCTATGTCCACATGAATGCAGTCCCCCTTCCAGCAGATGTTCCATCACAGACACAGACCATTCTGTTGTGTCATTCACCAGATCCACTAAATCAGCCACACAGCGGAGACTGTCACTCTTGTCAGCTTGTGCCACATCTACAACCCTAAGCATGTCCTCCTAGGCCCTACTGGAATGTGCCAGTGCCTCCATGACAACCCTAAACATACATCGAGTTGCATGTAAAGACACACCAGGATCAGGTGAAGGGTGGACAGTAGGCCTCCTCTGAGTACCTCTAACAACCCTCCAGCATGGCACCTCACCCACACTTTCACTACAGCCAGAGTTAACAGACACTAAATTCATAGTAACCACACTGAAATAGGTATGCATGGGCCTCAACCTTTTGTGTTCCTCACCATTCCTGTCTTTATCTTGTTTTTCTTGTGTGCCTGCACCTGCTTCATCACCTACCTGACTTACCTGACTCTGACATATCTATGACCATTACCCAGCATTCCTCTGTTACTGAAATAAAATAAAAAAATGAACACTTGTCCCACAAAAAAAAATATCATCCCATGTATACCTCTTCACTTTGCATGTGTCTTCTCAACACACTCGATTCAGTCCAATTGGCTATACAACATGATTGCTTTGTTATCACCCAACTTTGTCCAGATTCATACAATATTCTTTCCATGTTCCTTTTACATTTTGAAGAAATGGGTAGGTATGATTATTTTCTAATTCATTTCTGTATATTCCTATAATGCTTTCCCCCTGCTTGCCCCCATTTCACCACTTTCTTATCTTCCACTTTTAAACACATTTAGTCTGGCCAAAAAATAGAATCACACTCCACACACATGGCAGAAGTGCCCCCAATAAAGCTCATCACTTTTTGGCTTCTGTGTTTGAGCAGTATTAGGCATCATGTACTAAACAATGGTGAATGGCTCCATGTCCTATGGCATGGTACGGTTGCCTCCACACAACACTGCTTAACCTCACTGCATTAAAAACACACAGTTAAAGCAGAGTAAAGACACTAATATTAAATATTTTCTATAATATTTATTTAGGCAAGCCATATGTGTACTGTTGACATAAATCAATTGAGTGGTTGTTCATTTTTATACAGTACTTCACTGTAGCCATTCCCTCTCATGTTTGAAAAAATTATCACATTAAATTATTTAATGCCATCCTGAATCCTAAATACATATGTAAAAAAATAGTCTGAGCTGGATTTGAACCCTCTATCATTTGTGCTCAAAATATTTGCTGTTACTCCTGCTGCCAGAGACAGCTAGGCAGCAGGTGTATTTCTTACACAGGGTACTGTCCAGTGTGCTGACTGCCATGTCTCACTGCTTAAATTTCTGTTCTGTAGATAGATACTACCATCTTCTTCTGATCAGACACTGCTGATGTCATCAGCTATAAAGTGTTGTCTGGCACTATAATAGCTAGACTTGTCCTGTGGCATCTGTTTTAAGTACTGTGTTCTGTAGATAGTTAGATAGTTATTCTAATCTCACTGCAGTCAACTTGTGAGTGTGTGTATGTGTTTATGTTCAGTTAAATAATAAAGACAAGAACACTTGGTATGATGACTTTACAAGTGTAATAGTGCAGACTTCATCTAGAGTTATTAAACACAGTAAATCACCAGCTATATATAATATCCCTTAACCAATCACAGCATCAACTTTATTAATTTACTAAATAACAAATATATTAAGTAAATGTATGCTGCTACATTGAAAGATCACATAAAAATTTAAAATATGTAAACAATTATACATCTATGAAATAAAAATAACATGCAACATAAAATATGAATGTAATTAATACATAATCTAAACAGTCAGAGCTTATAAGCTCTCATCCTTAGTGCACTAGTGATGGAAATACTGTCTTTAAGACTGGGAGCAACTGAGGTGTTAGGCCTCAATTCCTAGACTAGTTCATTGAACTTGAGAAAACTTTCAAAATCACCACCCCTTTCTAATATTACCACTTTATCAATGGCAAAAAATACAAATTTCTTAAAATCAGTACATTCTAACCAGTGCCTGTTTAGGGAATTGATAGAATCTATAAGGATTGGCAGCAAAATGAGCATGGTTAAGAACATAATCATGGAGAATGCAAGTGGAAAACTAATCCTTTTTTCAGAGATCAAGGCCCACTGTAACCCATGTGGAGAGCTGTGTGCCCTATACCCCCCTTCTATTACCATCACCAAAAATCATTTCCGCAACAGTGTCACTATGCAAAACAAATGGATACAGAATGCACACAATACCAAACATATATAATACTAAATATAGCCCCTTACCTAACCATACTCTAACCCTAACCCACAAACACTCAAGCATACACCCTAAGTGCTATAATGCAATCTTGCACATTTCCACATCTGTCACCATTTAAGTCCAAAATTCATATTCCTGCACACTCCTAATTGCTTAAACTGTCTAAAACATTAAGTCAAACATACGTTGCTCACACAAATAAACATTCACTCATTTTGCTTATATATATATATATATATATATATATATATATATATATATAGAGAGAGAGAGAGAGAGAGTGTGTGTGTGTGTGTGTGTGTGTGTGTGTGTGTGTGTGTGTGTGTGTGTGTGTGTGTGTGTGTGTGTTTGTGCCAATCATTAGCGGACCAGAGTTCCACTGTGGTGACCCCTAACCGGGAAAAGCTGAAAGACAACAACAACAACACAGAATTCCCTGCAAGCATAAGTTGATACTTTCAAGCTAAAAGACTAAAAAGAAAAAAGTTATAAAATAAGTCTTTACTGCAAGTCTAATCAATATTGTGACTATATTATATGAAAGATGACAGATTGTTTGTCTTATTTGAAAATAAGTAAATTATTACAATGTTTGAAATTTATATAGTAGTATTGTAGATCAGTGTTCCAGTATTTCCATAATACGCTGTATAAAATAGGAGGATGATTTCGCTGCACATCTCATGCTGTTGTTTATTACTGAATCAAAGAGGTAATTAGTGTTAATTTTCTTTTCCGAAGCTTTATTTTAACTCAGTAGCATCATTCATAGCCTAGCCAATGTTACACATAAATCTGTAGCATAGAAAACACCATGTAATACACACAGACTTTTGAGATTCACAGATTAGCATTAGTACATTGCAGTAACTTTTCCAGTAATTTCAATGGTTATATGTGTACACATCCTTAGAATGCATTGTTAGAAGTCAATTCACTCTTTGTTGCACTCTTCCATCCTGTATAGGTGAGAAGGTAACATAGGGAAATGGATTATAGAATTCTACTGGCTTCTGTTATGAGTAACCAATCTGCATAATGTCAGTCATTAGAAATGTCAAAAAATAATGCACAAAACAGAAGAATGAAAAAATGAACTTCTAGCATTTCCTCGGGCTGTACCATGTGATGAGAGGTAAGCTTCTCCACAACCATCTGAACTTATATATACCAACTGCATGGATACAGCAGCTCAGTGACAGGAGAAATGTACCAAAAGTATGGAATCTTTACCAGTGCACACTAAGAAGTTGCATCAGCAATGATTTCCTATGGAAAACAGATTGGAGTTGTATTCTTGCACATCATTTTCTTTGGTCTTCTGACACTTGTGGAATTTCACCATGTGAACACCTCAGGAGAAGCCATTTTACTGTATATCTTACCACAGATTAATGATTACACATCTCAGAATATACTAATATGGCATATTTCTCTTTAGCCTTGTGTTTCCATCATAATCTCAGAAATATGATCTTGTTATTTCCCATACTAATTCCTGATTCTGACTTGCCTAAATACTTCATAAAGTAATCATGGGTGTTCTGCTGGTAACAATGTAGATATATATATATATATATATATATATATATATATATATATATATATGTTTACTACCGAAAGACAGAATTAATCTTCGGTGAACATCGGAATGTTAAATGGCAGGTGGACGATTTCCATGTTGCCGAATGTTAATTGAGTGACAGAGTTTGTATCAATGAATGCCACTGTGAATTGGCTGATAGGACCTCGATGTTATGTACAGATCTCAATCGTAGAGTGCAAATTGGGGAATTCATCCCTTCCCTCACTGTAGTACAATCTTGGAGTTGGAATATATAGTTAGCAGGGGGTGTGGGGGTGCAGGAGGGGCTTGCCCCCTGTAAAACAGTGAATTACAGGGTAGTACATAGACTTACCTTAGCTCCTATGTGGAGATCCTATTCGATATTCAATGTAAATGTCGAATCTGCTGAATTCATTAATCAGATTCGATATTTGCACCTCATTAATATGCATGGATTCAGCACTGTGATTCAACGTTACAAACAGTTTTTGTTTTGAATGTCAAGATTTTGATAGTAAACTATATATATATATATATATATATATATATATATATATATATATATATATACATATATATATATATATTTATATATATATATATATATGTATATATATATATATATATATATAAATGTATATATATAATTATACATATATTAAACTATCAGTGGTTAAGCTGATAGAACTCTTTGTTCAACCTTTTACTCCATGATATTGTGCAAAACCATGGCCTTAATTATTAATTTCCTCTGACTGAAAACATTGTTGTTGAAGACCTTGCCAGGTTATTAAGAAATGATCAGAAATGCATGTATTTTGTCAGAAATCTCAGGCCTTTATTTCAGACAGATGAGCACTGCAGCTGAACTATGATGAGCTCTCACCTTCATGAAAACATTTTCACCAGAAATCAATCAAATTTTTTATAACACAGAAGGCTATTTGTACAACTTGTGTGTATAAGCAGAGTCAAAATCATACCTTCTTACTGGGAACTGTGGTCTGAAATCTATTATTACTCTATAAACTTATGTTAGTCTAGTTCTCCAAATGAACCATCCGTATTGATGTGAAAAGCTGTCATCTTTTTTGCAAGTTAACCAGAAAGATTTTAAGTGAAATCCAGAAATTTCTGTAAAGACAAGAATACATTGGAGTGTTTACTGCCTGCCTGCAGGAAAGCCACAAATGATGTCTTTGACATCATTTTAACAGGCATAATCTGTATCTTTTTACTACAATAACATTTCTACAAAAGTCAAAGGATGTTAAACATGATGTTCTAATGATTAGAGAAGTCTCTGTGAGAGAAATACAGAAGTTTTTCAAAAACAAATACAGAAAGGCATTCATATGTTATAATCATCAGCTGAACAGTAGAACATGATCACCCAAGAAAACTTCCCACAGTTCTACTGTTGGAGGTTTCATTGTGCAACAGTAATACACAAAGATGTTTTAGATATGCCAGCAGTCAAAATAATCTGTTTTGCTCAATGACCTGGGGATGTCTTAATTTATACTAAAATATTTTTCCTCATAAGAGAATGCAAATGATAAGAACATCATTTCATAGTATTATGGTCTGTCTTGCCAGTTAAGTGTTTCTTGGTATTCTTTTCTGGATTCAACAAAATAATGTAACACTTAGGAAAAAATATTGAGCAGAGCAATCCAGAGCCAGAAGCCAAGATAGCAAACACTTCTACAGCAACCATGTATGTTCCCTGAGTGCTGAGGTAAGCTGGGATAAAAGAAGCCCAGACACTGACAAAAACAATCATACTGAAGGTTATTAGTTGTGCTTCATTAAAGGTAGCAGGTAACTTCCTTGCCAGAAAAGCGATTGCAAAAGAAAGAAGCGACAGAAAACCCATGTATCCCAGCATGCAACCAAAGGCAGTTGAGGACCCTTCTTGACACTCCATAATGATTGTTCCAGGCTTTATGACCATGTTGGCATTAGGAAAGGGGGGGTCAGTAGAAAGCCAGGCAACACATATGCAAACTTGGATCAATGAGCAGAATATAATCACAGAGACAGGTGTCTTAGTTCCTATCCATTTCCTCATGGGGCTGTTAGGTTTGGTGGAATTGAAAGCAATGATGACCGTGATTGTTTTAGCCAATATGCAGGAAACACTGAAGGAGAAAATAACACCAAAAGCAACTTGACGAAGGAGGCAAGTTTCTGTTTTTGGATAGCCAATAAATAACAAAGAGCATAGAAAGCAGAGAATAAGAGCAAACAGCAGCAGATAACTTAGGTCCCGGTTGTTGGCTTTCACGATTGGTGTGTCTTTAAATTTGATGAAGATGCAGAGGACAGAAGCAGTAATGATGGCACAGCTTATACTGACAGCAGCTAAAGAAGCTCCCAATGGTTCCTTGTAGGAGAGGAATTCGATTGTTTTAGGAATGCACTTTTCTTGAGCATAGGTTGGCCACTGATCATCTGCACACCTTGTACAGTCAATACTATCTGTTGGGGAAAAAACATGCGTTAACACCAGAGGTATTGCCATTTAACCAGACTCTTAAAGAACAATTTGAGCAACATGCTTATAGCCATTTTTATTACTTCTTTTTTCATTCCACTAAACAAAATAAAGACCTTCATTCTGCATAGCTTTCTTTAGCACCATAAAAATTTAATTTCTGAAGTTTCAACCTTATTGGTAAAATAATAGAAAGCACAATGTATCTCAAATAACTTTAAAGCCATACTGTACAAGTCTGTAAGTGATCTCTTAACTATCTCAAAAATGAATTTGTGTGTAAATACATTCATGGCAATCATATAAGCAGGTTACTCCATACCTTCAATGACATACTTAAAATCTGTCATGAAACCATAGCTTCAGTTACCTTAGGAAATTATCTTAGCATTTCATAAGTAGACCAGAGACCAACAAATATTTAAACTCTAACCCCTTACTGCTGGAAATGTCACAAGTAAGCTAGAAGGGCATTAATGCTTGTGCTTAAAACATTTGTATGTATGTATGTATGTATGTATGTATGTATGTATGTACAGCAGTTTTATGGTCTTAATGATTTCAGGCAAAAAGTGCAAAAATCCAGTTGATGTTTATGGAATGAAATCTGTGTATTAACTATACTGCTGGCCTAATTCAGTGCACCATAGCCAATATGCATACTCAGAACATAGTTTCTCTTGTTTTTCAATATTTATTTTCCAAACTACGGAAGAAATGTATTCCTAGGAAATGGAAATCAGCTATATATCCCATTCAAGATAAATGGGCATCAGTGGTATATAAGACTTAGTAGAATACAATTATACTTTGTTAGTGTACAAAATGCACAGTTATAAGATTCCTGATAACCCTGTGATTTTGGGCAAATATGTGACCC
>NC_056744.1:194230716-194518216 GCF_019279795.1 Protopterus annectens
GTAGGTATACTGTTACTGTGTGAACTGAATAAATAAAAAAGTCTGACCAACTAATATTGATGTGTAATAAAGATCCTACAAAAACTGTTGTGTTTATTCTGGTATGTTGGTGTAGACATATAGAGTGTATACAGGTTCTTCACTATGACAACATACCTTAACTGAGGTTGTTCTGTGAACCAGCTGTTAAGAAAAATTGTAGCTGGTGGGGCTGTAAAACAAGATATAACTGAAATGTGAACTATATATTGCACTAAGCTATGAACCCTGAATAATAAGTGTAAAGTTTTAAAGTGTGTTCCATTCAGCATTGCCTTGTGTTAGCCTTTGCTTTCCGGATTGTAGTAATCCAAAGGATTAATGCACAGTACAATAACTATCCATTATGCATGCATCACCAGATTAAACGTTCAGACTGTCTAACCAAGAAACTATTAGGCAGAAACCAGTGAAACAGGAAACCGCAGTTCTCCAGTAGCTCAGTGTGATGAGAAATATTTTATTTGTATTTATTTTTTATTTTACATTTGTTAACCGGGGGTGTCTGACTGAGCTGAAAATGCCCTTTTTCAGCAGTGGCCCAGGGAGAAAAGCTCCACATAGAAAAATTACAAATACATTTAGTTATTTAGACATGATCAGTATACACACAAATTACAAAAGACATTTTTAAAGCGGCATGCAGCACATCAAGAGTTACACTGCAGAGAACAAACAAAAAGATATTAATTTAAAAATAAAGGTAATTAATAGATTTGTGGTGTACAGCTGAAATTTGGAGCATAGGTAGAATACATACATCGTACACAGGTAGAGCACATACATTGTAGATTAGCCAGTGTCTGTGAGTAAGATTGAAAACTATTATCAAGTACTGTAGGTTTAGTATGTGTACCTTATCTGATTTCACTAGCCTGGGGAGCAATCATGGCACTTCCAACTTTGCTTGAGATGCTGCCTGATGAGATCTTTAAAGTAGGCTTTGGACAATGTGTTTGGAATGCTAGTGGGGACAGAGTTCCATTTTTTAGCCACTGCACTACTATATAGTACATCTCCAAAGCTATTGTAGCTGTTGGTGACTTCTAGTAGTAGTTTGCTTGCTAAACTAAGAGGCCTTTTGGCTGAGTGGTGTACTAGGTATTTGATGGCGGGACACTTATTGTGGCGGTAATAGATTGAATGACAGAGGCAGAGCTGATTGTAGGTAAGGAGGTTGGGTAGTTCAAGCCACTGGAGCTATCTCAAAGCAGTACAGTGATGAGCTCTATATGAGCAATTTGCAGCAAAACGGGCATATCTGTTATAGCAGGCTTCCATTTTGCTTAGTTCAGTTTTGCTGAGATTAGTCAGAATGGGAGATGCATAGAGTAGGGTGGATAGAAGTTGGGAGCAAGCAATAGCTGATCTTGTGCTGTTGGTAAGAAATGGTTTGATATGGTAGAGTGATCCCAGTTTGGCATGTACTTTTTTAATAGTTAAGTTGAGATTACTATCAAATTTTAGGTGGGAGTCTATGGTTATTCCCAATAGCTTAGCCTGTTCCACTGGAGTGATTGGAGTAGCATTTGTGGAGTAGATAGTGAATTGACTGTTATCAGTGTTTTTGTTAGAACTGTTTATAATCATAAGCTGAGTTTTCTTTGGATTGAGGATAAGTTGGGCTTTGGTAAGGTAGTTTTCACCATCAGAGAATGCTAGTTGAGTTGTTTGCAGGAGGGTGGGAATGTTTTGTGCAGCACAGATTAAGGTAGTGTCATCTGCATGCTGAATGATAGGTGCATGCTGTGTGGAGGTATGGAAGTCATTTGTGAAGATTATGAAAAGTAGTGGTCCTAAGATAGAACCATGTGGGACTCCTATAGTTATGGGCAGCTGAGGAGAGAGAGAGAATTTTCCCATTTCACAGCTTGGTACCTGTCAGTTAAATAGCTTTGGAACCAGGTAAAAGTGGAATTTCATAGGTGATATTGGTTTAGTTTGTTTAGTAGGATTTGGTGCAAGACTGTGTCAAATGCTTTGGGCATATCCAAAAAAAGAGTCGACACCTGCAGGCCTTCATTTTTGAGACTGTTTACTGTGTCTGTGAAGCAGAGGAGACCTGTAGTGGTATTATGGGCAGGTCTGAAACCATGCTAAATAGGTGACAGGATGTTGCTGTCTAGGAGATATTTTAGCACCTGGGTATGGATGCATTTTTGTAGGATTTTGGCCAGGGGGGAGAGTAAAGCAATGGGTCTGTAGTTATTAAGTTCAGTGGAGGTCCCGCCTTTATGCATGGGTGTAACATAGGATATCTTCCAGAGTTTGTGCACATAGTTTTCAACAACTGATCTGTTTATGAGAGTGGAGACTGGGATAGCAATAACATCTGCTGTGAGTTTCAAGAAATAGCTGGGGAGTAGGTCGGCTGCTGTTGATGAGGTTTTTAGTTTGGAGCGCATGCTTTTGATTGAAGTGGTGGAAGCTGTTTTGAGGGTAAAGCTTGTATTAGTGTTATTTGTGTTGGGGGGATAGTGAGGAAGGAACTGTCCTGTGATACTAAGGATAGAATTGAGTTCACAAAGTGGGAGGTGAATTGTGTTTTGATGAGAACTTTAGTGTCAGGGGTGGTTGGTTTGGAGGTATCCTTTTGGGTGGGTTTTAGTAGCTGGTTTACATTTTTCCAAACTTTTTGGGGGTTGTGTTGGTATTTAGTTTGTAATGTCGTGTAGTAGGATTTTTTTGCCCAGCCTAGTGCATTTGTTTGCATGGTTACGCAGTTCTTGGTACTTAGTTAGGCTTTGTGTTTCTTTGGGTTTTTTTAAAGTAAAGCCAGGCATTGTCTCTGGACTTGAGGATTTGTTTGGTTTCTTTACTAAGCCAGGGGTTTGTAGAGGTTCTAACCTTGATTTTGCATCAATGCAGCGACAGTGTCTAGGTGTTGTAGAAATGTTTTGTTGAAATATGCTACAGCCTGATCAAGTGGGAGGGTTTTTGGGGGGACTAGTCACAGTTACAGAGTAACGTATTGAGGATCTTAGGGGAGAATTTTTTTGTGTTTCTAGTGGATATATAGTTAGTGGATTTGCATATGCTTGTTCTACTACGTATACGGTATATTATGTTGTAGTCACTGAAGGTGTCTGGGAGACTGCCTTAAATATCTTAGTTGTTAATTTTGCACACCCAGACACGGTTTGAATCCAGGGAGTGGTACTAAGATGTGTACATACCTACACACATGGAATCAGGAATAGATGTAAAAACAGTCAGGTAGTGTTACCAGATATTTTCTCCACAGGTTTCACATGTAAGGAAATGTTAGCAGTAGATGTATGAAGGGTATACTAATAAACTGTGTACAACTGTTCAACTGTCCCACCACATGACTGCAAATGACAGCAGGATAGGTACATACCACATGCACTCTTCCCAATACATGTCTCTCAAGTGTCACGCTGTCATGGTTAGTGGTCACTGCTGCCAATATCCCTGGACCCAGATAAGAAATTAGTTGAAGTAAGCCAGTAGCACACTCATATAACAGCAGTTCAGGATACCCCTCCTGTGCCAGATATGTAACCATGACATGTATGAGTCCCCTCTAGTCATGTACCCAGAGTTGTCACAGTTTGCCCCATACAATTCCAGGCTGAAAGTTTAATAGGTATGTTTGTGCTACAGAAGCTATGGACCATACGCAGATGTAAAGTGAGGGCAGATCCACAGAGTATTGAGCAGTAGTTATGGAAAATAGAAGCATAAATAGTTGATAATGGACTTTTTGTCTCTCCCCCAACCCTCATCTGGATCAGTACTATAATTCTTATACTATGGGCATATTTTTCTCCAAACCTAATGTTGGGACTTGTGTTCCATTATTGTTCATATATTTGATTGGTTGCATGTTAACACACCTTGCTCAAATACCATTGTTGGTGGCCTGTTGCCATCAATATTACTGGCATGTCGTTATAATGCATACTGTTGTTCCATTTATGCATGTGTTTGTTTTGCTATGCAACTGTTTCAAATCTGTTTTATGTGATTAATTGGAGCACCCATGTATGCTGTTACAACTAATCTTGAAATGTGTTGTTCATGACTAACCAACATATTTTTTTAAACCTCAACACCATAGCACATTTGGAAAGGCAGATCTGGTAGATCCACCTGTCCCACATCATCTGGCCATGGCACCAGGCCCCAGCATGTCAGGGACCCAACCCAGGACATTCTTGTCCTCTGCTCCTGAATCACCTTCAGGTGTAATAACCTCAGGGGACAGGGCCCGTCCCCCCTCGGAGTGGGCGCAGACAGGAGCCTGTCACCCACAGTCAGTTCAGGGGTTTTGAGTGCAGTGCCATCTGGGCAGAGCTTAGTGGGCACCTAGACCAGATTGAGGGCCACCTGGTGCACCTTGAGGGGCAGGCCACCCTCCTGTCCAGCACTCAACACAGCCACCTTCAGAGCTATGAAGGAGCAGTAGTCACTGTCCATGGGTGGGGACCTCAATCCCACTGTATCTATTTGGGGGCTCATGGGCTTCAGATTCCCAACCAGCAACCCTGTCAAAGGTGTTTACCTCCCTCATGTGTCATATACTACCCCTCTCTCCTGTCTTGTCCATCTCGTCTGTCTACAAATGCAACCTATCCCACCCAACCTACCTCCCCAAACATACCTACAGCCCTTCTGCAACATCCCACTCTCACCTTAAAAACAAGGGGCATCTGTCCCACAAAAAAAAAACATTGCCCCAAACATAGCTCTACATTTTGCCCCCATGTACAGTGAAAATAATCAATCAACCCACAGATTACTCTGTAAATGTCTGTCACCAACACCCCTCCCTTTGGGGTGTGAGGCTGTAAATTCCAGATTTTACACATGTAATTCACAGCTGTTACTGCCAAAGAAATGTAGAGCTATGGCCCTTTTCTACACCCATCCTGCACTCCCCTAGCTGATTTCCATAATGTTTTACCCTCTGCTTGCCCCCATTTCACCACTTTTCTATCGCCGTCTGTTAGCTTCGCTTAGCTCTAGGCAAAACCGCACAAACCTGCTTACAACTGTTTAAAAGTGCCTTACTCTGTCTCCATCAGCCCTTGTTTTGCCTGGCAACAAAATAATCAGCCTTGACAAGTCCCAAACCTGGGATACTATGCACTAAAATCACAGCAACATGACACTACACCATCTGAGCTGTGGGAATTGGCACTGCTTTTAGAAACATATCACTCATTCTGCTCATTTAATATTAATGAAAAAAGTAATCACTTCCTAGTCTGGAACCCACGACACTGTGCACAACAATCACAGCAACATAACTCTACACAATCTGAGTGATAGGAGTTTGTTATGTTTTCACAAACATATCATGTACAACAGTCATTCAACATAACGGGGAATGATATATCCATAGTACTATTATATACATATATGTGTATTTATAGATACCAAAATCTATCTATACATATATATATATATATATATATATATATATATATATATATATATATATATATATATATATATATATATATATATAGAGAGAGAGAGAGAGAGAGATGTATATATATATATATATATATATATATATATATATATATATATATATATATATTCATAGAGAGATATAGAGACAGATAACCAACCTCTTAATGCAACACATCTGCAAAAAGCCTGACAAATGGGGGAGGGATAAAGGGCAAACAATGATGACATCATTGAATTATGGCTGTCATATGCGTAGAAGTCTACTAGAGTGGCATGGTGTGCTTTAACATACAATGCCAGATAGATTCCAGGTCTGAAACACAAATGAATGCCATTATTTACTGATGTCAATGCTCACATCATTCCAGCTATTTTTCAGAAAACCCCCAACTGTTGTTGCCAGCAGACAAAACATATGAGCCACACATCAGGACAGTGTTTAGACATCTGGACAGTGGAGAGGTATGACCACAGTCATGTAACAGAATGGAAAAATCCGTGACAGCCTCCAACCATGTCACCCAGCACCTTCTGAACCACAGTAAGACCAACATGACATTAACCCAAATAAGATCTGGGTAATTACCCATGTACATCCAAATATATCATGCACTAAAGGGATGGAACTGTAGGGAAAAGCAGATAGTGGTGCATAAATATCCACCCACAACCATTTGTACCACAGTCACAGCAACATATCAGTACCCCAAATGAACTCTAGAGTAGAACAACTATTTGAATGAACATATCCAGATTCCCAGTTACACACTACACTGACATATACTGGCCCAACTCACAGTATACTGGGAATCCTGAAGTGTGACAGGACATTTCTTAGTCTGCCTCTACAAACATGCAAACCTGACAGACCATCAGCAGCCGTAGCAGCATGCACAGTCAGATAGAAAAAGGATCTGTGACACTCACATCTGCTAGTCTCCCTACCCAGCCAAACAAACATCTACACACAGCACTGCTACACAATCTTGGTAGTCACTTCACAATGGCTAGACCTACATAACTCTCATATGCACAGATTTCCATAAAATGTCCAGGGTGTGAGACCATATTAATGGCCCCTGCCCCATACCACTTCCAAGAGTCTGCTAAGTCAATGGAATGATACATTGAGTGCAGTCTCTAAATAATGATATCACATACCTCTGACCCTCTTACTGCAAGACATCTGGACAAAGCATGACATACTTGGAGCACAAGGGGCCAGAAAGAGAGACATATCTCACATAATGGTGTTACAAACTGAAACAGTTGCCAGTGTCACAGGCTTTGTTGTAACATAATATCCCTGACTACAATCCTCATATTATCCTACTGCTTCCACAAAAAAAACAGATGTTGTCTGAGGAACAGAGCAAACATAGCAGGCAAACCCCTGGGCAGTCTGTGGACATCAGGACAGTTGATAGGTATGTCAGAGACATATCACTGTCAGACATCAAGCCACACAGAAAATGCATGTCTAGATAAACCCTGTTAAACTAGCAAGCCTCTATGTGTATAAAAGCCTTACGATCTGTACCCAGTTCTGGAGCTTTGTTCCCCATGTTGTTGGGCTGTCTCCACATGTGTTCTCCTGAGAGGTATTCCCACCTACTGTCTGCTCCTATACTGCCATAATGTCCTCCACACAGGCAAGGAAAAGGGGCAAGGCACCCATGAAGACCATAATTATACCACTGTGTTGCTATGGCACTGGCAAATGGAAAGACAACACAGCTGCTCTGGATGCAAGTGGCATGTGGGAGACACTGATTGATGCACAGGCCATCACCTACTCATGAGCAGTACCTACAAAAGGCAAGCTGCTGCCTATGCAACACAGGTCTCAACCCATCTACACAAAGACAGACAGTGACTACACAAACTTAACCATTTACATTGTTGTGAGGGAACTCCTGAGCACTATAACAGGTATGTCAATCATGCAAGCTTGTAATGGAATGCAGAAGGGAGGATGCAATGATGCCAAATGGGACATTAAACACTAGGCCACAACAAGACCTACTGGACTCACATGCTGCTGTCCAGCACCTATGTCCATTTCTGCTTGCCCTGCCTGCATTGACATGGAGCACATCTCTGGCCCCTCAGTCACCCCAGCAATGGTCAGCTCAGCTCATGAATGACTACTAATGGAGTCTCTGTTGTCCAATACTGAGTGTGTCACTGGTAGGCCAGCTACCTGGGATGTTGTAATTATTCATATGTCACCTGTGAATGCTACTCTGATACATATACTTGTCTTACAAATATAAGATATGTACATAGGATATGTGCATACTACATGACAGGTGCAGATGTGTGTGTTGAACTGTATGTGATATGCTGAGCTCATACCTGACAACTGTCCAGAGTTTTGCAGACTGACCACATGTCTGCCTCATATTTGTAGTCAATGCCTCAGACAGTTGTGTATTGTCTGCCACATCACTGGCAACCCATTAAAGACTGAAGTCATAACAAATTAGCATGCATTTCATTGTTAGATGTCATATCCTGCAGAGTACATCTGTGAATGTGACACCGTATTTGCTGGCAACTAAGTGTGTTTCAACTAGATTCATAAATTGAAACTATTTACTGGCCTTTGCCCACCAGTGATGTTTGCCTTTGTGTAGATGTCTTCCTCTAACAGATATCTTACCATGACACCCATGTCAATGTGAGTGTACCTTGTACTGTAGGATGTTGACTTTTGTGCAGTCACTGATATCTGCTTTCTAGCTGTGGAGAGCACACCAACCATGCCAGGTCACTCATCCCATCATACGTTTATACCCCAAATTAAGGCCCACAAAGCCACAGGAGGTGGAGTGTTGAACATTAGCATACACATACACACCTCCAGGCTGGCCAAACAGTATGATGCATGGGTGACATCCTGAGTGCCGTTAACAGTTGACAAAACACCTACTTAAATCATAGCTAGCTACAGGCCTCCAACCATGACTGTGGACACCCACCACACCTATTGGGACATGCCAGAATCTGCCTGGATTCTATCATCTACCCCGACCCTGGGTGACTTCAAATACCCAACCATAGTGTGCCTGATCTATGCCACCTGAACATGAACGCACATAGACTCCTCAGCTTTGTTAATGGCAATGCAATGGAACAGCTGTTCAATACTCCTACGGCAGATGGCAATCTCATGTACCTGGTCCTATCCAACATGAGCAGCCAGTGTATCACTCCTACAGAGTCATCCCCCTTGGTAATATTTGACAACATAGCCATCACTGTTCAGGTCACCATCTCCACTGCCCCGCCTTTACAGTGTCAAACAGGATGAACTGTATGCAAATGACTATAAATCCCCTCAGAGCACATAAAAGTGGCTGTACAGCCAACTTCCCATTTGTTTGAACTAGCAGCAGTGTCCAGGCCCAAAGCCACGATACTATGTGGCACCTAGTGGTCTCAGCAGTACCTGACAGAACAACATCATCTCCCTCAAGGTAGGGTAAATACCTGTGGTGGACATCAAACAAAAATACCATAATAGGTGGAAACAATTGCTGGACGGGTCAAGAAGGAACAGGTGCCTCATTGGAAGCAATGTCACCTTGGTCTGCACAAGCAAATAAGGGCACAGATGATGTACCTTAAGGCTGTCTTTGAGTGCATATTGGACACATCCACCAAAGAAAATCATGCGGCCTTCCACACATGTCTGCAATTCCAGAGGCAACACACAAATCTAGTCTGTAGTGGCGGTCAATAACACCACACGCACATATGGCATAGATATAGGCAACCGGATGCAAGCAGGTGAAGTGTAAACACCATCTCTCTGTCCCCCCAGTGGTACACATCTGCAAGTACAGCACTGCCCTCCTCCCCTCATCATCAGGAAGCAGGTCTGTAATGCCTTCTGAAAGACAACATGCAGAGGTCTCCATAGGCATGATACCATCCCTGGCTGCATCCCACATGAACACAGGCATGAGCTCTCAGATCCATTCCACACTGTCATCAATGACAGCCTGAGCACCAGTGTTATCTCTGCTGTGCAGAGTATAGCCACTGTAATCCCTATACACACAGGTGGAGCCATCCACCAACCTAACCAATATTATGCATATCAGACTAACTAGCCTGGTCTGCAAGGGCATGGAAGGCAGTATCAAGGACATTATGAACAGGGACATTGGCAACATCAAAATGCCTGGGCCCACACACCATGGTATTGTCAAAGGGAGATCAGGCCTGTTAAACCTGATTGACTTCTCTGCATTGGTCAGAAAACATGGACGAGCAGAAGATGGTGAACAATGGCTACCTTCACTTAGCCCAATCCTCTCACACTAACCCTCAGGTGGACAGGATACATATGCCTACACAGCCAGCACCAACCTGTAGGTTACCAGATGGAAAGCTAACTGGCCCAATGATAGTACCCACTCAGTCAAAGTAGTAGAACCCACCTCTAATAGTATATTCATCCACAAAGGTATACCACAAGGATTGGTCTGGGGACCTCTACTGTTTGAGATATATATATCTGAGGTACAGGAAAATAACAGTGGTCTGTGGCTGAGCAGGTGTACAGATGCTTGCAAGCTGCCCACTGTCTTACATTCCCTACTGATGCGGCCATCCCCCAAGAGTTATTCTCCCAATTACTGACCGGTACAAGAAGCATTACTGAAAATGGAATACCAGGAGAGCCATCACTCCCCCTGCTGTGGCAGATGTCATCCACACTAGGTATGACAATAATAATGTACTGAGCATGCAATCAAGTGTGAGGTAATTTGTAAACTGAAGTTGGTACTGACATTAGCGGCCCTGCCTATCATGTTACTCATTCCATACTGTTACATAGCTGTTGCATGCAGCATGGGGCTTATAGGACTGAAGAGTGTCCAAAAATACCTCTACAGTGGATGTGAACAGCAGCCTTTGTAAAATGGACCTTGGGACGTGTACTGGGAGTACTATGGCCTAAAATTGTAAACCACGCCCACCCAATGGATATAGTTCTCACTCAAACACAACATATTGTTCTCACACAGACACACACACAGTTGCCAAGACTAAGATTAGAACCCCTACCTATCTAGTCACTGCTATTATAGTGTTATGCATTTATTGCGTCTGCCAGAAAGCTTACAGGGTGAAGAGTGTCCCAAGGTAATGCCAAGGTGAACAACATGACCAGGCCTTGCAAAGTATGGCAATCGATGATTTACTGGGTAAGAATGGACGCAAAATACTTGAACCTACAGTTATACACACTTACACAAATACACCATTGCACACATTTGCAAGGACTGAGATTAGCAACCCTGCCTATCTTGTTAGTCAGTCCATACTGTTACATAGTTCCTGCATACAGCACAGGACTTACTGGGTGAAGAGTGTCAACAGATACCTCTATGGTTGATGAAGACAGCGGACCTTGTAAAGTGGACCTTGGGACATGTACTGGGAGTACCACAGCCTAAAAATGTAAACCTCCCCAATGGGTATAGTTCACACTCAAACACATACACAGCTCACACACACACACACACACACACACACACACACACACACACACACACACACACACACACACACATTTGCCAGTACTGAGATCCCTAGGTTTATAGCTTCATAGGTGTGTACTAGGTGAATAGCCATGGTGCCTTTACAAGCCTAGCCCATGGGATTACCCTGGCATTGTGCCATCTGCTGATAGTCCCCAGTGTGCCTAACGAGTATAGCTACTGGAGTGATCCCCAGGATGGGATTTCTATTCCCCATCCACTCATCCAGATTTTCCTTGAAGAGAGCCAGTGAGGTGCTCTGCTTGACATGTATGTGAAGTCTATTCCATAGGATGGCCAGTCTCTGGGTTATGAACCTGTCCCTCCAGCATGTTCTTATGATTGTGGAAATGGAATTGATGTCTCTGGGGCATGTGGTGCAGACAGACTGGCTTCTTTAGATGTAGCATTTATGACAGAACTGGGTCAGACATGGCTTTGTAACTGAAGTAGAGGTTGCCTCTAAGTAGCCAGTATGAGACAGAGAATAGTTGAAGTTCTTGGGGTCTGTCCATATAGGACATGTTTAAGACCTAGGATCCTTTTTGTGAGGTACTTCTACAGCCTCTCCAGTTGTTGCAGGTGTCCAGTGAGGTACATGCAAATGGCCCAGTGTACAGGTTGACTGGCCAAATGATGGAAGAGTAAAGGAAGACAATGACTTCTTACTTCCTTGATGCAACACTCTTAGTAATGAAATGTGAACCACTACCAATCTAGCTACTGCTATTGCAGTGTTATGCATTTATCGTACATGGCATGGATATTATAGGGAGAAAGGCATCCCAAGGTACTTCTAAGGTGAGGAACATCACCAGCCCTTGTAAAGTATGGCGATGGGAGATGTACTTGGTGAGAAAGGCCACAAAATACTTTAACCAACAGATATACATACTTACAAAGAGAAATACACACTCACACACACATTTGTCAGGACTGAGATTAGAATGCAAGCCTAACTAGTTATTTGTACTATAGTGTTACACAATTATCACATGCACCACAGAACTTGTAGGGCTGTAGGCTGCCCAAAGATAATTCTAAGATGACTGCCATCAGCAGGACTGCTAAAGTAGGGCAATGGAAAGTGTAATGGGTGTGAATGGGGTCAAAATCTTTAACCTACAGACACACACACACACACACACACACACACACACACACACACACACACACACACACACACACACACACACACACACATTTACATTTGTTAAGACTGAGATTAGAACCCCTAACTACTTATTTATATTACAGTGTTATGCAATTATCACATGCACCACAGAGCTTGCAGGGCTATGGGCTGCCCAAAGGTACTTTTAAGGTGACTGACATCAGCAGGACTGCTAAAGTAGGGCAATGGGAAGTGTACTTAGTGTAAATGGGCTCAAAATCCTTAACCTACAGACACACACACACACACACACACACACACACACACACACACACACACACACACACACACACACACACACACACACACACACACACACACACACACACACACACACACTGTAGGGCTGTGGGCTGGCTAAAGGTACTTCTAAGGTAACTGGAATCAGCAGGACTGCAAAAGTAGGGCAATGGAAAGTGTATTGGGTGTGAATGGCTCAAAATGTTTAACCTACTTACACACATACACACTTTTACATTTGCTGGGACTGAAATTATAACCCCTACCTAATTAGCTATTGGTACTATAGTGTTATTCAAATATTGCACATGCCAGAGAGATTATATGACAGACGACAGTCCAACAGTACTTCTATAGTGAACGACATCAGCAGATCTTGTGAAGTAGGGCAATGGGAGGTATACTGGGTGGGAATGGAATAAAACGCTTTTTCCTTCACACACACACACACACACACACACACACACACACACACACACACACACACACACACACACACACACACTGCTACATATGCCAGGACTGTGATTTAGAACCCCAACCTATTTTGTTATTTATATCATAGTGTTATGCAGTTATCACATGCACTATAGAGCTTACAGGACTGAAACCAGTCCAAAGGTACTTTTAAGGTGAATGACATTATCAGAGCTTGTAAAGTAGGGAAATGGGAAGTATACTGAGTTGGTAAGGCATCATAATACTTAGACCTACAGACACACACACACACACACACACACACACACACACACACACACACACACACACACACACACACACACACACACACATAGATGACGTGATATTCCAACCCCCACCTCAGTACCATTAGACAATGAATCTCATCTTTATGTTGGCATGTGCCAGTTGTTGCAACTGGTATGCAACTGTCTGCAGCAGGACATCCCTCTATGCCATTCAGAGTATCCCTGTGTGTGACCCACTCTCTGTGTGTGTCTCCCTGTGTGTCTCACTCTATCACTGTCTGTCTCTCTCTTCCCCATGTCTATATGTGTGTGTATGCTTGACATAATGTAATATGTTGTCCATATATATGTCTGTGTATCACAATCAACAGATGCAGATATACCACATATGTGCCACCTACAGCTGGCTGTGGGTAATCCTGTCTGATGGGTGTGTGTGGACGCAGTTAGGTTTACATAGCTGTGTGTATGCAAAGACATTTGCACAATACAGAGATGTATAGTCCGATGTGGTTTCAGACATGGGCTTCACTTTTCTAAGTGTACAAGCATGCTCAGTATGACCTTCTATAGTAAGTGTGGGAATCCATTCCAGGGATAGTTGTACTCCAGTCCAGGGTGTTGTGTGCTACAACCATACCTTGCAACCTGTTTGTGCAAGATATCTGGAGATAGGCTGCCAATATCGGGAAACAATGGGCCAAACATAGTTGGGTACTGTAACTCTCACTCTTATCAATGTATGAGTTGCTTGAGTTACAGGGTTTGTTTTAGCAGACATTTTCTGATGTATGTAATGTTTGACACTGTACTGTATTGTGTCATTACCTACTGACAGATATAATTGGATGATCACAGTTATTTACCAGAGAAATACAAGATGGATGATGCACAGACCTATATTATGAAGTAAAGGCTAGACATTCTTGCACAATCCAGCCAGTTGGGGGGTGTGGCTACAGCTGATTAACTGATGAAGCTGTGTAAAATGTGCAGAACCTTAGTGATATACTGGCTGGGGATCTCCTGCTTGTTCGGTATTCTTCTTACTTGAAAAGTCATATCCTAGTGAGGCCATACCTGTCAACTGTACAGATTCTCACAGATTGTCCAGATTCATGCCTCATATATCTGGTCAGTTTCCATTAACATTGTGGTTTTCTATATATTTGTTGCAAATCACTCAGGGTTGCAGTCAGGGAATAATGACAAAACATTAGAGTTTCAGACTTCACACCCTTCATGACATCCATGCTACTACACACCCCCTCTGTTATTCTATCAACTTTCTAACATTATGACAGCAATATTTTAAATGTGTCCCTATAATTGTGCCTTTATCCCACCATTATGTATGGCTTTGTCCAGATTTCTTCCTCTACAAGGTTGAGAGGTATGCTACTAGCATTTAGCAGCATGACCTTACATTTGCATTTTGTTAACTGTGTTATGTTGGTAGTATGGACCCCATGACATTCCATACAAAGGCACTATGGGTGAGGCATGGGCCTTTGCCAGAGGCCTGTAGGCCCTGTGAGACTGATGCAGGCCATCTGTAGCAAGCCAGTGTGTTCTCTCACTCATATGTTCCCAGGTTGCTAGGCAGTGGTCCTTCCTGGTGTGACAATGGTAAGTGACAGAACACACTGCTGTACTACTAGGCACCATACTCTCTACATATGTGAGCCAGATATCTGGACAAAGCCATGAGTAATTGGGTGACAAAGGCCTAAATATATGGACCATTGTAACTATTGGTCTTACAAACCTGGAAGGATGATACAATAACAAATTTTGCATTAGCAGGCATTTTTCTATAGGGTTTGGAGTCTGAGAAACGACAATCCATCATTATTTTCTGACATTAGACATTCGTAGTTTGGCAATGATTTGCCAGAAAACCACTATTTCAGAATAAAGACCCTACAAATATGATGCAAACCTCTATACATTATGCAAAAGGTCTGCACAGTTGGGAGATATGGCAGGCACTGTGTAGGTTACTCCAACCTATGTACTGTTCATATGTGTGGCCCCCTGTACATGACCTGTCCAGCTTCCTGGCAGTAATAGATATTGACATCTGGACAGTGTGTACAACCCCCACCATAGGTGTAGTTGACATGCAAAACAGTTGGCACTGCATTTCGTAGAACATGGTCCTATCTACCACAGTACAGTACCTAGGCCACTAGGACACAACAGCCGTGAGAAGTTGCTGGCCACATCCTGACAGTATTCCCCACACATATGTATAGCTCATTGACCCCTGCATATTGTGGGCATGCAACAAGTTATCATGTTGATTGGGACAGACATGGCAATGTATGCTCTGCTGCTATTACCCTACAAATTTACATGTTTCTGTATTTCTATGGAAATATGGGTGTGGGGGGCACACCTGTCAACGGTACACATTTGCACAGACTGTGCTTATATTGGCTTTATATTTTGGTTCCATTTAGCATAGTATTGTGCCCTGTCTTGAAGAATAGAAACATATCACTAGAGACCACAGGTTAGATTATAATGCCATACAATTGAGTTTCAGACTTCTTACCCTTCAGAGCCTTACTGCAAATGCAAAGCCTGCTGTGATATCACTGTGTAAGTCTGTAGGGGAGTATTCCATCAGTGTTGCCATTTTTGGGCCTTTGCCAGACATTCCTTTACGGTTTTCTATGGCTGACCTGCTGTGTGAGTCTGAGGGGTGAGTATGGGATCCCCACAGTGACATCCATGCATGTGACCTATGACCCCCCTTAGTTGACCCCCCACATATACTGCAGTGGGATTTATCACCTTAATGATACTGCATAGTGTTGAGAAGCCAGTATTGTGTGGACATTTCCTGATGTCCCACATAGCTGTCAGTTGTCTTCTGCTATCCCAGTAGGCCAACCATTCCCTTGCATGTATACAGCATTACCATAGCTATGCTACCAAAACATACTAATCCATTAATTTATTGTTCAGAAGATTAACTTACCTAGTGCCTGCGGCAGTTATGAGAATGGCATGAGGGCTGCCTATGTTGGATGCACACAGTACACTGCCTATACATGCTAAGTTACAGGTAATGTGATATGTGTGTAATCCATTTTACTGTGTGTGCGAGTTAAAGAGAGGTGTCAGTCCCTGGGTCCTTACAGTGTCAGTGTGTGTGCTATGCATTGCCTCTTTGCCAAGACCTGGTCATACTGGGCACTCCTCCATCTCCCTACAGGAGCAGGCTCAGTGGCCTCCTCCTCTGAGACCCTCTGTGCCTGTGGGGACCTTGGCAATGGTGGGGGGGCTGTGTGGCACTTCCCCATGCTGTTCTTGCTGCAGCTGCTTCTACAGGATCATATTGTGCAGCATGGCACATACTATGAACATGTGTGAACATGTGGCTGGAGAGTACTGTAAGGCTGCACCAGATACATCAAGGGAGAGGAACCATGACTTGATTATCCCAAACACACACTCTATAATGATCCTGGTTTGTGCATGTGCCTCATTATGGTGTTCTAGAGTGGGTATGTGTGCATTTCTGATGGGTGTCATTATCCATGGCTCCAGTGCATAACCAGCATCCCCCACCAGATGGCCATACAGGATGTCCCCACTGGCAAATGCCTGATACAGCTGTGACAAATGCCAGATGTGAGAGTCGTGATAGCTTCCAGGGCTGCCAGTACACACATTCATGATAATGCCCTGGGCATTGCACAGGACCTTGCAGTTGATGGAGGGGAAGCCCTTGCGGTTTATGCAGACCTTACCCTGTTCACCGGGTGGTGCTTTGATGTGGATGTGCATGCAGTCTATTGCACCCAGTACCTCCGGGTATTCTGCTACACAGTGGAAGATACGCATATTTCTGGTTCTCTCCTCATGGGTGTTGGGGAAGTAAATGTGCTCACCGGCATGTGGTAGGATGGCATTCAGGAACTGGTGGAGTACCCTGGATGGAGATGCCTGTGAGACCCCCATAATGTCTCCAGTAGGTCTTTGAAAAGTACCTGTAGCTAGTATTCTTAAGTCTACACATACCTTGGTATCCACTGGGATGGGTTCCCCTCTGTTGGCTCTAGGCCTGAATTAAGGCCAGCACAGCCCGATGATTTGCTGAAGTATGTCTCTGTCCACCCTGTAGCACTCTACTAGCTCCAGATCATGTAGCCCCTGGTAAGTTACTCTGGGTCTGAATAGTCTTCTCCTCCTCCTCCTTGGTCTATGGCAGTTGTCAGCATTATCCTCCTCACTGCCCTCAGGTTCTAGCACATACTGATGGATCAAAGCAAAGGGAGCCCCTAACATTTTTTTGGTTAAAATTGTCCCGCACGTGTACACCAATGGTGCAAAGTTTGTGAGAAAACCAGACTGGAAGGTGTTTCCATAGTTTATATTGTTGTGCTGCAGATGCTGCCTGTATGATTGGCTGACTATGATGCATTCCACCTGCCAGCTATGTTATTTGTATTTGATTGCTTTGATTTTCTTTTTTCCCCTTCCCATTTTTGCCCCTTTTAAGCCCTGAGGCATGCTGCACAAACCCAGTGCCCAAATGTAAACAGACCCAGTGCATGCCATGCAAACCATTTAGCTAAGGTAAATAGTGAGAAATGGCCCTCCCCTGGACACAAACAAGCTTTTCATTTTATAGAATAAGTCAATACAGCTTCAGACATACACCCCTTGCTTAGCTGTGCTTAGTTAAGCTCAAATGTGAGGCGTGGAGCACCAATGTGCTTACACCAAGCATGACATACCCCCTTTTCATGTCAGCTGCTTCTCCTGCTTACACCACTGCCTTATAGCTCCTACATGGTTAGGTACAGTATGGCAGTTGTCTTCTTTTTGTGATTCAGTAAACTTCCCTCATTAGCATACCCCACTGCCTTAGTTCCAAGTTACAGCACTACACCACAGCCTTTCCCCTTACCAACCACTGTTCTCTTCTGTTGTTTTGATTCTGCATGCCATAGACTATAATGGCAAAATGCAGATTTCACTTAAAATTGCCTTTTCACATTTTGTTCATTATTTTCGCCACAATCCCGTTTGTGCGCCACTGCCCAATGCTTAAACGTCTTGAGATCGGCCAAAAAAAAACTTTGAATTTTATAATTTTGCACCACTTTTCCATGCTAATGGCCATATATCTGGCCATCAGCATGCCTAAGGATTATAATACATGCTTTAGTTTGAGCTGTCATACTTCCGTTTTGATTTCTGCAGAAATGGATTCGGCTATTAGACGAATACATTTCTGCATGCTACACTATTCTGCCACGGATGCCTGCCTGCTTACTTGATTGCTAATTGACCTCATTTGCATGGTTTTCACCAGCAAATGAGGTCATTAGCATAATCCACTCATGTCCATGGCAGAACAGCGTTAGCAGGCTTGTACACATCCCCAGGCTTGTTTACTGGATCACTCGATGGCCATATTCCATGCAGGAATGGCTACACTATTTCTGCATGGAATTTTTAGCTTATTGAATCCTGGGAGTAATTATATTTATGTGTGTATGTGTGTGTGTGCATGTGTATGTGTATCTTTTCATATGTATGTACATTGATGGATTTTGTTTCAGTGCACAGTCATTTCAAATAAGCTATGCTACTGTATGAGTTATCAAATGTGAACTTTTACTGAACAAGCTCGGTATTATGCCATGCGATATCACTCCACAGTGGTGTTAGGGAATTTACCTTTTCTTCATTGTTGTATAATCCTGTCATTTGTAGATATAATTTGCAGGGGGTTTGTGAGATGCATCCCTCCACATGTGGATGGGAAGGGGGGTGATCCCCTCAAAAATGCTTTTTTTTTATATAAGTTTTGGTTTGATCACTATGTCACTGGATGTTCATTTGCATATACAGGATATTAGTAAAAATGATGTAGGTGCACATTTAATAAATAAAAGATAATAGTTACCTGAGTGCTTTCAATATGTTTTTGTTTTTGATACATTTGTTGCTAAACCAAGACATTCAGTGTACCTGAGCGTTTTTATTTTTTTGGTTATAAAGAAATGTACAAAAGAAAATGCATTCAAAATGGTTACAGGACTCCACAAGGCCTTGTTTCTTCTCTGGTTTGTGATTTTCATAGACAGGATATCAAGGCAATGCTGTGTTTCAGAGAATATTAAGTTTGAAGTGCTAGGGTTACATCTCAGTTATTTGCAGATATTGTTTTCCTCTTGGACATAAGTGACTGTAATTTTTAGTGCACACTGCAGTGGTTTGCTGCTGAGTGTGCAAAAGATCATATGAGAATCTATGTTTCTAGGACAGAGATCATGGTTCTTTCCTGGAAAATAGAAGACTGTTTTCTGTAGCTGAGGGAACAGCATCCTTAATGAAAAAGCTTAAGTATCTTGGAGTCTTGCTCACAAGTGAGGGTAGAGGGGATTAGGAGACTGGCCAGTGGAACAATGCCGCTGCTATAGTGCTGCAGCCCTTGCACTAGAGTGCAATGGTGAATCAGAAGCTGAGTACAAGAATGAAATGCTCAGTTTATTATTTATTTATTTATTTAGCATTTGGTAACTGGGTTGGTGGGCTGGTACAAAACCATTTTCAGTGACGACCTGAGCACAGAGGCATATAAGAAAAAACTGTATCCACTGAATTACTTATCCACAATATAGTTCATAAGATAAACAGGTACAGATTGATACAATATAATAATATACATAAAAGCATGATCTGAGTAGTTTTACAATATGCCGTATATACATAAAGAACATGACTGATAGAATCATTAGGAATAGTTTACCAGTCTGTTTATGTCCTCATCCACACGTATGGTCAGTACGTCTGAAAGGACAAGACTATGGATATAAGCTGAGGAAATTAGATCACTTTGCAGATTTGCTGGGACTTAGCCTTCAGGACTGAATGTGGAGCTTGTCAGTATGTGATGATCTTGGAGTAGTACCACTGCTCTTCAAGATTAAAGGAGCTTGTTGGTTTGAAATGCTCATGAGGATGCCCACTTGATGCCTCCTATTGGTGGCAAGCATGTATAGCCTACTTGTTGGAGGCTCCAGGGCTGACCCACAGGATGCTGGTGGCACTCTATATCTCAGGCAGCCTATAAACATGAAATCATCCTTCAGGATTGAGGTAGAAACTGTTGATGGGGTTCAGAAGTCTACTTTGTCCTGCTCATATTGCTATCATTCCACCCTCACCAGGATAAGCAGTTTAGAAGAGGGATGGATAGTGGGATGGATGGATTGATGGCTGGATGGATGGATGGATGGATGGATGGGGAAAAAGCACAGAAAAATAGAGTAATATGTCACTATAATACTGAATCCTCACTGAGGCTTAAAAGAGATCTTTTATATTGCCATATTCTGTAACATTTAGCTGAAAATTATATTTAATTATATGTGTTTTTAACTGATTTACTATGGGATCATAGGACGTTTTTAGGCTATTGGCCCTGAGACCCTTACCAGCCTAGCCAAGAATTTAGCCCAGCACCCTATACCACTGTCCAGCAGGGATGAAGGTGGAATCCCAGGGGTGTATTTTCTGTTCCCCTTTCAGTTATCCAGGTTTTGCTTAAAAGGAGTTTATGGGGTACTCTGCTTTACGTGGAGAGGGAGTCTATTCCACAAAAGGGGGAGTCTCTGGGACACAAATCTGTCCTGCTAACAAGTTTTATTGATGTCACAGACCAGGTTGAAGTCACGCATGTGGGTTACTCGAGTGAACCTTGACTTGCGGATATGCAGCAATCTCATCAGGGCAGGATCTGAGATTGTTTTGTATGCCAGACAGAGGTCACCTCTGAGGACTCTGTAGGAGACTGAGTAGAGGGACAGGACTTTTAGCCTATCTGTGTAGGGTAGATGTCTGAGGCCCTGGATTTTTTTGGGTGAGGAGATGTGTAATGTTGTTGCTTTGCCTTTAGAAAAGTATTTGTGATCAATGCAGTATGTTTTTACTGGATAAAACTTTCTTTAATCATTGTCAATATCTTATTTTATTTTTCTTGGTCTTTTGTGGATTTAACACATATTAAGATATGTACATTACAAATCCTTTTTGCCAGTGTATCAGCAATTGCAAATAGAGTCTTAAAAGCAGCCCCTAGATTCAGCAAGCAGCTGTGCAGGAATAAGTTATTCCTGCATGGCAGGGAACATTCCTGTTCAGCACAGCAGCGTGTCATACATATGCATGAAGGCACGCTGCCATGCTGCAATATGTACATGGAAATGTGTACGAGTGCAGGGGTTGTGTCTAAGAGCAGCGTTCTCACAATACACCCCCCCCTTCACTCCAGAATTGCCGTTTGGCAATTTAAAATGAGCGAGAATACTCATAACACCCCCGACCCATCAGGGTAAGAAATCTGAGCGAGAATACTCGTAACACCCCCAACCCGTCAGGGTAAGAAATCTGGACAAAGCCATAAGGGACAATCATCCCAACCAAGCCAAAACTTGATAGAATAACAGATTTAGCATGAGCAGATAGCACACACCTCCCAACCCATCAGAGTAAGGAATGTGGACAAAGCCATAAGGGGTAATTATCCCTACAAAACAGAAAGTTGATAAAATAGGTTCAGCATTAGCATGGATATTCTGAAGGGTACAAATAAAAAAACACAGCAAATAAATTATTTATTTTTATATATGCAATAAAATTTAAGTGTAGCTGCATGGGTGAGCCTTAGCTATGCTTAGCTCAGCTGAAATGGCACAATAAGTTAAAAAGCAATAGACATCTGATATAAGCATAAGTGCAATAGTATAGCGGTTACAGCATACACCTTGTATGTAGCCATTTGTGGTTTGAGCCTCACCAAAACCTTTTCCATTTTGTATGTGTAAACATGAAAATATGAATTAGTTGTATATTTATGTAAGAAGTAACTGACTTTTCTCAACCAGAGTAGTGTATTAGGCCCAGATGTGAGGTATCAGTGCAATAAAGTAGTGAAACCCCCATATAAACACAAGTTTCCCATACAGTATAGTCACACAAGAATAAATTAATCACAGCACATTGGGGGATATCAGGGAAGGTAAATAAATATATATTATGTGAAGAATGATGAATGAATCCCATACAGGTGGTAGACCAATATAATAAAACATAAGCAATGCTAAGCATTGTGCAGCTATGTTGACCGGGTGTAAGCATTGTGTACATATGAATACTAAGCAATGAATAGCCCAGCTAAGTGGATTTGCCCAGTGATAAGCAGTGCTGAACCCACCCTTTTAGGCACTGCCAACCTTAGCTAAGCAGGTTTGCCCGTAGCTTAGCTGAGCTCAGCAGTTTCAAAAGTAACCAATCACTACAAAGTGTGGGAAATCAGTCCTATTTAAACCCTGTAGGCAGGAATACAGCACATAACCAGTTGGAGCTCATCACTGCAGGCACCACGGCTGGAGTAGGAGAAGGTGTTCGCTTTCGTGCACAACACTGGGGCATTCTGGAGTCCATAGTCATGGTTGGACTCCTTGTTGAAAACCATGATTTGAGACTGCTACAGGACCAGTACCAGGGCTCAGAATATAAAATGGAGGCTTGCGACCATCTCGCCCATGAACTCACCAGTGCTACTGGGATCTGTCAGACTGGTGAGCAGGTTCGGCATCACTATGCTGATCTCAAGCAGAGAAAGAGGGACCTTCTGGACCAGTGGGAACAAGACGCTCAGCAGGGAATGCCACAGTAGTGTGTAAGTATCAGTATCAATTGCTGTTTAAGATAGACCAGGCTGTGTATGTGATGGATAGGTAGTCATTCAGGTTTTCTGTCTCCTGCACAGCTGCAGCTGAGAGGGCTTTGAATTTGGAGGCACATGGAAGCAGGTTGCAAAGGCTGCACCACAAGGCTGGTGAGTACTGATCTAGCTGGCAGTATACTCAAAAGTAGTAGAATATCACCTATCAGTGCTGTAATCTGTATTGTTTGAACCGAACACAACTGAAATTACCACAGATAATGCTAGTGATATACATAAAACAGTGATAACCTGTCAATAAAACTATACAACTGTGGACTGTTGTGTTTTATTTGCAATGTGTTAGTAGGAATTGGAAATGTGTATAGCTTTTGCACAGCAGATATGGCTCTGATAGTATTAAGTATCTGAGGTTCATGTGGCAAGCAAAGTCTTGTACAACAGATTAAGCATAACAAAGTTCCCCTGCACTATGATCTGATAGCTGAATATTAAAAATACTTGCTAACCCTTGTTTCCTCTATCTGAAGGTCTGAGTACACAGTAGAACAACTGCCTGCCATGCAGGAATGTCAGAAGTACAAGGTCAGATTGGCCAAATCACAGACTAATAGGTAGAAAACACTCACAAAAGAAATAGCAGTTCTTTGATAGCTTGTCCTGATAAACATTAGCATGGTGACAACTTTTTGAACAAACTGACAGGGTCTGAATCCCGTGAGAGGTACTATGCTGTCTGTATATTTTCTCACAATAATATGTGAATATTGTTACAAACAGTCAGATAGTGTAAACACACATTTTCCCACAGCTTCAGCAGGTAAGGCAGGCTGGATATTAACCGTAGGATGTGTCTCTTGTATGCTGTGTAGAACACACACTGGCCAGCTCCAAGGCTGCAGATGACAGCAAGAGAAGTACCACTTAGTTTTCCCCAGAAAAATGTCCCTCAATGTCATGCCTTCACAGCTATTGGTCACCCGTACAAAGTTTGAACTGATAACTGTGTACAACACCCACGGGCTAACCCTAAGCCCATATGTAGCTGTAATTTCAGGTCATATCAGGGAAGTACTGAACAGACTATAATGTACAGAACAGTTGTGAGCAATGTAATAACAAATAGTTGTTCATTTCTCTGTCTCACCCCCACCCTATCTGCAACAGTAATACAACCAAAAAAATAAATGGTATGTTTTTAACAAACCTACTGTTGGGACATGTTCCCTATTGTTATACCAATATTTCAATGTCTGTTTATTGCTGTTCCCTGTTGAAATGAAATCATTGGTGGCCTGTTGCTATCAATGTAACCTACATGCTGCTGTAATATCCACTGTGCTTCCATATCTGCATGTGTTCTGTTTGGTATGCAACTGACTTGAATTTGTGTTATGTTGTCTATTGGAACACCCATGCATGCTGTTATAACTAATCCTGTTATTGTATTGTTCATAACTAACCAACATATGTTGTAAACTGTCAACACCCTAACCTGTCTGGGAAGGACGATCCCAGTGGATCTGCTTTTTCTACCTCATCTGGCATGGCACTGTCCCCAGCACATCTAGGACCCACGCCGGATGTTCCTTGTCTGCTGGTCCTGTACCACCCATGGTTGGAACCACTTCAGGGGATGGGGCTCATCCCCCCTTGGTGCAGGCATGGACAGGAGCCCATCACCCGATGTCAGGTCTGGGGTCTGTGTGTAGGGAGATGCAAAAGGAGTTTGCAGCTCAGCTACACCAGTTTGAAGGCCGCATGGCACATCTTGAGGGTCAGCCTGCCCCTCCTGCTCAGCCCCTAGCACAGCCACCTTTGGGGTCATGAAGGTGCAGTGGTGACTGCCCATAGGTCGGGTTCTCAGTCTTACTGTATCCATTTGTGGGCTCGTGCCTCTGATTCCCAAACACCATCTGCATCAAGGTGTTCACCCCCCACATGTGTCATACACCACCCCTGTCTGCTGTCTTGTCTGTCTTGTCTGTTTTCCTACCCAACCTCCCTCCCCACATAAACTTATCCTTTCCCAACAACCCACTCTCACCTTAAAATAAAAGGGCAATCTGCTCCCACAAAAAATGATACCCCATAAATAGCTGTCCATTTTACAGATATGTCCACTGGATACATCTGTTCTTGTCCAATTGCCTAGAGAATACATTACTGTTGTCTTCATCCCTCTCTCTGGGGTATGAGTATCCAAATTCACCTCCAAATTCAATTTATATGCACAGCTGTTGCTGCAGGAGGAATGGACCTTCTCTACTCCCATCCTGCACATCCCTATCCATCTTTCATCTTGTTTTTCCTTCTGCATGCCCCTTCCTATCACCCCTTTTTCTTATCTTTCAAAGAAATGAGTGTGGGGGTTAGTGCATGTAAGCACTGCTAAGTGAAGCTAAAATGGCGTGACTGTATTTTAGCAATGCTTAGCATTGCACAATCCCACTTAAAGCTGCTTTAAAGTGCCTTAATCACTCTCTCACCATCAGCTGTTGTTGTGTCCAGCAACAAAAATAAGCAGCCCTGCCAAGTCCTGACCCTTCACACTACAGTCAGCAACCACACCACTGCACCATCTGTGCTCTACAAGAAGCTCTTTCTTTGCCTAACTTATCATGCAGTCTGGTCATTTAGCATTAATGAAAAAGCTAACAGCCATAGGTCTTGAACCCAGGCCCCAGTACATTACAGTCAGGAAGATACCACTACACCACCTGAGCTGCTAATCTGTGCTTGTTTAGTCAAACATAAAATTCAATAGTGCCCCTATATGTTTAACCCTGTATTACCATCGATGAGCGGCGGGCAAACCAGTTGACATATGCTCAAACACAGAATAGGTAAACAGTAGTTATCATACCTAACTGGATTTGCGAATTGGTAAGTGCTGCAAAGACAAATCCACACAGTTTAAATGCCTGTACGTTTAACCATGTGTTAGTTACGATTAGCTTCACGCAAACCTGTGCAAACCTTCTTAAAGCCTCTTTAAAGTGCCTTAATCACCCTTTCTCCATGAGCCCTTGTTCTGCTCAGCAAAAAAATAAACAACCTTTGCCGGTTTTGAACCCAGCAACATGTACACCATAGTCACATCACGCAACCGTTAAGCCATGCAAGCTGCAAGAGTTAAGGATAATTTCTTGTACATATCTTGCAGGAAAATCACTGTACTATGGGGAATGTATATTGTGGAAGCAGTAAACATTCAAATAAGATGTATACACACTCACATATAGATATATATATATATATATATATATATATATATATATATATATATATATATATATATATATATGTATATATACCTACTCAGACACACACACACACACACACACACACACACACACACACACACACACACACATATATATATATATATATATATATATATATATATATATATATATATATATAAACAACACACTTGCAGATAAATACTGGTAAGCCTAACAAACACCACAGTACAATGGCTGTGTGGATAGCTATATCCCACATGATAGTCACACAATACCCTTACATATCTTGTGGCAGGTCATACTGTAGCTAGAATGCCGGGGTGGTATGGGACATTCATCTGCTGACCCCACACATACACAGTCCAAATAACAAGTATACACTCTGCCGCTACATAATCATGATAAGCCTAATACAGTGGTCTGACATACAGCAATCTCTTGGGCAAGTAACTGAAATGACTAAAGAGAGCACAGTGAAACCCAAACAGCCAGTAATCCTACAGTTACCACCTTAACAAATGGCCATAGTGTGATATGTTTGCACAAATGAGAATGTTTGCATTAAAAGCATACATACCACCATTTTCCCAAAAAAGGTTTATTTCTGCACTATTTTAGTTGTTTATGCCATGTCTTACCATGTCTGTAGATGTGTAAAATATAACATAATTGAATTATGCAAATATTAAAGGAAACATATGATACATTCTTGCTCCTACCATCTCAGGACATTTTCCAATTGTCAGAATTGTCGTCAGCAGTACCATATCTCTCAAACTGTTATAGGCAAAAGTAGTAACAAAGCATAACATGGTGGTGGACAAATAAGGCCTGATTATAAATATTCTCTTTCAATCTC
Source organism: Protopterus annectens (assembly GCF_019279795.1). Taxonomy (NCBI): domain Eukaryota; kingdom Metazoa; phylum Chordata; order Ceratodontiformes; family Protopteridae; genus Protopterus; species Protopterus annectens. The sequence goes on from NC_056744.1 coordinate 194,257,705, forward strand.
ATAAAGCTGATAGAATACTAGAGGTTTTGCAGTAGCATTACTTTTCTGAAGGACATAGAGTCTTACAGTCAAATGTTTGTCATCATTGAATGAGTCCAGTCCTTAGCTTATTGCCAGAAAGGAACCTAATTAAGGAGGAACACACAAAAGTTATAATGCCAACATCTGGACATTATGGAAAAATGTATACAGTTGAGGGTTATGAGTAGGCTACAACTGGACAAACAATGACCAGGCCTTGCACAGAGGGACAGGTGGTAACCAAAGTAAGCCACACAAAGTATCAGGCACTGATGTCATGGCAAATGCCTTCAAGTAGTACAACAGTGCAAAACACACTGGCCTTGAATACAAAAATTGGTCAACATTCAATTACATGATTAAGCCAACACCCTCCAATTGCACTCCTTAGTTAACCACCCAGTGGGGAAAGTATGAAATGTTACAATGTAAATTGATCCTTTACATAACAATGCTTCACTTCAAACTGGTCTATCATACTGACAAACAGACTGTTTGCCAAACAGTAACCTCTAACCCACCACTGTCCCCATCACCATAGTATCAAAAAGTGCAGCTACATACCTTTTATGTTTTTATTAGTAATGTCTCTTACATGTACTAATAGCCTAAGAGTCAAACATGTACCCCCCTAAAATGTGTTACATGGGTATATAAAAGTGTTAACTATACACTGACTTCTTGACTGTACACGGTCACACATGTTGTCTAGCCTACAGCCCATATTTATGGCCCCTACCCCACAACATGAGTGGGAGTCCACAACATCACTGGGATGAGAGCAGGAATGTCAGCACTAAATAATGACAGCCCATACCTATCAACTTCTTACTGCATGACATCTGGACAAAGCCTGGTAGATAAGTGGAGGACATAGGGCCAAACACAGGGCCATATTCCATATATTGCACTCATACACTGTGAAAGTTGCTGGTGTTACAGGATTGTTTGCAACATATTCTTCCTGGGGGATATGAAGTCACAAACACTAATGCATGTTTCCATTTACTGATAGCAGTCAACAGAGTATGGCAATAATTTGTCAAGGAGAACACCTGCTTGGGAAACACACTAAACATAGTACCCCAAACCCTGGCCATTATGTGGATAGCTCTACAGATGAGAGTTATACAGACACATAACATTGTCAAACTGCAAGCCATACAGAACTTGCATGTACACACAAACCTTGTTAAACTAGCAGTATTCAAAGCATATAACAGTGATACTCACACTCTGTTCCTATGTCTGGAACCTTACATAAACCTGTAGTTGGCCTATGTCCACATGTCATGTTGTAACAGATATTCTCACCTGCTGTCTGTAACACTGCTGCCCACACACAGAAAGGATATGTTCCTTTTAGGCAAGGTAAAGGGACAATGACCACATGAAGTACACATTTATAGGTGTGGGTTGTCATGACATTGACTATTGGAAGAATTGCACAGTTGCTCTGCCTGCAGTTAGCAAGTGGGGAGCACTGATTGGTGCATAGGTGATCACCTGGTCATGACCAACACCTACAAAAGCCATGCTGTCACTTAATCAAACCCACTCAATCCCTGTACTATGGACAGAGAGGGAAGGAGAGAGAGAAAGAGGAAGTGACACAGAGCGAGACAACAACCAAACCAAAACAGGTTTGAATATACAACAAACCCCCCAAAAAAAAAAGGTATGTGAAACTTTTAAGCATGTAATTTAATGTATTACTTGGTCTGTAATAATGGGATATCTGAGTTTGAAAAAAGTATATGTGCCAGCAAAACTTGTACTGATGTCCTGCTGTACAACTGCTATGGCCATAGCATCTGGCTTTGTCTACAGTGGGAGACATCACAGCCATACCTGTCAACTGTGCAAATCTTCACAGGATGTCTAGATTTTGAAATCAGACTGTTATGTCTGATCCTCTTGATATCTCTACCTATCTGACAAATAGTTGAGGACTGAAGTCATTAAGTAATGACAAACATTTGAGTGCAAGATTACACATATTTCAGAACAGTCACAGTAATGCAAAATGCATTATGCTAAAAACTTCATAACTCTGTAACAGGAATATGTACAGTATGTCCCTATTTACCCCCCATCATGTCAGGCTTTGTCTACATGTGATGCTCTAAGAGTTTGAGAGATGGTATCACAGCTCAGGAGCCTGACTCTCCCTTGGAAAGGACAGCTCATATTTGCCAACCACTAGAGTGCCTGTCAAACAGTTGTGACTGTGCCACTGCTAGGCCAGTTAATGGGATGTCCATATCCATACCTGTGAATATAAGTATGATATATGTTTGTCTTGAAAAGCTAAGAGACATAAATAGGGCATGTTGCAGACATGTGTGCTGAACTGCATGTGATATCTTGAATTAATAACATTCAACTGTACAGTGTTCTGCTGGACAATACGCACATTTGTGACTGATATCTGTAGACACACACCCACACACACATATACTTGAGCTATGTCAGCCAAACCAGTGGCAAGTCTTCCAGCAAAGACAATGTAACATAATAGTGTAGTTATAACTGTTGGACATCTTCCAGGTTATCACAGTGGTGTCAAAGACTAATGTGCAATCAACTTAAATATGTATGTTGCAGCTATAGTAATATGGTATCAATATTGATGTTACTTTTGCAACCACTGATGTGGGTCTTTGTCCTGAAGTCCTGTGGGTATAACTGGCTGAGAAGTATAATTGATTAGCAAGACTGTGAATACAATGTGCCATACTAACACAGAACACAAATGTATGCCAGGTATCCCCTGGGCACATGTATGTATGTGTATGTCCAGCTGGAAGGCACAAAACGGATACCATGGGTTACAAGCAGTCAGAAAAATGGGGTGTGTATGTTGCACATATGTGTAATATCAGTGTTAGTGCATATAACAGAAAGAAATCTGTACAGCTACTGCAATGCATTGCCCTGACACTGATATGGGTACTACAGTTGGCATAATTATCATGTAGTAATCAGTGAAGTGTCCATCTGTGTTATGACCCATTGCCCATGCCTAACACTAACAGCTATAGCAACAATTATATACAGTGGATATCAAAAGTGTACACACCCCTGTTGAAATGTCAGGTTTGTGTGTTGTATAACACTTAGACCATAGATAATCTTTTAAAAATGTTCCACACCCCAAGACCCATAACCTGTACAATTCTATTGAGTGTGCAAACCAAGACAAATAGATGCTGTAGCTATCTCAACAGGTGTTCACACAACATACCACTTTAGGGCTCATTCAGCTGGCTTATTGTACTGACTGTTATTTCACATATGTTTTCACAGACCCGATTGTCATGTTTTGCATCAAATTGTAAAGGATAGAGGTCACATTACAGCTGTGAATTTATTTGAAATTAGTTTTTTTGGTGTTGTGTTCCAATTGCACAAATACCAGGCTTGTAACAGGCGCATGTACACTTCATATCCACTGTAATTATATGCAATCAGCAGTGCCTGACCTGTAAAGTAGCCTCCACCAAGGAGAGAGTAATCCCCCTTGGTGGACAGCAGCAATACACAAAGCACATACTAGGATGGTATATTGACTGTACAGGGGCACATAGGTGCAGCCAACAACTTGGAGGCAAGTCCACCTCTATCTCAGCAAGCATGTATGCTCACAGCTGACATTGTGTAAGGCTGATTATGACTATAAATCAGACATATCCACACCACCAAAGAGAATTGCAACAGAGTTTCTCCGCATATGTAGTCAGTCTCAGAGGCAACAACACAATTCAACCTTTACTGGGAGTAAAGCACATCTCATACACACATGCCATAGATATAGGCAACATGCATCACACAGGTTAGGTGGGAGCAGTGCCACCCTGTCCACACAAATTCTATAGAGGATATGCACATTAAATACACTACCCCCTCATCAATGGTGAACATGTACATAATGCCTACTGAAGGCAACAACAGCAAGTTTCCCTGGGCCATGAGAGCATCACTGTCTGCCTCTTTCTTGAAATAAGGCATGTGCTCACAGCTCCATCACACACTACAGTCAAACACAGACTTGCCAACATCCACACACCATCCACATCACAGAAATGAATGGAGAATAGAGGATTATGCAGTTAACTGTGCAACATTGGGTGGAATAAGATAAGTCAGGGCCAGAAGTGTAATGACAGCTGATTATAGGGTTAGGTTGTAGTTTGGAATATTGTCAAGTAATATTCTGTGTTGATGTTGATGTGAAAGTAGACAACCATATGAGGTCATGTAACCTTTTCTCCTGTTTATGTCTTCCAGCTACCATGCCACGAGGAAAGCTACCAGCCTTTACTTCACTGGAAAATGATGTAATCATTCAGTATCTCATGCAGCCCTATTATGTCCTTTTCGGATGTGGCACAGAAGCCCTATGTGACTAAACAGTCCTGTGCGAAGAACTGGTCCACAGGGTGAATGATGCTGGACAACAAAACTGGCATTATGACCAGGTCCATCATTGTGCCAGCGACATTTTGCATCATGCACAGAACTGAGCAGCTGCTGTAGCAAGGGAGATGCTAGCCCAGGTGGGTGGCAGCCATCCAGCCCCTACTGACACATATGGAACAGCTCCTTGTCAGCCTTGGTGCACCTGCCCAGCACACCCACCATGAAGCAGAACCCAGCATTGTTGAGGTGGGTGGCACCCAACCAATGTCTGAGGAGCATGCAGGTAAGGACATAGTGCACATAACTAGAAGTTATCTGTAGAGAATCTGCATGCATATATCAAAGAAGATAGTCTGTTGCTGAAGTTTAGTAATGCACAGATGTGCACATCTATGGTGTTGGGCTGCATATTCTGTAGTATTGTTGTTTGCTCTGCTAATGTTCTGAAATGCTGCTTCCACCCTGTAACAATGCCACATGAGTGGCTACTGTAATTACCTCTCTCCTACAACTATGTAGGTCCCTCTGGTATACAACTGGGGCAGCAGCCTGTGGCTGGTGAGTATGGGGTTATTTTGTTCATGTTTGCCAATACACCGGCCATGTTAAGGCCATGCTATATGCCCTGTACACATTTATCACACCTAACTATACTGCATGATGTACATGTACATGTTCAGTTTTGCTGGTGTTAACTGCACAACATTACAGTGGTCACCATGGTGAAGGGTAGGTAGGAGTCCTGCAGTATACCTCACGGCCTGTCAGTACAAGATGTGTAGACAGAGACAAACCAAATGGTGGGACAAATGGCCTGCAGTAGGGACATGTATGAAACAAACCCCTCATACAGTTGATACAACAGTGTACACACCCCTATGATGGTGTCAACTGTTCCTGATATATACAATGACAGAGCGCAATAGCACATTCCACACCGTTTACAACCCATAATGTGCACCTAACATGTGCAATTAATGTATAAAATAGAATCTTATGTTAGGACAACAAATACGGGGTTTACAAACCTTACAATACACTGGAAGCATATGCGTGCACACACTCCAATTAACATATTGTGTAGGCAGCTTGTGATGTACTGAAAACATTCATTCTTCTGCAGTACACAACTGCCATCAAGTACAGGCATCTATGTCACATCATGTAATGGTCTGCTTTCCGAGTAGTATGTCCAGGACAATTGGCTATCTGCCTGAAATACAAGCAGCCATGGCTTGCAGACATCTTCCAAGGCATGACATAGATCCCATATCTGAAAGGAAGTAGTCAGGAGTAGGGTAAACTAACATTACCTCACCATTGTATATTCCATGGAAAACAGTGCAGTCTAGAGATGCATTAAATATGGGACGACAGTGATGTTGACAAGACACATATGGCCATCCAATACAGATGACAATACTTAGTGCAAACTGGTCAAGGAGGCTACCCAGATACATGCAGTAACACTGAGGCAGTTTTCACAAATGTCTAGCATGTCCTGCCTGTGTATTACCTGCGTCAACAATCACCTGGAATCTGCATATGCGTGCCCTATGGGTTAGGGTACGTAGTTGGGAGATTTATCCCACAAGAAACATCATCCAGGCCTTCGTACAGGTAGTAAAAGCATGACACCCAGGTCTTCCAAAGGCATGTGTTGCAATGATGGTGTCATGAGACCAAGGCTCAAACCTACAGACAGTAAGACTACATGTGGTGCACAAGCAGCAGCTCACATCACATCAGGGCCACCATCCCCAACTTGAAGGTTGCTGGTGCCAGTGTGCACCTTTACGGTTGCTGTGCATTACCTGAAATTAGGCCTATAGACATGGTGTAATGAATGTGGAACACTGCAGACTAAAACTCGTGTGGGCCACAGTTGTCAGGCATCTGCAATAAGGCTGAGGATGGGGAGGGGTGTCAGCTTCAAATACAACAGTGAACTGAAGCATACATCCAAAGCTAGCTAAGAATGGCTGTATCTTAACACATTCAAGTTATGAATTGGCCCACACATAACACACACTCCACAGCAATACTGAAGTTCCTGTGTGACTTCCATGGGCTGTACACATGAATTGGCCTTGCAATCTGCAAGAGTTGTGGTACCTTTGTAGGGAAGATGGACCTAATTATGCAAAGGCAAGGATGTGTCATGCTACTGAGCCCCTTCCAGGAATAGTGACTGCTGTATTTCAGTTAGCAGGTGCTTCAACAAACCATTGGTTTAAGGGTGTGCACAGTTATACACCCCCAATATGGTATGCATCTTAGTCAGCATCTCCATGACTGACAGTCATCTGACTCAGGATTGGATTGCATATGTCATATGTCACATATCAGGTCTGTGTAATGCTTTTGACTGCAGTAATGTGGCCTTATTGCATATCATAGAAGAGACTGCCATGTCAACAGGGGTGTGTACACTCTTAAAATCCACATGAGGCTTGGAAGGTCGACAGTGTACACAGATGTTATTGCACACACATCAACTTATGATGATGAGATCTGGGAATCAAATGTCAGTCATTCATTAGTGACATCCGTCCTCATATCATCACAGTCATGTGTCAGACAAACACATGGGGGTTGTAAAAAAACAGAGCAAACATAACTGCTACACATCTAACACATTCAGAAATGATTTGTATAGTTGTCAGGTATGGTGTACAATGCATGCCAGTGTGCTGTACAGGTGCACAGCATTAATGTGTACATGGATGCATGGTGTCTCAGGGGAAGGGACATCACCTACTAACATGACTTGTGCATCCCACATATGTATATTCTTTGTAACCAGGATTTAGAATGGCTTCACTGCCTGATATTGAGTGCCATATGTCATGCATGTCAATTATTGGGTACTGAGGTCTGTGTTATATATTTGTGCCACTTTACTTGCAAGTGTGTATGTGTGTAGAAGTAAACCATAATGTACAGGTCCTAATTTACACTTCTTGTCTGCCTCTCACAGGTGGCGAGGTGGGTCAGGGTCCCTCCTCCAGGCAATCTGATTTTAGTGTCCATACAGACTCTGACAATGATTATAGGCATAGTGAGGCATAGGCAGAGTTGTCAGGGGCTGAATCAGTGCCATTTGTTGAAATTCCACTTTTATCCAACCCATCCCCACACACAGTCACAATGCCCACACATACCCCATCAAAAGTGGCCATAGATGAAGGACAGTTGGAGGGTAGTGGCATGGGACAGGAAAGTGTGGGGACTATGGCATGTGTGTCTGTATATGGCAGTCATAGCTGGATGACTGTCAAGGTAACACACAGGCAGATGCATGGGGATGCTCATAGGAGGGCTGCTGCCATCATGCCCCTGGCAGAAGTGTCACAGCAGGTGTCACCAGACATATGTTTTGGGCCATCATGGAGAGACAGCCACATATAGAATGTTACACCAGAGATAGTCTGAGGCTCCAGAGCGCTAATCTTCCTGCTGTACATGACAACATCAGTGATCTTGCAGGTGCCCACCGTTATTTTGCAGAGGTCATGGATAGACGGTTGGGTGAGATGTTGGGAATCCATAACCGTGTGGTGTCTGTGGTAGAGCATGTGGTGGGAGTAGGGCATTGACCACATGAACATAGGTCAGCAACACCAACAGGTGGAGGTCTACGTGGACATGCAACATCTCATGGCCGCTCCTGTAGTGGCAGTACCAGCATCAGCACTGCAGGGGGGTGATGTCCACACCACAATGCAGCAGGCCACATGCACACAGTCCTGGCCGGTCCCAACAGGGTTGCGGATCCAGCAGACAATTGTCATCATCAGGGGAGAGCAACATATATGGGCTTCTGCCTGGTAGTGCCCGTGTAACCCCTGGTAGGCACAGTTCCCATGTCTGTGGCTGGACATGGTGAACTGTACACCCTGCCATGTATGATCTGCAGCTGTCCAATAAACTCCTGTATAGGCCAATCACATGGCAGAAATGTGTGCATACATAGACACACACACACACACACACACACACACACACACACACACACACACACACACACACACACATCTCCAACACAGCTAGGGCACCTCCATACCTACACACAACACATCTGCACAGCCCATTTAATAAAGAACCCCCTAAGCCACTCACATGATGTCAACCAAATGGCTCAGCCTAGGCCTCTGGCAAACCCACAACACACCCTGTGCATATGATGATACCTGTGCCACATCCCTGTCATCCATACCATTGATGCAGGGACATGCTAATATGGTTCTGATGCACAGGGTGAATGTACTAAGGTTTAGCAATGTAATGCTGTTTAACATGTTTTCAGCTGGAATGATTAATGCTTACATGTCAGGGTGTGTAGCTGTCCAGCCATGATGCATTATAGCTGTCATTAACACTGACTGATTGTGTTCTCCATAATGTATTCTGTTTGTGTTCTAGGTGTCTATGTGTCAGCAGGATGTTGGTCTGTTGTTCTTTCCTACAAGAGGTGTGGCACTGTGGTGACACATTGACTGTGTCATATCCCAGGTACAGCTGAACACATGTAACAGGTCTGTATAACAGTTACTGCATGTACCACATGACTGATAGGTCTGGGGTTTGTATACAGGTGAGTGCATGGTGGCTGATGTAAGCAGATCTTCTACAGTGGGCAATGGTAAGTGTACCGGGTGGCACATACCACATGTTTGTGAATAGCACACACACAAAGGCTTTAGTGTTGATGCAATACACTGAAAATACTGTTCACATGGATGTACTTCATTTTGCGGTAAACTCATTTTGGCCTATGTAATTCCATGATAACCAAATTGCCAAAACATCACATCAGTAAATAATCAGTCTGCCAGTTTAATGTCATTGGCAATGGTACTGGCAGGATATATGTCCTCTTCCCCAATGTAGTACATTCCTGGATTGGTAATTAAAGGTATGCACATGTGGGTGGCACAGCCTCCCGCTTTGGAGGGTGTGGGGTGGTGTAGAATCACACAGTGTGATTAACAACTACTTAACCTGTTAACATATACTGTACAGTATAACAGCAAACTAAGTGGGGGGGGTATGCACAACAATAACCGCAATGTGGGTGGCTGTGCCCACAACAACCACACCCAACTATACATACCAACTCCAGTATCGCTGTACAGCTGTGCAGTGGGGAAGAGGGCATTTAAACATCCACTACTAGTTTTGATGGAATGAATTTCCACAAGATGATTGCTTTGAAGTGTAACTTTTTGCCAGTTAGTTCTCAAACAAATGATCTCCTGGGACATATATCTTCTGCAAACTGAAGTAGATCCCTTCACATACACACACATTTACTTGGCAACACTGAGAGTAGAACCCCTATCTAGGTACTTATTGCTACTAATGTGTTTGGCCTTAATTGCACACACCACAGAGTTTTTAGGGTGAGGTGTGTCCCTAGTTTCCTATTAAATGAAGAACATCACCAGACCTTCTACAGTATGGTAATGGGGAATGGACTAAGTGTTCATAGGTTCATAAATTAGTACTAGGCTAACAGCCCTTGGGAGCAATTTTAAACCTAGCCAATTACCCCATGTGAGAATCAAACCCTGCACCTTGTGTCTGTAAGGTAAACTCCTTGACCATTATACCAACCTCTCACCCTTAATAAATAATACATAGTATGACATACTGTCATATACGCAATGATAAACACATACAGTCATACACACATTTGACAGACCTGCGTTTAGGAGTGATAACTACCTTGTCAGTGATTCCATACTGTTACAGAGTTTTTGCACACAGCACATGCATCAATGGGCTGGACAGTGTAATCAGTTACCTGTATGGTTGATGGTGATAACAGTCCTCATACAGTGGACCTTGGGACATGTACTGGGGGCACCATGGTGTAAAGACAGCATACCCAGCACCCACACCCCACATTGGATATTGTACTGACTGAAACCCATGATAATGCTCTGACATACCCACAATCACCCATTGACCAGAACTGCAATGCAAACCTTGTCTGTCTATTCAGTACTACTACAGGGGTATGCATTTATTGCACATGCCACAGGGATAGTAGGGTGAGAGTTTGTCATGGCTCTCCTAATATCAGCAACATCACCATCCCTTATTATGTATGGCACGGTTTAGTGTATTTGGAGAATGTGGCCTCAGAATGCTGTCTCCTACAAATATACACTCACACACAATTGCACACACATACACACACACACACACACACACACACACACTCACATTTGCAAGGACTCAGAGGTTAACCCATGGCTATCTACCAAATTGCAGAACAGTGTTATGCTGGTACTGCAAGCTCCAGGTAGCTCATGGGGAGAAGAGTGTCACAAGGTACATTTAATGTGAATTAAAGCAGCAGCCCTTTCTAATTATATCAGTGGGGGTGTAGTGGGTGAGAAGGTCCTCAGAGGATTTTCAACTACAAGTTTACAAACCCACAGACACTGTTATACTTGATAATGCACACACACATTTGTCAGTACTGAGGTCCATAGGTGCAGGTGTTCCTAGGTGTGTACCAGGCTAATGTCCATGGAGAGATGAGAAGAGCAGGGCATGTGAGTATATTGGTATCATGCAACCTGACATTTGTCAGCAGGTCATCTATCAACTGATGCCACTTGAGTGATCCCCAGGGTAACAGTTAAATTCAACATCCACTCATCATGGTTTCTCTTAAAGAGGGCCAGTAAGGTGCTCCAATTGACATGTATGCAACATATATTGCATAACATGGCCAGTGTCTGGGTTAGGGACCTGTACCCAAACATGTTCTGTTGACTATGGAAGTCTGGTTGAGGTATCCATGGTATGTGGTGCATACAGAGTGAGGTTTCCTAGCTGTGGCATTCATAAGACAGCTGGGCAAACAAGTAAGTGTCAGTCAATCAGAGATTGCCTATAAGCAGCCAATATGAATATCTGACATCTGCCATGGAAGTAAATATTGTGGGAAGAAATATCCAGGGAATTGTTATGGCTAGGCTTACATAGGCCCTAGGGCCGATAGCCTAGTACCAACCTATGAATCTATGAACCTATGAACCTATAATCTGTACAGAGGACAGACTGAAAGCTAGCCAACTGGTTATGCATTATGATGAATGTTTTGACAGATAGATGTTTGAAACTGAGAGGTATGCCGTTATTACATTACAGCAGTCCTCAACGACATGTCCTAAAAACATAATAGTCTACAGTTAATATCAACATAGCAGATCAATATTCAATAGGAGATGCATAAAAACATACAGGTCAAACACCAAGAACATGATAGTCAGTACTCAGAGTCCAGCTTTGCATGCAGGGGGGTAGAGTTCCAGTACTGCAATCGGCAATCTACTCTTACTTGGAAAAACACTGTTAAAAGTAGTAATGTAATCATACAATACATGCATGTGTGACTGCATATAACCTGGGATACTACCCAAGTATGAAACACATACAAATAGAAAGGACTGTGGTACTACCCATGTATACTCAGGTGTCCCATACAGTATACTCACACCACTTTTGACTGTAATGACAGCATATAGAAGCATGTTATGTACATGGAATTAAATATACTAATTAAAGACTTCATTAATCTGCTATTTTATCAGACTGGAATGTGACCGTTGGTTACCAGGGCTGAGCTATGCTTAGCAGGTTAAACCCACGCAAACATGCTTAAAGTTTCTCAAAACTGCCTTAACCACTCTGTATCCAACAGTCTTTTTTCTGCCTAGCAACAAAATAAACAACCTTTACAGGTCTTGAACCCAGGACCCTGTACACTATAGTCTCAGCAGCTAATCACTAGGCCATCTGAGCTGTGAAGATGTTTGTTGTTTTTCAAATGTATCATTCAGTACACATACTGAATAGTAGTGAACAACTACTTTGACTACTACAATTGTTTAGTACTTATAAGTGAAAAGAGTGTTGAATCAGTCATGTTCTTATATGTAAATATACACATAGATTAATATGGTGGGATATATCTGAGAAGGTACACACAACACTCATGTTTACACATAAAAGGATATATATATATATATATATATATATATATATATATATATATATATATATATATATATATATATATATATATATATATATATATATATATATATATGCCTATGACATTTTGCCTAAAATACATTTTGCTGAAAATTTCTGACATAGGGTCCAAATCGCCGAAAATCAATTTAACTGAAAATAGTACTGCCAGTGTATCTGACCTTTTCCCCCACTGTAGTGCCATCTCACAGTGAGAATATTAAAGTAGGGGGGTGTGGGGGGCACAGCTACCCACAACAGGGGGTGTGGGGGCTGTACCCCCCCATCTACACAGGTTATAAACTACTTACTAACTCTTTTAATAGGGACTGCTCAATAGACAACAATACTAGACAATATTAAACTGTACTGGGTAGAGGGCTATGCCCCCCACACCCCCTACTTTATTATTCTCACAACGGGATTGCACTACAGTGGGGAAAAGGGCAGATACACTGTCAGTAATATTTTTAGCTAAATGGATTTTCAGCAATTTGGACCCTATGTCAGAAATTTTCGGCGAAATGACACTGATCCATGTTTATACATGTGTGTGTGTGTGTATGTGTGTATGTGTGTATGTGTGTGTGTGTGTTGTGTGTGTATATATATATATATATATATATATATATATATATATACACATATTCATACAGAAATATCTATCTATCTATCTATCTATATATATATATATATATATATATATATATATATATATATATATATATATAGGTATATATTTCTATCTCTCTCTCTCACTATATATATTTATATGTATATATATATATATATATATATATATATATATATATATATATATATATATATATATATGTATAACATATGCCCATGACATGTAGTGGAGTTATACCTCAGCACCATAACTCTCAACCTCTTAGTGCAAGGGAACGTAATGTATGTATTGCAGTTATAAATGTAGAATGTTGCTACAGTGACAGGGGTTGTGTCAACATACATGTTGTGAAGGAAGGCTCTTCTGAAACTGTCATGTACGCCATCAGTTTACGACAGACATTATAAATGAGTTTATATTATAAATGGTTGGGAGGGTGGCCTAATGGTGAAGGTGTTTGCCTTACAAACACAAGGTGCAGGGTTTGAGTCTCACAAGGGATAATTGGCTAGGCTTAATATGGCTTGCAAGGGCAGTTAGCTTAGTACTAACCTATGAACCTATAAAACAAATCATCATAGTGAAGTACTACACAAATCACAGTAATGATCCTGTGGAATACAGAAGAAATATGAGCAATAAACTTGGGCAGTCTGAAACAATATGGTCAGTCAGGAGGTTTACACTGAACACCTTAGTGCAAGAAATTTGGAACAAACTTGACAAAGGGGATGTTTAAAGCCATTAAAAGGGGGATATATCAGAAATACTGGACTAGATAAGCTCACACAGTTGATGCATTCACAACCTCCTGTCTGTCCTAACACATATTAACTGGAGGAGCAGAGATCCCCAGCCACATACTTCACACTAATTAGTGACATACATCTTCGCACCAGTCCACTGCTTTGTCAGAAATATACAACATGTATGGTGGCCAGGCAACAGTACATCTGACAAATATCTGGACATAACATCACACTAGGGTAAATACACTGAGCTGCTAGGCATATCACCAATCACTGTCTACACTACAGGCAGACTGCCACAACACTAACCCAATTTACCTATGGGGGAATACACATGTAACTGCAAATATAACAGGCACAACAGGTGTGTAACAGCATGGAGTAGCAGACACCAGTGGGAAAGTGCATACCCCACAACCAGTCTTAACACAGTCAGTCACATAATGGTAAGCCTAAGTAATAGTACAGTCTATGGCCTGTGTGAACAAATGTCATCATCATGTTTGCCACTCACACACTGAATCTACATATGCTGGCCCAATTCACAGTGTAGTCTGATGCCTGAATGTGGTACAGGACATGTCTCAGTCTGGCCCTACAAACATATAGGCTGATAGGGTATCAGAAACTGGAGCAGCATGCAATGTCAGATAGAACAGGATCAAGAAAACTGACATCTAGCCCAGTCTGTACACAGGCCAAATAACATGACCAAAATTCCCTGCTACATAATACAGACACTCTGTCAACAATCACTATAAGTACACAGACCTCACTACTGCACAGACTACAACAGAATGTCCAGGTTTTGTCCTCAACTATTAGGCCTCCTATACATTACATGTCTGTCAGTTTGATATGATATCAGGAATCATGTCAGTAAATAATGGTATACTGTACATATCCACCTCTTACTGCATGACATATGAACAAAGGGTGAGAGACGTGGGGGACAGAGGCACAAACACAGGGCCAATATTGACATATTGCCGTTATAAACTCAGAACATTTTTGGTGTAACAGGGTTTGTTGTGCCATATCTCTTCTGAGGGATATTAAGTCAGTAGCACACATGGATGTTACCATTTACTGAGTACAATCATCAGAGTATGCTACTGCATTTATAAAGACAGAAAATGTGTGAGTAACACAACAAATCTAAGACTTTAAACTCTGGCCAGTCTGCAGACAGCACTACAGGTTAGAGTTTTCTCAATCACATAACACTGTCATGCCAGACTTTAAATCATGCAGATATCCACACAAACCCTGTGAAACCACAATTACTTCAAAGGTAGAACAGCAATGCTTACATTCTGTCCCCATGTCTGGAACATCCCCCTCCAGTTTGTTGGCCTGTCTCGACAGTGTTTGTTGTAAGAGTTATTTCCAACTACCCTCTGTGATGCTGTTTGTCACACACCCACATGAAGTCCTGCTCTCAGTGAAGGAGAAGGGCCAACACCCACTTGCACTGCTTACTTATAGGAGTATGTTTCCATGCAACTGGCTATAGGAATGATACCACAGGTGTTCCACATGCAATTAGGAAGTGGAGGACCCCAATTCATGCACAGACCATCAACTGATCATCATCTTTACCTACCAAAGTCAAGCTGCTGCCTATGCAAAACAGATGCATTTTTCCACATCTGCCAGAGAGGGGGAGATAGAGAGACAGAGGGAAAGAAATAAAGGAAGATAGAAAGATCCAAGCATGTTTGTGTATGATCCATGGGTGAAGAGAGGTCTCTGGGTATTATAATGGTTGCCTATATATAAAATGTATGGCTGTGGATTGTCTATAACAACCTCTGTGGTGTTTGACAACTGTTGGCCTTGTAATGTGACATTGAGACACATGGGTCCTCAATATGAAAATGTAGCAAAACCCACCCTGCAATGGATCTTGTTATTTACACATCACCCCAACAGGATACTGATGATACACACACACACACACACACACATATTTGCCAATACTGAGTTTCAAACCCCTACATAGCTATGTATTGGTAATATAGCATTACACAATTATCACGAGCACCATAGAGCTTATATTTTGGAAAGCTATCCAAAGGTATCTTTGAAGGTGAGTAACATCAGCTGAAGTGCTAAAGGAGGGGTAAGGGAAGTGCAGTAAGTATGACTGACCACAAAATCAGGCACCAACAAAGACTCACACACAAATACACACATTTTCATAGTTACCAGGACCAGGATTAGAACTCCTACCTAACTACTTTGCAACAATATGGCATTACACAATTATTGCAAGGACCACTGAGCTTACATATTGGAAAGCTGTCCAAAGCATCTTTGAAGGTGAGTGACATCAGCTGCAGAGCTAAAGGAGGGGTAACAAAAGTGTGCTAAGTGTGAATGACCACAAAAGCAGGTGTCAACAAAGACACACACAATCTCACACAGAAAACTGCAATCGCAAGGCCCAGGATTTGGACTCCTACCTAACTAGTTTGCCACACTACAGTACTATGCAGTTATAGCGAGTGCTATGAAACTTATAGGGCTGAGATTTGGCCAAAGGGTTATTTCAAGGTGACTGACATCAGCAGGTATGCTAAAGTAAGGAAATGGCAGGTGTAGTGAGTGTGAATGGCCTCAAAATCATTCATCTCCACACACACACATTATCACATTTGCCATGTCTGGGATTATAACTCATACCTAACTAGCTTGTTACATTACACTATTATGCAGCAATCACAAGTACGACGGAGTGTATAGGTCTGAAACTTGGCCAAAGGGTTATTTCAAGGTGACTGACATCAGCAGGCATGCTAAAGTAGGCCATGGCAGTTGTAGTGAGTGTGAATGGCCTCAAAATCACTCATCTCCACACACACAAAGTATCATAGTTGCCATATCTGGGATTAGAACTTTGCTACATTACAGTATTGTGCAGTTATTGCAAGCACCACAGAGCTTATAGGGCTGAGATTTGGCCAAAGGGTTATTTCAAGGTGACTGACATCAGCAGGCATGCTCAGTTGGGCAATGGCAGGTGTAGTGAGTGTGAATGGCAACAAAATTATTTACCTCCACATACACACACGCACACACGCACACACACACACACACACACACACACACACACACACACACACACACACACACACACACACACACACACACACATTATCACTGTTGCCCTATCTAGGATTAGAACTCCTACCTAACTAGTTTGTTATACTACAGTATTACACAGTTATCACAAGCACCATGGAGCTTATAGGGCTTTGGCTGATGGTTTATTTCAAGGTGACTGGCATCAGCAGCAGTGCTAACATGGGCAATGGGTAGTGCGGTGTGTGTGAATGGGCTATAAATCATTCCTCTGGAAACATACACACATTCAGTCACACACAACTTTACATTTGATAGGACTGAGTATACAAATGCTACTTGAATACTGATTTTTACTATTGTGTTACACAGTTATCACAAGACCCACAGACACTATAGGGCTGAGGGCTACCAAAAGGAATGTCTACTGTGATTGACATCAGCACACCATGTGATATTGGCCAATTGGATGTGTAGTGGGTGGGACAGGCCTCATAATGGAATTTATCTGTCACTGTCTGTCTCTCTCTTCCCCACATCACTGTGTGTGTATGTTTGACATATTATAGTGTGTTGGTCTTGGATATGTGTGAGTATTCCTATACAATGTGTGTGTGAAGCATAAATGGTGTACAATTTGGTGTGTGTGCACAGACATCTGCAAATGACAGATATGCATATTCCACTGTGTTGTCAGACCTGGGCTTCATTTCTCTAAGTAAAGGAACATGCCCAGTATGACCTTCTGTATTGAGTGTGTGAATCCATTCCAAGTAGGGTTGTATTCCAGTCCAGGGTTTGGTGTTCTCAACCAACAGATAGCAACCTGTTTCTGCAGGATATCTGTAGATAGGTTGACAATATGGAGTCACAATGGACGACAGATAGGGGAATACTGTAATTATTGCTGTCTGTGCTGCTCGTGTTACATGGTTGGTGTTAGCAGAGATATTCAGATATATGTACTGTTTTACACTGTGATGTACTATGTTGACTACTGACAGATGTAATTATTTGCTCACAGTTATTTACTGGGAAATTCAAAATGAATGAAGCTGAGTCCAGTATTGTATTCTGCAGCTTACACATTCTTGCACACTCCTGCCATTCTGGAGGGGTAGCTACAGGCACTTGCTGATGGGTCTGTGTAAATGGTCCAGCAACTTGGTAGTATGGTGGCTGAGGATCCCCTTCTTGTACATATATCGACTTAACAGAATGGTCATATCCTGCTGTGGTCATACCGCTCAGCTATACAGATTCACCCAGTTTACCCAGAGGCAGGGCTCATATATCTGGTCAATTCACCTTCACATTGTGGTTTATGAGCAGGTTTGTAGCCACCCATTACTGGGTTTGCAGGCAGGAGTAGTATGGGCACACATCAGAGTTTCAGGCTTCACACACTCCATGATGTCCATGCATCTACACCCCCCACTCTGTTATTCTAGCCTCATCCTAACATTATGCGAGCAATATTTGGGAAGTATCCCTATAGCTGGCCCTTCATCATAGTGGTATTAATGGATTGGTCCACAGTTCATGCAGTAGGACATGGGGGACATGCTACTGGGATTTGTCAACATGGCCTTGCATTTCTGCTCTGTTGACTGTTATTTGGGACCCCATGAGATAACATACATTGACACTACAGGTGAGGTATAGGCCTTTGACAGAGGACTGTAGGCCATTTGGTAGTGATGCAGGCCATCTGTAGCAGGCCAGTGCATTCTGTCACTCCTACATTCCCAGGCTGTGAGCCAGTGGATTCCCCTGGGGTGACAGGGTAAGTGTGCAAGGTGTTAATGGCAATAGTTCCTGTACATATTGACCCATTGGTCTGGATGCAAGCAGGGTGCTGCTTACAGCTAGGGACACATCTGCATAGGACACCTCTTCAGCATGCTGCATTCTGTGTTTATTCCCATACAGAAGTGGGCTCATACTGTACTCATTCCCAACAGCAAGAATATGACCTATGATAAACCTGTGGATGATGGTGGGGTGAGCTGAGTGCATGTGTGATATGGAAGCTACTTGCCGCTGACTCACAAATATACCTGGGACATTCCCCTTATGCTGCCTTGTGCAGGGACATGGGCAGTCTCTCATTACTTTATAACTGTGCCTTTTGTGGTCTGCCAGTGACTGTCTAGACTTCATCAGTATTTCATACTACACAGACAATTAATGTGCTGCTAACCTGTATGTACAATTCCAAAGTTGTATGCAGTTGACAGTTACATGTTATCCACTCTGTCTAGGGTACTTCCACCTTTGTACTTTGTATATGTATGGGCCCACATTCATGGCATGACCATCTTTCAGATGGTGACAGATATTGACATCTGGACAGTGAGTATGGACAACTGCTGACATGGGTATTGCTGAGAAGCATTGTGGTTGGAACTGCAGTTGTCAGAACATGGCCCTGTCATCCACAGTACTGCCCATAGGCCACTGAGACACAACCCTCCATGCCTACATACTGACCACTTCCAGGAAATATTGAACACACAGCAACCTAACACATGGATGCCTGCATATTGTACACATGCAGCAATATATCCTGTATATTGGGCCAGCTCAGGTAATCTGTGCTCCACTGTTATTACACCTCACACTTAAATGTTACTGCATTTCTGCATAGGATTGTTGGGGGGGGCACACCTGATGACTTTAAACATTTGCTATGACTGTACTGATATTTCAGGTACTCTGTTGGCTTCCATTTAACTCTGTATTCTGACCTATTATGCAGACTGGAGGCATATCAGTCGAGTACAGATCTTAGGTTTTATTGACCTACATTTCAGTTTCAGACTTCTTACTCTTCTGAACTACCATACAACTGTCAGACCTGTTGTAGTCTGCCTATGTAAGTCTGGAGGGAGGCTGTTCACCATTGCCATCAATTGGAGGCCTTAGCCCAGCCTTTCTTTATGATCATTTACACCTGTCATGCTGGCTGAGGCTAGTGGTGGGTATGTGAGCCCCACTGACATGCCTGTGTGTGTGTCCTATGGACACACATTTGGACCACCACATGTACTGCAGTGGATTTTTCACCTTGTCTAGTACTGCCTAGTATGTTGACACGTTGACGCAGTATTTGTTATGGATTTCATGCTGCCCATATAGGTTTCCACTATCTGCTGCCATCCCATTCAGCCACCGGACTCTCTTGCATGCTCACGTCCATACCATAGATACAACTATCAGAACATGCTACTCCATTCATCAATTGATAGGAAGACTGACTTACTTTGTGGTTGTGCCAGTATTGAGGATGGTGCTGAAGGGCTGACTATGTTGGATGGATATAGTACAATCCTTATACATGGTAAAGCACAGGTAGTGTCATGTTTTTCATCCCTTTTACTGTATGTGCAAGTCAGAGAGGAGTCATTTTCTGGGTCCCTACCATGTCAGTGTATGTGCTATGCATTGTTTCTTTGCCAAGGCATGGGCATACTGGGCATGCCTCCTTCAGCCTACATGGACAGGCTCAGGTAGTTCCTCCTCCAAGTCCCTCTGTGCCTGTAATGGCCTTGGCAATGGTGGGGGGCTGTGTGGCCTTGCCCCATGCTGTTCCTGCTGCAGCTGTTTCTGCAAGATCATATTGTGTAGCATAGCACATACTATGAACATCTGTGTACATGTAGCTGGGGAGTACTGCAAGGCTCCACCGGATATGTCCAGGCAGCGGAACTGTGACTTGAGGATCCCAAACACACACTCTATTATGATTCTGGTTTGTGTGTGTGCCTCGTTATGGAGTTCTTGTTCAGGTGTGTGCACATTTCTGAGGGGTGTCATCAGCCATGGCTCCAGTGTGTAGCCAGCAGCCCCCACTAGGTGGCCATATGGGATGTCCCCACTGGTAAATGCCTGGTACAGCTGTCATATGCCAGATGTGGGAGTCGTGATAGCTTCCAGGACTGCCAGCACACACATTCAGGATAATGCCCTGGGTATCGCACATGACTTGGCAGTTGATGGAAGGACAGCCCTTGCAGTTTATGTAGACCCTACCCTGCTCGGCGGCTGGTTCTTTGATATGCATGTGCATGCAGTCTATAGCACCCACTACCTCAGGGTATTCTGCTATTTTGTGGAAGAGACACGTATTGCTGGTCAAAGCCTCACAGATGGTTGAGGAATTATATGTGCTCACCTGCATGTGCTGACATGGTATCCAGGCACTGGTGGAGTACCCTGGATGCTTATGCCTGTGAGATCCCCACAATATCCTCAATTGCCCTTTGGAAGGTACCTGTGGCTAGTATTCTTAAGCCTAGACATACCTTGGTATCCACTGGGATGGGTTCCCTCTGTTGGTTTTGTGTGTGAGGCATGGCCAGCACAGCTCAACAATTTGCTGTATAATGTCCCTGTCCACCCAATAGTGCTCCACTATCTCCAGCTCATGTAGTCCCTGGTAAGTTACTCTTGGTCTGTACACTCTTCTCCTTCTCCTCACTGTGGGTTGGTCATCAGCATTCACATCCTCACCACCCTCAGCCTCTTGCACATATTGATGGATGAGAGCGACAGCAGCCCCTAACATTTTGTTAGTTTTGTCAGGTAAACGTTCCCCTGTCTGTGTACCCTGGTGTTGTAGAATTTGTGGGAAAAACCAGACTAGAAGGTGTTTGCATAGTTTATAGTAGTGTGCTAGGCTGTTCCATGTGTAACTGGCTGATTCTGATACATTTCACCTGCCAGCTATGCTACTTCTCCTTGATTGCCTTCCTTCTGTTATTTTCCCTTCCCATTACCTTCCAGTTTAAGCCCCTAGGCATGGTGCACATATCCAGTGCTCAAATGTGAACAGAGCTGCTAGTTAATGTTTTTTTTTTTTTTTTTAAAACCTTGTGCGCAGCGTGCACACCTGTTTAGGCAATGTAAACACTACTATGTAGCCTCAGACACACCCTCTTCCTTAGCTGTGTTTAGCTTAGGGCAAACACTGCCACAGAGCTCCAATAAGCTTACAGCATGCATGACACAACACCTTATGAGGTCATCCACCTCTTATACTTATACAATGGTTTTGAACAAAAAGAAAAACAATACGGCTCACAGGCGTACCAGAACTTTTTATTAAGCGATTTTGTCGGCTTTACAGCTTGACTTCCTCAGAAAACAATCCACTTTAACTTAATTTCCATTTAAATACACCCTCAATCACATGTCCTCAATTAACACTCAATTAATGACCTTAAAAACATACAAACATCTAAAAATGTATTGAGTTGTCTGAACAAAATATGTTAAAAGAAAATGAAAATGTATATACACACACACTTGTGAATAAATTGTAGAGCCAGTCCTTAATTGTAATTTTATTAGTTACTAAAATATATTTACATTGTGGGCAGGCACAACACTTGAACATGCCTCTAGATCTATTGACATAGGGTTTCCTCTTTCTTTCTAGCAAAGCCTTTAAATTACAATTTCTTCTATATGTAATTTTGTTTTTGGGTCCAAGCTTCCTGTATAGAGTTTGGCCTTCAATAATGATGTTCCAATTTTTGTTTAAAATGTGCCTAACCATCAGGTAGTCCAAAGAATAAGTACAAAGAAATCTAATCCTATATCTACCTTTATCTGTAGGCAGTATAGTGTCAGTTTGTTCTAAAGTTAAATTACTGAGAGGCTCATTTTGAACACACAACAGTGGTTTAAAATGGCCAATGTTACGTTTGCTTATGACTTCCATCTTAATGTTAGCTGCTAGATTTTTAGGGTAACCCCTATTTATAAACATACTCTGCAAAGTTATCACATTATTTTACAAATTCAGAATCCTCTGTAATCACTCCAACCGCCCTTACCATTTGTCCTTTAACGACAGCTTTCTTTTGATGGTAAGGGTGGCTACTAGAAAAATGTACAAAAGCATTTGAATAGGTTGATTTCCTATAAATGCTACTTTTATACTTAAAATTAACTCTTTCTTTCACTAGATGGATATCAAGAAAATTAACAGAGTTTTCATCCAAGTTATAAGTAAACTCTAAAAAGTTGGTCATGCGAGTAATACTTGCAATAAATGATGATACTAAACTTTTAAGCCCTTTCCAAATAATAAACATGTTGTCCTGGTACCTTGTGTACCAGGCAACATTCTCTTGAAACAGGGGATGTGTGAAAAGCCATGTGTTTTCCCAATGGGCCATAATGGCATTAGCGAAACTACCCCCGCACGGTGAGCCCATGGCCACTCCAGAATTTTGTAAATAAAAGTGTCCTTCAAAAATCATAAAGTTGTTAGATAGGACTATTTCCGGTAAGGTTTTGACTAAATATATAGTGTTTTCATCAACGTTTTTGAATAACAAAAAATCTCCAATCCACTCAACCCCCAACTCTTGGGGTATGACAGTGTACAAATCTTTTATGTCAATAGTCAAAAAACATACTTCTGCTTGGTAATCAATCCTACTTATATTACTTAAGAAGCCCCATGAATCTTTGCATATTTGGGGTTCTGATTCAACGGTTTTAAAATGCTATCTATGTATTTGGCACAAGCATAAGTCACTAATCCCTGCCCATCAACAATAGGTCTGAATGGTGGGTTAGTGATTGATTTATGAAGTTTAGGTGTGCCAAAGAGGGCTGGTATTCTGGGTGCTATCATTGATAAGTATTGGTGCAAATCTATGTCTATGTACCCTTCTATAAATAAATCTTCTAGAGTACTTTTGATCCTCCTATATGCTGTATTGACTTCGTAACTGACACTATACTGCCTACAGATAAAGGTAGATATAGGATTAATTTTCTTTGTACTTATTATTTGGACTACCTGATGGTTAGGCACATTTTAAATAAAAATTGGAACATCATTGTTGAAGGCCAAACTCTATACAGGAAGCTTGGACCCAAACCCAAAATTACATATAGAAGAAATTGTAATTTAAAGGCTTTGCTAGAAAGAAAGAAGAAACCCTATGTCAATAGATCTAGAGGCATGTTCAAGTGTGGTGCCTGCCCACAATGTAAATATATTTTAGTAACTAATAAAGTTACAATTAAAGACATGCTCTACAATTTAAACATGAGATACAATTGTGAGACCAAGTGTGTGACCTATGCCGCTTTATGTGATCACTGCAATGCTTTTTATATTGGCAAAGCAGAAAGGAAAATGAAACAACATATTTATGAACACTGTTATGCCATTAGTAAAAAAGACATGAACAACGCTCTGGCAAAACCACCATTTTAAGTTTGTTGTGTTATAGCAAAGACAAAGTGAAATAAGAGGGGGCCCTTGGCAGATACTACTAGAGATAGATGAGTTGGAATGGCAAATAAGAACGGGTGCACATACTTTTCCAGGTCTTAATGAACACTTGTCTATTAAATGCATTCTTAAACTGTTGGCGTTAAGAATATAAAATGATATTACATATAATAATGTTTTTATATATATATATATATATATATATATATATATATATATATATATATATATATATATTTACATACACATATACTGCTTCCCAATGTAATGGGGTTTTAGTATATGAGTCGCTATGTTTCTATTCTTTATATACATCCTTATTCGAGGTCACCTTAACTATATTTGAATATTGGGTGTAGTGGCGGCTGGTGAGGGTACATTAGAATTATATTAGAGCAGTATACATATATATTTTAAAATTCATTTTATGTTTTCTGCTGAACTTGACCGAGTTATTTCTATGTGTGGGTTAGTTGTATATGTGGCATTTTTATGTGCTGTTTTTTTACCTGTGGGCTTTTTAAATTTGGTTGAGAAAAATAGGTTTATATTATCACATTATGCAAATTAATTATTCAATTTACTCCTGCGAAGAATGTATAAATATTGTGTTAATTGATTTTATTTTTGTCTGAAGAAGGTGGGGTATGGTCCTCACCAAAAGCGCTCATTAAATTGTGTTTTACTAGTGTTTACTAGTTTCGTACCTGCTCTTATTGTGTTTCCTACTCGCTGGGATAATTTGTTCTATAACTTTGCATATTAGACTTGTCAGACTATTGGGTCTGTACTTCCCAGGAATGGTTGATGGCCCGCCCTTATAAAGAGGGATAACTGTTATAGTCCTCCATTCACTTGGTATATAACTGGTTTTGATGCTGTAGCTGATGAGTGCCTCAAGTGGTCCTGATAGGTTATGTTTTATATTATTCAGGAGGTAGCCATGGATACTGGCAGGGTCATTGAGGCAGTGTTTTTGGCGTTAGTGAGCACCGCCAGAACCTGATTCCTTCTAATAACTGGGGAAGTATGCTAGTAGGAATTTCACAGGTGGTAGCCAGGGGAGTGGGAAATTAAATTTGATCTGAATTTATCACCCATTAAATTAGCTATGTCTCCTTTATCAGTGAAGGCAGTGTTATTAACCACCAGTTCAGCACACTCTGTGTGTTACCTTTAAGATTCCAGACATAGCTGATGAAGGCCTTGTGACTGTCCTTAACCTGATATGCTATCCTAACGACATAGTTGGCCTTGTTAGACTTAATTATTTAGTTCAATTTCTTGTTTAGTAGAATCAGATAGTTATTTTCTTTATATGAGTTGATCTTTCTGAGTTTGGCCACAACTTTATTTCTCTTGTTACATAACCTGTTCAGGTAAGGTTTCCACCAGTGAGGTTTGCTTTTGATGTTTGTTTTGGGCTTACTTCTGGTTGGTGTGGCAGCCTCTGTTTGGCCATGTATTTCTTTGTACAGGGTTTCTGTGAATAATTTTGTATAGCTACAGTATATTTTTTGCTAACATACATGGAGATACCTTCAGCTTTAGTCCCAGTTTGTGCCATTGTTGGTCTAAATATGTGGAAGGCACTGTAGCCTTACATTTCCATAGCACCTTCTAAGGCTTTAAACAAAGTCACAGTAATGGCACAGATATCTACATTCTCCATAGTGAGGAGGGCTTGTAGGATGTGGAATTTTTTGTTTAGGCTCCTAACATTCAGCAGTAACACCTTAAGGTTGCTTTGAGTCTTTTTTTTTTTTTTTTTTGTTATGTAGGACTCTAAGGGGGTTGGAAAAAAGTTTTAGCCAACATCTGAAAGCCTATGGGGGACAAGTGCAGACGATTCTTGGTAAAGCAATGTGGTCTGTTATCCATGGAGTGACACAAAAAGCTAAGCCGATTATTATAATCAATCATTTTGTGTACTGACTGTGGCATCATCCTTGGTGAAGGTAGAATACTGCTC
Organism: Protopterus annectens; assembly: GCF_019279795.1. Lineage (NCBI taxonomy): Eukaryota > Metazoa > Chordata > Ceratodontiformes > Protopteridae > Protopterus > Protopterus annectens. The sequence continues at coordinate 194,283,906 of NC_056744.1, forward strand.
AATGCATGGCTTATACCTGTGTTTGACACATATTCAGAAATATCCATAATGTCTCTTTTCATATAGTTCGGTGAGGTACGTTTCAGGTCATTTACACTTACAGGGACTGTGATAAAATCATATTGATACAGGAGGTACAGTGACTTGTGTGGAAGCATGATATTGCAGATTCTGGCTCCAGACAGGCAACTGACAATTATTTTCTCCTTGTCTAATCTGGTAAATGTGGCATCTGTCTGTCATAAAATGAAATCTCCAATGACAAGAGTATTAGGTAAAGTGCTTGCTTGCCTTACAGGCTTCATTTTTTGGGGTCCATTTGGTGTGGGCTTAGGTGTGGTGTTTGGTGTTGCTTTTGGTGTGTACTTTAATGATTGCAGAATAAAGGTATTGCTGTTAAAAGGCTTTGAAGGTCTTAGAATTTTGAGAAAGTTCCTATTACATACCTCAGCATAAGAAGCTCTATCTGTGTGATGAGTGATATGTGTGAGGGATGTATTGTGTGTGTTCTTTACAACCTCATTTATAGGAGATGCTTTTGCCTACAAAGGAGCTATGCATTTACATCTCTTGCATGCTATATTAGTTTTTTAAGGATTAACTGGTTGTTTGAAAACATGACATAATTGCTACATTGTCTTAGGACGCCCATATTTACCAAGATGGCTAAAGAGACATTTGAAAATTGCATAGCCACATTGTCTGGGCCTGTATTAGGGAAGTTTGAGGTTTGGGTTTCAACAGGGGCGTCCAAGAGAGGTGGGTGGAAAAAGTATATAAATGCCTTATACAACAGACAATAGCAATGAAAAAAGGAAGGGAAGGACTTTGGAAGTCAGATTACCTTAAGGGACAGAAGGGGCAGAAACTTGAAACACAGCTTTTTAAAACCATTGCAGGAGAAGGTGGGAAGGTTGAAGAAAAAATCAAGCTGTGAGAAGCAGTTATTAATTTTCTGTTCTGGTGATAACCAGAAGCTAGATTTCTATGTTTAGTGTTTAGAAAAAGTGCTCCACATAAATCAAGCCTTAAATGGCCATACTAAATTCCAGCGACAGTGACATAGCTTTAATGCATATACAATAATCCAGTAAATAAGCAGATCAGCAAAAAAAAAAAAAAAAAAAAGCCTGCAAAGCCTCCAACAAGGATCTTATTCATCAAACGAGTTTCACTTTCACCCAAACTATTTTGACATAGATGTTCTGTTAGCCACTTAGCCACTACTAACAAGGCAGATTAGAATAAAGAAACAAAATATTTACGTACAAAAAAGTCAAATAATTTACTTACAGCAAGCCAGAGATTAACCAAGTGTAAAACAGTTCTAAATCTTCTGCTGTGGAGGTAATCAGAATGTAGATTTCCTTGTTTAGTGTTAAGCAGAAATGCTCCACAAAAATCAAGCCTTAAAATGGCTGAGACAGTGCTATACAGCTTTAAAGCACCGACACTAATCCAATCAGTAAGCAGAGCAGCAAAAAAAAAAAAAAAAAAAAAATCCAACAGGGCTCCTACTCATCAAAACCAATGTTACTCTCACCAAAACTATAAAACTATTTCTGACCCAGAGACCTGTTAGCTACTAGATTTACTACCAGTTGATAGAAGTGGACTTGACTGAAAATCAAATGTTTGAAAGAATTTAACTGAAAGCACGTCTAACTGGAAAACAATTGTCTGAAAACTGATTTGACTGAAAACCGAGTGGACTGAAACCCATTTCTGAATCACAAATCAATGGAAATATTCAACATAAGAAAATACAATATAAAATAGTGTTTTTGCAGGTGGGCAAAATTCATAACCCCCAAAAGCCTTCTAACAGCAATACCTTTACTCTGCACTCCCCATGTGGGACTTTGCCCCCATCACTCCCATAATTATATATACTAACTTTGAGGTTGAACAACCACTTTAAAAAAAAAAGAAATAAAAAAATCATACACAATGAATCACTTTTGGTAGACAAGAACTGATTCACTGTGCATGGTATTTTATTCAAGTGCTTGTGCAATTGTGGAGTTATTATCTATAATTAAGGGGGTGTGGGTTGCACAGGGGCTTGATCCCCCTGCAAAAAACACTATTCCTATTTTATTTTTTATGTTGAATATTTTCAATAACCTGTGATTCAGTGAAATGGGTGTCTGTCATCTGGGTTTTTATTGAAATGGGTTTCAGTCATTTGGGTTTTCAGTGAGACCAGTTTCAGTCAACTTTTTAAAAAAAAAAAACTTTTTTATTAAATTTTATAAAAACAAGCAAGTACAAATTCATATAACAAGAAACATAATGCAATCATAACTATTTACAAAGGTCCATAACAACATTCAACAGAATAAACCAAACCATTAATTCTTATCTAGTAAATCACTTAATTTTAACAAACACCTTTATTGGTGTGTAACATTAGATGTTTTCATTTTTATGGTGGACAGTTCTTCTTCACAAACATTTTTAGCCAAACATACCAATTCACTGAATGATAGAGTAGTTTTACATTTCCAATTTTTGTAACTATTTTTCTTGCTATGGCTAAAATACACCAAAGAAGAGGCAGTTGTAGGTTATGATAAGATCTGGACCATTAAACAAGATCAACAAATTAGTTATAATACATTTACCTATCCACAATGCTTAAGCAAAGTTTCTAAATTCAGTCCAGAATGGTGCACGCATTTTACACTCTATTGTCATATGAAGCCAGTCTGCATCAGAGTCTTCATTACATCTCTAGCAATTCATTTTCCTAGTTTTATATATTAATTCAATTTTATGAGGAATTAAAAAAACTCTATGAAGAAATTTCCAAGTATAAATTTTTCAATAAAGAGAAGATGTAGTTTTCTCCCAGTCTTTAAAATTAAACTTTTATTAAAATCAGACAAAGCAATCATATTAAGTTTTGGTGGGTAATTCCAGAAAGATGCATCTGAGGATGTGAACTCCACTCTTATAATCCTATATATTACTGAAAAACAAGATTTATTACTACTTAAATTACTATTGCTTTTAAAGAAAAACTCTATGATCTTAAAGATATGTTTTAATTAAAAATCCATAGAGAGTTTAATTTTATTACTTCACATTTTTACAGCTTTGTATATTTAACCCATTATTTTTCTCTAAACAATATTTTACAAGAAGATGATTGGTAGTATATACTTTATTTACATTTAAGAATTGATACCAGAAAATTAAGCCTGTATCTTTAAGTTCTGACATTTTACTTATAATAGATGTCTGTAAACAGCAATTAGTATTATGCATAGGGATGGATAATACAGCAAATCCTTATCTATGTAATTACAATTCATAAATCTTTTAAAAGTATAAATAATGTAGTCTGCAAAAGGAGAAGAAATGAGACTTTTACTATTATTTATACACCAATCTTTCAAAATCCAGTATAATTTATTAATTCTGAGTTGCGAATGGGAATTCATAATATGTCTGTTACTGGTAAATGATCTTTCATGGATGGAGTTCCAATTAGATTGATATGAAGAGTTTAACCATAATGAAATTATATTAAGAATAGTAGGTTTGGCATATAATTCAATATTCGATAAACTTATACCACATTCTTACCAGCTTTTAGTATGCCAATCAAACTATATTCTTGGTTTATTAGGGAACTATAAAAATTAATAAGAATAGAGTTCAGCTTCTTAAACATTTTTTGAGGGAAGAATTATTAGAGAATGTGTAAAAATAAGATGTTTGGCAAAATTACCATTTCTATCAAAGTGATTTTATCTTCCATTGTAAAAAATGAGTAATTCCAGTTATCAATTAACTTGGTGACTATACCTATTAAATTATTGTAATTTGTTAATACTGAATCTTTTACAGTAACTTTAATAGTAATTTCAAGGTAATTAATTTGTGAATCATCCCAATTAAATATCTTAAAATTATTTAAATAGTATTTTTTGTTTATAAGAAAATGTTTTGTTTTGCAGTTATTAAACTTTAAACCTGAAACTTTTACAAAATCATCTGTTGAGATAATTGTATGTTCCAGTGAGGATTCAATGTCCCCACTAGTTACTGAAATATCATCTGCCAATAGCTGAATTTTACAACTATAGCTACTATCTATTGAAAATCCATTAAATTTTATTATTAGTTTTAATGTAATTGACAAAAGGTTCAGTAGCTAAAGCAAATACTAGAGTGAGCAAAGGACATCTCTGTTTAGTGCCTTTTAAGGTTTTAAAGGAGCTAGATATAAAAGGACCAATTTTAACAAAAGAGATTGAGTAAAGGTTTGTTATAAGATTTATAAATTCTATGGAAAATTATATTTTTAAGTACTTTAAACAAATAAGGCCAATTACACAATTGAAAGCATTATCTAAATCCAAATTTATTATTGAAGGTTCTTTTTGTATATAATTAGCCATATCAGTTAAAGTATTAAGTCTAATTATTTCATCCTGAATCTTTCTCTGTAAAACAAAACTAGTTTTGTTGTCATTTATTAATCTTGGCATAATCAGATTTAATCTTTTTTGCAAGGATATTTATGAAAATGTTATCTACATTTAGTAATGATATGAGTTGATAAGAAGAACAAAGTTTAGAATCCTTATCTTGTTTAAGGATGGGAGATACAAGAGAATAACACCAAGAAGGGCGTACTTAAGGTAGATCTGACATGTTCAAATGTTTTTAATAAAATATGTAATATATTATCTGAAATTAATTTATATAACTCTGGAATTATACAATCTAAACCTGAGGCTTTCTTTTTTTAAGATAATTGATTTGATACTTTAATTATTTAAAAGAAAATGATTTTGTGTTATTTATTTAATTTATATTGTATATTACCTTTCAGAAAACTAATAGTTATATTACTATTATCAAAAGTTATTCTTTATTATTAAATTCTTCATAATAGTTTTGAAAGCATTCTAATATATCTTTATAATGAGTTACTTCTTTAATTATAGCTCCTTCTTTGCCCACTATTTCTTTATTATGACTTGTATTTACTTTTTCTTAAATCAATTAGCTAATCTGTGCATTTTTTGGATTTATTGAATATGACTGAATTTTTAATTTTTCCAGATTTATTGAAATTACATGATGAAGTATCTCAAGATATTTCTGATTTGATATTTTAATTCAGAGTTTACAGCCTTATCATTAGGTTTTAAATTTAACTTTAATATGTATTTAATTCCTTATCACATTCCCTTCTTTTACATAAATACCAATTTTTGATTCTTCCATACATACATTTTTAATGCACCCCACAAAATAACTGCTGCAACTTCACCATTATTATTAAAATCAATACATTGATTTTTTTCCTTCAAAAAATCCTTAAAATATTTACTTTGTGTTATATAAGCAGGAATTCTTGGTAAGTTAAAAGACAGTAATAGCATTGTGGGAAGATAAAAGACATGACATTATTAACCCATCTTCAATTTTTGGTATCAAAGCTGTATGAGTAATGTATATAGTTAAGATAATTTGTTGATTTTAAATCATATATATCACCCATATTTAATGCAGTAACATAATGTCCTAAATGTTTAGCATCTGAAGACAATCTAGGTTTTCTACATTTGTATTATCCTTACTAGGCAAAATAATTAAAGTATCCTACAATTATCACTTCACCTTTTGCATATAAGGTTATAATGTCTAAAAGTTTCTTAGCAACTTTAGTTCCAGTCCAAGGTACGCAATAGGTATTCACAAATGTATAATATTTTTTATTAATTTATATGACCACTAACCCCAACATGCCATTCTTATTAGAAAAGGTATTTACCACTTTAGGCATAGCTAATGAATTTCTCCAAATTATCAGAATGCATCTTCTTTTAGACATAAAATGAGAGCCCACCAGAATTGAATAATCTTTCAACAACAATCTATTAACATCTTCAGTTAATAAATTTGTTTCCTGTAAAAAGATTGTGTAATCTTTATGTAGTTTTAAATATTTATTTAAACTACTCCTCTTCTAAGGCATATTAAGTCTATTAATATTTAATGACAGACAATTATAAACAGGCATAGAAAAACATGTTTAAAACTGGTTGATAATGGCTTACTGCAAAGAATAAAAAACAAATACTGAAACATGTTTGTTATGGACAAGTATAATAAGACTAAAATCAAAAATTGAAACTTAAAAACATTCTAACCCTTTATCATGGAATAAAAAAAAATCAGGGTTTGACAAACCGCTCACTAACAGACCCATTTCACTACCAACAAAATAAACAGATGCCACTACTTCCTAATTATAGTACAATAAACATTAAAGATCAAATAATTAAAGCACACTCAGCCCTTAAAAATGCCAACACCATTGATAGTATATAAGTAAGCATATTAATATTAGAACCAATAATCATATAAAGTAATGCATTATCTCCAAATCCAGAAAACTAGTAAGAGCCCACATCAAATTTGTAACAAAATCTTAATTGCTATTACTACAAAAATGTTATACTAAAAAAAATGTCTATTTCCAAAATAATATATCTTAAATCTCCACACCAGTCTTAAAACATCCTGCATACATTCATCTCTATCAACTATTATAACAATAATAAACAGATGCTAAGCATCACAGCAACAAACAACACAGTAATACATATACATATTAAGATATACAGTTAGCTATAAATGTAATTAAACCAAATAACAACAGAGAAACAGATATACTAAACTTTGTATGTTTGGAAAAACTGACCCACAGATACCATGTTGAGAAGTCTGACTATGTTGTAACCAACTCAAGGTGTATTAGTAACCCAGGACTTAAGATTCACTTAGAATGGTGAAATATGCTAAAGGTCAATGCCAACTTATCTTCCTTGGAGGTTTGTGGAGGTGGGTTCCAGCTACATCTTGAAAAGTATATATTGCGTGTATATATATATATATATATATATATATATATATATATATATATATATATATATTTTGCTGGCGATTGAAAACTGTATCAGATGATATAAGAATGTCATTTGGCCTTGATAAATGTGCAAAAGCAACCTTTAAAGCAGGAAAACTGCAACATCAGGAAAACGTTAGTTTGGGACAAGAATGTGATATAAAAGAAATTGAGCAAGAGGGAGTGTATAAATAGTAAGGAATTGTTGAAGGATTAACAATAAAACACAAACAAATGTGAATAAAACTTAGTAAGGAATATTTCAGAAGACTTAAATTAATCCTGAAAACAGCACTGACATCTGGGAACAAAATTCAAGCTATAAACCAATTTGCTCTTCCTATCCTAACTTACAGTTTTGGAGTGATTGACTAGCCTCAAAATGTGTTGAATTGATTAGATAGGAAAACAAGAAGGATGCTTCATGCTTACCAAACAATTTATAAAAATCAGTGCATGCCAAGATTGTATATTCCCCATTGTAATGGAGGGATGGGCCTCCTTGAAACTGAGTATATGTATAGATCAGCAATTGTTGTACTCCACACATATCTGCTGACCTCACAAGACCCAAACATAGTAAAAGTTTTGAAACGTGAGGAGAATAAATCTAAGATGACTTTTCTGCTTAATTTAGCGGAAGCATATTGGTATCAAGCAGGAATGGAAATCAAACCAGAAGTCAATAAAAATCAAGCAGCAACTGAATGTGCCAAAAAAAAAGAAAGAATATAAGGTGAAGGACAAGATGAGAAGGCAAGAAATGTGGAAAAAGCATAAATATAGTTACAAGTATAGACAACTTCTGGAAGATCCTCATGTTAATCAGGAATGAAAGCAGGAATGGTTAAGGAGAGGCAAATTCAAACCAAGAGATGAAAGGTTAATATTGGCAGCCCAAGATAGTTGGCTATGTACACATTGGTTTACAATGTCCATTGAACATGTGGGACAAACAGACAAATGTAGGCTTTGTAAAACCAAATTGGAAAAAGTTGCATACCTTGATGCAGGTCCCAACATACTAATGGCAAAAGGACTGTATACTGAAAGGCATAATAATATGGCAAGATTGTTGCACTGGGGATTGTGCAAACATTATGGTATTGAAGTGGCTGAAAAACACTGGAAACATGAGCCACAAAGCATCATAGAAAATGATGAAGTTAATATCCCATGGGACCACCCATTACCAACAGTTCAAAAGATAGATGCTAGAAAACTGGATGTAGTGGTTCAAGAAAAGAAGACAAGAGTAGCATTAATTATTGAAATCACCACACCCTGTGACTATAGTGTGTTGCATACAGAGAGACACAAAGTCATAAAATATCAGGATCTGCAGGCAGAAATGAGAGCAATATGGAAGAAAGTTACCCAGACAGTTCCAATAGTAGTAGAAGCAACAGGTCTTATAAAAAATAATCTACAATCATATTTAGATATGTTACCAGTCCATGTAACTTCGTATGAATTGCAGAAGAAGTCATTACTAGACACATTGCGGGTGCTCCGAAGAGCACTTTTGGCTGACATCAAAGATTGAAACAACACTAATTTCATGAACTTTAATCATGCTTTGACTTAGGAATGGGGTCCATTCCCATCATGGTATTAGAAACCCAAAAGACTTAAAACAGTGATTAGTTGTCAAGTTGTCTTAGCAGTGTATACTTATTCATTAAGAGCAAAAGATGTAAAGCAAATGCATTAATCACACATGTAGAAGTGTAGTTTGACATACAACACGTGAATTCATGCTCCTAATTTTTTTCTATTTACAAGCTATGGCGCAATAGCAATCAACGCAGATTCCCAGGTTGCAGTATAATACACTTTTTTCTCAGCATTCTGGTATAGCAGTGCAAGAATTATTTGCACCCTAAAAAGCAAGGACCTGACTGGTAATAGAACATATCAGGATATATTTGTACAAAGGGAGTAAATTGATATATTAACAAAAAAAAATAGGAATCAGGAGTGGGGGCACATATTAAAAAGCTTTGAAGCAGGAAGGATTTGAACTATTCTGAAAACAAGTCACTGTGTAAAATAATGTGAAGCATAGATACTTCAAACTGATTTATAATCGCTGAGAACAAATACAATACCTGCATTAATATATAATCGTATTTCTTAGCATATAAGATCACAGTTCCCTTTCTATCCTTACTATTCCTTATGAATTCTGTATGTGCACATCATTCATATTATTCAGTTAAGTTAAATTAACAGACTTTAAATAATATGTGCATCTCAAGAAGATAAAAAAAATATTTGCTAGTTTGCTGCTGAGTACATTAAAAGCTTCAACATACACCGAATGAAAATGCATTGATATAAAGCATGTTGAGGTATTAAATACTTGCAGCTACTATTCCAGAACAAATTCATGATTTGCATCTTATAAAATGCAATGAACGATCATTAACTTCAGATATTTTCATTATAAATAGTTAAGCTGCAGACAAAAACTTAAAAAACATATTCAAAACATGCTTTGATACATTGATTTTCTTGATTCTTCCTTTCATGCTGCTCATTTTAAAATTCTAATGGTCTAATTCCCATTGAGAGTTGGGTCAAAGTTCAACACACTTTTTCCTCTCTGGCTACTGCACTGAGAGAAAGTCTGAGCTGCTTCTGTAGTCAAAATAAGCTCACGCTGCTAACATTACATTCCCTAAAAGTATATCATGCTCTGAGTGGGAAATTTTTGTAAAAAAAGGAGACTTTTACGTTTAAAAATGGCTTGTGATCATGTTTGACAATCACAAATGAAATAAAATCCCCATTAAACTGTTTTAGGTCAAACAAGCATAACTTCTATTAAAACATGTACTTTGTAGTTATCCTCCTCATCCCACAGATAAAATAAAAGCCTCCCCAGTCACCCCAATACAAGTTAAAAAAAGAGTGCTCTACTTAAATATTTTAAAACTATTAAACATAAGATGACATTAAAGAAACATTACAGTTTAATAATTCCTTAATTGAAACAATTCAATGCTTCATTTATTATACAAGTGGCAAAGCCTGTCATTAATAACTATTTTCAAAATATATAAAAGTTAATTTTAAAATGCATATAACTAAAAAATATAAAAATGTAATGTATTCGTAGTTAGAAGTGAATGAAATGTTATCTTAAACATATTTTACCCTTCCATTAAGACTTTACTTTCTATGTTAAAGAAAAATAGTATTTAAATAATAATAAATTTACTTTATAATAAGGGACTAAGTATGTTAATAAATAAAAAAATATTTACTTTATACTAGATGATGAACTTTTAAAGATGACAACATCATATACATAAAGGTAAACCATTTAAATAAAATAACAATACCACTACTTTTCTTTCAGTTTTTTATCTTTTTATTTAGATGCCCAACCATATCTTGTTACCTGCCTCTTTAAACTAGTATAAGACTAATCCATATCCTCAGATTTATCTAATAATTTCTTCCTTTGAGGAAAAATCCAAGGCATCTTCCAGTGTATTAAATTTTTTTTATACCATCAGGTAAAAAAAATCTTAATTCTGGCTGGGAAGATTAATTGAGCTTTAATGTTCAGTTTCTTTAAATATTTTATGAATTAAATACAGGCTTTTATTTTGGTCATAACAGATGAAGTATAGTCATTGCTAAAACTGACAGTATTTTCTTTTACTTTTATTGGAGAGTTTGCCCAGGCAAACTTCAGCACCAGATCCTTGTCTTGACTCGAAAGAAACTTAAGAATAATAGATCTGGAAACAGGAGGTTTATTTTTCAATGACAAAGTCAAAAAAGACCTATGAGCTCTCTCAATTCCAAAACACAGAGCCTCTGGCAGGTTAAGAGCTTTAGGTAACCAGTTATTCAAAAACTGTAGCAAGATGCCCCTTCATTCTTCTCTGGAATACCATATAACTTGATATTATTTCAACTAGATCTACTCTCTAGATCTTTTATTTTCTCCAAAAGCAATGAATTCTGTTTTAAAATGAATTCTGTGTGGTTTTCATTAAATGCCATTCTTCCATCTAAGCCATTTACTGCTTCCTCTATTGTTGAAATCTGTGCAGATTGTTTTATAACTTCATTTTACATGTCCGCTTGTTTTTTTTTGCATTCTTCTTCTTTCTATTGTTCATTTTGATCTCAAGTTTTATCCAGTTTAACTGATAGATCTTTGTTACTACTCGATATAGACTGTAATTCTTTTTCACTATATCACCTTCAGAGTTCACTTTAGAGTGACTCATTTTGTCAAGACAGTCAATTAAACTTCTGACAGGAAAAGTTAAAGAAAAATCTTACAAACTTGACTTTTATTTCAAAAACTGCTATAAGTTAGTTGGAAAAACTCAAAATATAGTTTTAGATAAGTTTTTGTTATGTTTGTGTAATAAAATCTTGTCAGAAATGATAAAAGGAAGCAGAGCAAAAATGTTATGCTGCTAGCTGATCACCGTCTTTATCAAGTGGGTTTTAGTCAAATTTGTTTTCATTCAAATTCTTTCAAACATTTGATTTTCAGTCAAGTGCAGTTCAATCAAGTGATAATAAATGTTGCTACTATAAACAAGGCAGAGTAAGATAATGAAACAAAATGTTTACCTACAAAAAGTCAAATTAATTATTTACAACAAACCAGAGATTAACCAAGTGGTAAACAGTTCTTAACTTTCTGTTATGGAGATAATTAGAAGATAGCTTTCTTTGTTTAGTGTTTATCAGAAGTATTCCACACAAATCAAGCCTTAAAATGGCTACAATAAATTCCAAGGACAGTGATATATAGCTTTAAGGCACCAACAATAATCCAATCAGTAAGCAGAGCAGCAAAAAACATCTCCAACAAATCCCGTACTCATCAAAGCCAATTTTATTCTCAGAAAAACTTCTGACCCAGAGGCAGTTAACTACTTTCAACAAGGCAGATTAATATAAAGAAATGAAATATTTATGTACAAACTGTCAAAAATGTACTTACCACAAGCCAGATACTAATCAAGAATAAAATTTGCCACAGTTGTTTGGCAAGCTATTTTTCAGCATGACCAAAACATAAAAGTAATTGTTTTGTCTACCTCAGAAGGCTGGGGAGGCTAGAGGCCCGTTATGGCAAGTACTATGCTCAAATACTGATGTGCATTTTAAATATCTGTAGCCTACTGTCATAACAGAGTCATTTTTGAATCCCTATTAAAACATATTAAAAAACAAAAAAAAAACAAAGGGTGTAAGCAGGGAGGCAAGCTCCCCAGTACCCCCACACCCCCCGCTTTTTAAATATCCCAACTCCAAGATCGTACTACAGTGTAGGAAATGGAAATCTTCCATTTCCACACTGTATTGCACTGAAGTGCAATCTCAGAGTTGGTATATTTAAGTAGCAGGGGGTGTGAGGGGTACAGTGGGGCTTGCCCCCCTGCTTACAGCCTTTAGTTTTTTTTTTTTTTTTTTTTCTAAAATGTTTTAATAGGGATTTGAGGTTTTACTACTTCAATGACTAATGTTCAATGTTTAATGATTCAAAGTAGTAAAACTTCGATAATCTGATATAGATCCCAAGATTATACCTATATGAGCTTAGTTCAGTAGGGATCTACTTTACTTGCCCAAATGGCCAGTTTACCGACACCCATAATACTGAGATGAAATGACAGACAACACACTTAACCGATGCTGCAGTTGGCCGAATTAAGTTATCCCTACTATCCTGTTTAAATGCAGCATATGTCTATATAGAGTATGGCACAGTTATATAAAAAGAGCACTTTCCCTTTAATAAAACATACTTGATACCATGCAAAGATGGCATAAATAATTGAAATGGGTCCAGGTGTTATCAGAGATATTTAGAATGTAGTGCTTTCGCAATGAAATGAGGAAATGCTGGTGTTAGAGGGGTATCTGTATTACCTGGAGTGAAGTAGAGGAAATAAATGCCAGTGGGGCTGCAAGGAGAAGTCATTAAAATGTAAAGGCAGCGTGGTCACGCATTTAGTTACAGAAGGTGAGTAGCTGGTAAAGTCCATTCCACATCAGCACTGCAGTGATCCCACTGAAGTGGAACAGTATGCACTTTTTCATGACATCAAGTCTAGGGCTCAGTACAGTAGGGATACTCCTTGTTTGGCTGTAGATAATGCAATGGCATCTACATCATTAAACACAATGCATGGTATCCTTAGTAGAAAGGCCCTGTTACAGCAAATAGGTAGGGTTTGCAGATGTACCAACATTGTTGAACATTCTACCGATGTAACTTTGTTAAATATTGATTGTACTGCTTTCCCATTAAAGTCAGGTTCATTTTTCTACAAACATATGGCCAATACAACTACAGACACTACAGTATATGCCTTCACAACTGTCAGCAACCTGTATGATATGAGTAGGGCATGCATCTGGATGATAGACGGTACATTCTATAAAAGGGTGCAATGTGCCATCAACTATACAGTGTCCATGGACTGGTAAAACATGGGACGTATAATAAAGCTGTGCCATTACTCTTTGAATTAATGATTAAAAAGTCCCTGAAGTCTTATAATTATTTATGGCATTGTGTTTTTTATCTACTAAGTACAAACAGCTTTGAAAGTGAAGTACAACACATAATGTGTGACTCCGAGGTGGTGGCTTTGAAGACTATTAGACTGAATGTTGCAGGTGTACAGTCTAAGGGATGTCTGTTCCATTTTGGACAGAATGTGTGGCGAAAGGTACAAGCCTTAGGTCTAGCACCCTTATATAACTAAGGTCTGTTTCACAAAAACACAAAAAGCAATGGCAGACAAAATAGAGACTTATATAACTCTGACATGGGCTTTCAGTTGTCTGTCAAATCCTTAGTTGCATTATCTTTTTTAAAGGAATGTGAAGTTATGGCAACATTTCAGCAACCAAGGAACATATTTCCTGCTGGAGGACATGAACTAGTGAGGTATTTTGCTGACTGGTATGTGCACAGCAGGTTAAGGAAGTTTAATAGTAGAACATCTGCTTCAGTCAGGTTTCCTCCTTTGTTGCTGATCTCATTTTAGAACATATCATAGCTCAATGAACTGTTTCTGCCTCATAAGCAGAATTCTGTGAAAACGTGGTACAGGAGACTAAAATGTTTGGTGGGAACTCTTGCAACTGGCCTATCTGTTCTAATGTGTGCTTTGGCTAGACAAGCTATGTGTGAAAATGCCTACTGGATTTCTTCCTTCACCCAAGAAGAGGAAGTTATTACAGAGGCATGTGCAATTCCACAGTGCACTGAGTAACAGGGAGAAATACAGTGAACAACAGTTTGTCAAGGCAATTGCCAAATTATTGAAAATGTGAGTAAGAGGGATAACGTAGAATTTTTTGAAAGTGGTGTCTCACGACTGGAGAATGATCATCCATATTGCAGTTGTGTACTAGTTTTAAAGAGAAGGGATTTGTGTATTGAATGGACACATCCTTCTTGTTATGGTTTACCCTGCTCATTTGTCATCCTGTAAATAGAAGGTGTAACACTTGTCAAATATCATCAGGATTTCAGAAGGTATAGTGTACATGCAGTTCTGTTAATGGGAGAGTATTGTGCCAATCAAGTGGTGAAGCTGTTGTTTTCTATTTCTCAGACTGAGTTGCTGATGGGAATGTATCTCTGCTGATGGGAGTGTATCTTGTGGCCATACATCTATGATTGCAATAGCTAATGTAAGATTCGGCATGATGAGAAGTTTCTCTACAGTTATGTGCTAGTTTACCTCAGCGTTTACATTGGGATATGAACATTTGGATGTTTTCCATGTGTACTGCTATTGTCGGTGATATCAGAGTCGGTTTCTTTGGTGTTGGTTAAGTGGATGTCAGCCAACAGCAGCATTGGTTAAGTGTGTTGTCAGTCATTTGGTCTCAGTATTATGGGTGTTGGTAAACTGGCTGTTTGAGCAAGTAAAGTAGAGCCTTCAGTAGAAACATATTAACTGCAGCTTCCCCTTTCTGAGGCTGTTGCTCAGGAGCATGAGGGGGTTGAGGGTGGGAGGGCCTCATTGTAGGGGGATGACCTGGCTCTTTATTGGCAGGTAGCCTATTAGCATTGCCTGAGTTGTCCCAGATGAAGTTAGAGTACATAAGCAGGTTATAGAGTCAACACTGCAGAAAGCAGGGGCAGGTGTATGGACTAAATGAAGAGTCTCTAGGACTAGAATCAGTCACCTGGTTGACCACTACTATTGAGCAACAAAGGTAGGCTGTGGATCATACTACCCATCAATCCTATCCATCATTTAGTGATGTAACACAGTATTATATATCCTGGCCAGGGTAACAGACAGCATAGCACTGCTCATACCCCACACTGTCTATAGCCATGTGTGTCCCCTCCCCTCCCCTTGTGTCATGCTTTATACCCCTCACATTGTCCAGTCCTCTCTATAACAATTTCTCTGCCTTCTGTTTGATCTAATCATCCTATGTCTCCCCATTCTTACATGTGCACATTCATCTCTGTTTTTCTTTGTTATATTGAATGTTTCTGCTGACCTCTGCACACTCTCTACCACACCACTCCTACCCAGCTTTCCCATTCACCTTTCCCCTCTTTACATCTCTCTCTATATATAAAGAAAAAAGTAGGCCATATCTCCATGAAATGTTATTGCCTTAAGCCTATGCAGAAAGCTTGGGCAAACTCACCACAGTGGGCTGAAAATAAGCAGGTAGTAGGAGGATGCCCTGCCTGATCATCCATCATACACAGTCCTGTATGTTTCCTTCTTTTTGTCACTCTAGTTGCTGCCTTCCGCTTTATCTTATTTTCCATGCATACCTCTCCTCCAGTGTTATACAGCTGACAGATATCCACACTTGAGGACACCATACCACTGCTGTTGCAAATAATAGATGGCCATATAGATTTGCATGGTGCTCTATGCCACTGTTGAAGGAAGTGCTAACATATACAGCCTAGCTACTACATGTACTGTCTTATTTTTTAGAAGTATTGGTCTGTGAGCTCACATTTTCAGTTCTTGCATGATCTGTATAATCTACCATGTGGTCACTGTACAGATTATTTCTTATACATTACTAAACAGGGTTCATTGTATGGATCTCTGTACTTGCCTACTTTCACTATACAAGTGCTACTACTTGCATAGTTGCTACTCTGATCTTTTATGTATCCTGGGAAAAGGCATGTTGTGTCTCTGTCTGGATATTTAATCAGACTATGTGCAGCCATGCCAGTCCATGCCATGCAATGCCATGCCATGTAGTACCACCAAGCTGCATCAGGCATGTATAGAAGAGCATATCAACTCAATGAATCCATCTGCTGTCTATAGAATGGAGATTTATATATAAAACAAATTATGCAGAACTTGCATTGTAAGGTATAATTTATTTCTAGCATAATTTATTAATTATTCATTTGTAAAGGACAGTACTTACTGGAATGGTTTGATATTTCTCCTTCAGAGCATGGGACACAGTCAAAACAGCATATAGGCTGTCCCTTTCGATTGGATTTCCTATATCCTGGAACACAGCTTTCACTGCACACAGCACGGGGGACCTTGAAATAAAAAAAAGTTAGGAAGATAACATAAATTCTTCTAGTATAAGTTTAATGAATAAAAAGAAGAAGATGGTGCTGATGAGTAGTCATATGGTTTGTAGCCCACATGGATTCATGATTTTTGTACCTATTATATACATCACTTCAGCACTGAAAGTCATGTAACACGCCTTCCTCAAAAAATATATAACTTCTCACTGATGCCTAAGTAGTTTATTTAGAAAGATCCATACTTTCTTAATTCAGTACCACTTTTGGTGGTGGCTGAGTCATCAGTAGCACTGCAGAATGATGCAATGTTTGCCATTATATCCTCTACCAGGGCAGACAAATTACCAGCCAGAGGTATACCAACAGGCAACATAAGCATAAGAAAGTTTACCAAACAAGATATCCTGTGTGACTTACGATGACCAACTTAGACAAAACAATCTATATTTACCTTGACAAATAATATAAAGTTTTTCATTAAATGGACCTGAAGTAGTACTTTGCAATTTATTAATCTGATAAATCTAGAACATACACTGACTCTTTGGGAGATCATTTGGGCCTTATCTTATATGCTATAGTGCCAGTACAACATCTGTACCCCTGGATTCAATAAATTCTGTACAAGAATAAAACTATTCTTGCACAGAATGGTTTGTGTCCATTTAGCACAGCAGCAAACTTTGCATATTCATGAAGGTGCACTGCTGTACTTCCTATAAGGATATGAAACATGAACAAGTGCAGAGGGCATGTCCAATAACACACCCCCTGTAGTCAGAAAGTGCTGTACAGAACTTTCTAAATCAAACTGGCATAATATTAGAAATTTACTCTAACATTATGTGAGTATTTTACTGTCTGTGGACACTGAAATGGACACTGAAATAAACCTCAGCATGAAGAAAGCAATGCAGGGTGTGTGTGACAGGTTATGTGACACACTCCCTGCATTGCCAAAGTGCCGTACAACACCTCTGCAACCTGCTAAAGTAGGAAATGTGTGCAAATGCACAAATAATGGGGGATACATCCATCAAAAGGACAAAACACACATATAGCACATAAAACTGAGAAAATTGATAGAAAACAAGTCATGCATTAGCATGACAAAGGCACAAATTATGGAGGAATAAATAGTATATTAGGGACACGCCTGAAAAATTGCTCTCACACACTTTGAAAGTTGATAGAAAACAGGATATGTATTAGTCCCTGAAGGATAGAAGCCTGAAAGCCAAGTGAATGCCATTATTTCACGTTTGCAGTCCTCAATGAGTTGTCAGAACACCACGAGACTCATTTATATAACATAATAATATAATAATAATAATATATATTTTTTTTAGCCTAAGGAATGTTTGAGCGTAGCTAAGTGGGTGTGAGCATTGTGGCCATCTGCTCAGCATAGCTTAAACATCCCATAGGAGATAAATGCAAATATACAGATTAAATATCGAAGATGAGATAGTGTAGTGGTTAGAATTCCGGATTTACATGCAGGTGTTCATGGCTTGAATACCAAGTCATACAACTTACTTTTCCATGGGAAAGTAGTTTTAAATTATTTTTGTAAACTTAAATCATGTATAAACTGTTTCATGCCAATCAGGGTAGTGTAGCGGGTCCAAAAGTGAGATGTCAGTCTAGAAAGGATAGGAAACCCACATATAAACACAAGTACCCCATACAGTATAGTCACACAAGAATATAATTTAATGAAAGCACATAGGGGGATGTCATGGAAGGTAAACATAAAATTATAATATGTCAGTAATGATGAATCAGTCCCACAATCCTGATACTATATAAAATGAAATATGAGCATAGCTAAATAGTTCTCAGATATGCTAAGCTGGTGTAAGCATTGCTTAAATGTAAATGCTAAGCAATAAGTAGCCCAGCTAAGTGGACTTGCACATTAGTAAGCAGTGCTCAACATCTATTCCTTTAAGCACTGCCAGCCTTAGCTGAGCGGGCTTGCACATTGCTTAGCTTAGATCAGCATATTCAAAATGGTCCAATGACAGCAAAGGCTGGGAATTTGGCTCTACCTAAGCCTCACAAGTGGGAATACAGCCATAACCAGTTGTAGCTCATCCTTGCAGGCTCTATGGCTGGCATAGGAGAGGGTTTGTGCTTTTGTGCACAATGCTGGGGCATTCAGGAGTCTAGGGTCATGGCTGGACTCTTAGGGAAAGCCCATGAGGAGGGACTGCTGCAGGGTCAGTACCAGGACTCCCAATACAAAGCAGAGGCCTGGGACTGTCTTGCATGTGATCTCACCAATGCTACTGGCATCCCTTGAACTGGAGAGCAGCTCCGGCACCATTTCATTGACCTCAAGCATCAGAAAAGGGAACTTTTGGGCCAGAGGACCAAAGACACATGGGCACAGAATGTCCCAGAAGTGTGTAAGTATCAGTATCAATTAATGTTTTCCAAAGTCCAGCCTGCGTGTGTGATTAATAGGTATGCATAGATGTTTCTTTATCTCCTATACAGCTGCAAATGAGAGGGCTGCGAACATAGACACCCATACCAGCAGGTTGCTAAGGCTGCTCTGGGAGGCTGGTGAGTACAACTCTAGCTTGTGTTGTTCAGGGCAAATAAATAGATAGGAGTAGAATGTCAACTGCCAGTAGATTAAAATGTGTACTGTGTGTAATGAATACATGAGACGTTACCAGAGTAATACTGATGAACAGGATATCTATCAATAAAAGTGCCAGTACCCTTCAATAAAACTAAAAACCCCAGACTGTTGTTTTTACATTGGCATGTGGTGGCATGAATCTAAATGTGTACAGGTTCTGCACAGCAACTATGGCTCTGACAGCATGAATTAACTGAGGCTAATCTGACAAAGAATGTGGAGCTGTAAAACAGTAGATCAACTATATGAAATGTTCCTTGCACCAAGATCTGATCCCTGAATAGTAATCTGTAAACTATTATACTCTATCCCCTACAGCAGTGCTTTGTGTTAACCATTGCTTTCCATTTGTAATATGTCAATGTATTATTACACAGTACAAGAACTATCTGCCATGCATGAATGTGAGAATTACAATGTCAGATTGTCCAACCAAGAGAGTATTAGGCAGAAAACAGTCAAGCAAGAAATGGCAGTTCCTCCACAGCTCGTTATGTTGGCATAGTTCAAATACCAGGAGTGGTAGTAAGCTGTATGCATTATTTCACCTAAGAATATGTGAATATGTGTAGAAACAGTCAGGTAGTGTTAAGAGACATTTCCTCCACAGGTCTGCCAGGTAAGGAAATGTTTCTATTAGCTGTAAGAAGGCTGTACTAATACACTGTGTACAACACTTCCACTGTCCAAACCCAAGACTGCAAATGACAGCAAGATAAGTACATACAACAAGCGGTTTATTCTAATAAATGTCCCTCAAGTGTCATACTGTCATGGCTAGTTGTCACCGCTGCAAATACCCAGGGTGACAGATAGAAATCTAGGTGGACTATGGCAGAAGCACACACACACACACACACACACACACACACACACACACACACACACACACACACACACACACACACACACACAGTATGAGTGCACATATATAACCCTGACAATGGGAATATGTGTAGAAACAGTCAGGTAGTGTTAACAGAAATTTCCTCCACAGGTCTGCCAGGTAAGGAAATGTTTCTATTAGCTGTAAGAAGGCTGTACTAATACACTGTGTACAACACTTCCACTGTCCAATGCTAAGACTGCAACTGACAGCAAGATAAGTACATACACCAAGCGGTTTCTTCCGATAAATGTCCCTCAAGTGTCATTCTGTCATGGCTAGTGGTCACCACTGCCAATACTCAGGATGACTGATAGAAATCCAGGTGAAGTATGGCAGTAGCACACACAAATACACACACACACACACACAGACAGCATGATTGCAGGGCACCCTTGTCACATATGTAACCTTGAATATGTAAATATGTGTAGAAACAGTCAAGTAGTGTTAACAGATATCCCCTCCACAGATCTGCCAGGTAACGAAATGTATGTATTAGCTTTAAGAAGGCTTTAGTAATACACTGTGCACAAACATTCCACTGCCCAACCCCATGCCATAGGTAGATGTAAAGGGTGTTCAACCTGGAGAGTAATGAGTAGAGTAATGATCAGTACAGGTGTGAACAATTGAAGCCTATACAGTTGTTAATTGACAACTCTCTCTCTTCCCCACCCTATCTGCACCAGTAATTCATACACATAATCAACAGGTATGTTTTTCTCCAAAAATACTGTTGGGGCATGTGTCCTATTGTTCTACAAATATCGAATCATTTGATTATTAATATACCCATACCCCAGGTATCATGTTGCTATCAATGTAACCTGCATGCCATTATAATGCCTACTGTTGTTCCATTTATGAATGTGTTCTGTTTGCTATGCAACTGTTTCAAATCTGTTGTTTTTGGTTAATTGGAACACCCATACATGCTGTTAAAACTAATTTTGAAATGTTTTGTTCATGACTATCCAACATATTTTGATAAACCTGAACACCATTACACATCTGGGAAGGCAGATCTCAGCAGATCCACCTGTCTCGCCTCATCTGGCCATGGCACTGGGCCCTAGCATATCTGGGACCCAACCCAGAATTTCCTCGTCCACTGGTCCTGCACCAATTTCAGGTGGAACTGCCTCAGGGGATAGGGCCCTCCCTCCCTGGGAGTGAGCACATATAGGAAAACATCACCCACAGCTAGGTCTGGGGTTTGGTGCATAGTGCCATCCAGAAAGAGTTTGGTGGACAAATGCACCAGATTGAGGGCTGCCTGGCACATCTTGAGGGTCAGCCTGCCTCTCTGTCCAGCCCCCACAGCCACCTCTGGAGCCATGAAGGTGCAGTGGTCACTGCCCATGGGTGGGGACCTCAGTCCCACTGTATCTATTTGGGGATTCATGGGCATCTCATTCCCAACCACCCTCCCTGTCCAAGGTGCTTACCCCCACATTTGTCATATACCACCCCTGCCTGCTGTCTTGTCTGTCTTCCTACCCAACCTACTTCCCAAATATACCTACTATCCTTCCCCAACATCCCAGTCTCACCTTACAAAAAGAGCATCTGCCCTCCCCCCAAAAAATTATGCCCAATACATAGCTGTCCATTTCGCACATGTGTCTAGTGGACACATGTTATCTGGTCCAATTGGTTTGACAACAAATTACTATTGTCCTCACCCTTCTCTCAGGGGTTTGAGTGTCCAAATTCACCTCCAAATTCTGTAGAAATTCACAGCTGTTGCTGTAAAAGGAATGGACAGCTATGGAACTATCCTACACCTGTCCTGCACATTCCTAGCTACTTTTCATACTGTACTTCCCTCTGCATGCACCTTTTTTCACCACTTTCCTATCGCCCCTTTTTCTTTTCTTTTAAAGAAATTAGCACAGGGGTAAGCTGAAATAAGCAGCGGTAAAGGAAGCTAAAATGGATTAACCATAGCTTGGCATCGCTTACCATCACTCAAACCCGTGCAAATCCACTTAAAAGTGCCTTAATTACTCTGTATCCATCACACCTTGTACTGCCAAGAAACAAAATAGTCAGCCCTACCAAGTCTCAAACACAGGATGCTGTGCTGTACAATCACAGCAACATACCACTACAACATCTGAGGTGTGTGAATCTGTAATGCTTTAAAAGCATATCATGTATTCTGGTCATTTAACATTAAGGGAAAAAAATCAGTCCCAAACCGATAACCCTGTACACTATAGTCATAACAATGTACGACTATACCATCTGAGCTGTAGGAATTAATGCTGCTTTTTTAAACATATAATGCAATAGAGGCATACAACATTAGGGATAAAGCTCTGTGGAATTATATATTATATATATATATATATATATATATATATATGTCTGTTGAAACATATATATGAAATAGTGGACAAAATATAGATATACATATATAAAGGAAGGGAAATATATATATATATATATATATATATATATATATATATATATATATATATATATAAATGTATGTACATAACATGCAGTGCAGTCAGACCTCAGAATCATCCCTCTCAACCAACAATATTTCAACTATTGCTGTTAGAAACGAACACATATGCTACAGCAACAGGATGTGTTTCAGCAGACAATTGCTGAAGGATATGAGAATGGAGACTGTAATGTTATGTCATTATTTACTGACATAAAGCCTTGGATCATCACAGTGATTTACCAGACATACAAATAAATTGTGGAACAGAACAAATGTATGGGCCAAACATCTGGACATTCTGTGAAAATCCTAGCAGTGGAGAGGTATGCTCAGAACCCCTTAATGCAATGAATCTGGACCAAGCCTGACAAAATAGGGGAGCCAAAGGCATGAAAATAGGGACATATCTATGTCCAGTCCTAAGTCCATATCTGGGGACTTAAATTTACTAGAAACAGACTGGAATAATATTGATTCAACAACGTTAGTAAAGAAATTATTTACAAAGTATATTCAGGAACAACAAATGCTTCATATTGTAAAAAAACCTACCAGGGGATGGAATATACTACAAATTGTTTGTGTTCCCAAAGAATTTTCTGTAACTTCAAGTCAAGTTTTACCAGCATAGATGTGCAGTGCTCATGGGGTCATAAAGGTCAATTTGTTGCTTGATAATTCTGCCAAACTGAAACCTAAGCCAATGCACGGAAGGTTAATTACAGATTACAGGGAAGCAAAACAGTTACTAAATAAAACTAACTGGAGTGAGGTGTTCAGTGGAAAAACTGCAGATGGAATGTGGACAGTTTTGAAAGAGAAATTGAGTGCAAAAAGTCAAAACATTTTTAACATCAGAATCTAGGCACGCAACATCAGGGGGGGTATATTTCCATAAGAACAAGATACCTGATTAAGGTGAAAGACAAAAAATATAAGAAATGGAAGAGAGGTCAAACTACAACTTTGAAAACTGAAATAAACAAGCTGGACAAACAAATTAAGCATAGTGTTAGACAAGATCAAGAAAAATTTGAAGTAAATTTATAAAAAGATATTGAGCATAATAGGAAACCTTTTTATAGATACATAAGGTGTGCAATGAGTAAGGATACACAAACTGATAAACTGTGCAGATTCTAAAATGTATTCTCAGACACAGCAGATTATAGATATTTATTTATTTATTTAACATTTGTTGTTGACGGAATGTCCCGTTCCATTCATAGAGCCTGTTTTCAGTGGAGGCCCGGGGAGAAATGCTCCAGATGCATGTCTTTGGAATGTAGTTACAAAATCTTATGCAAAATAGTTTGGCTCCACAAAAGGGGTGGTAAGTTGTCCTAGTGACATCCAGGTAACCCCAGATACTGGAATCAAATTAGATTATATTGAATAAGAACTGTACAAACTGGGTCCAAACAAAGTGCAGGGAGGAGATGGAATAAGTAACACTGACCTGAGAACACTTAAGCAAGAACTTACACTGCCATTACATCTATTATTCACTATGTCATATAAATATGGGGAGATTCCTCAAGATTGGAGGCATGCACTTATTAAACCTGTCTTTAAGGGAAAGGGGAGTAAGACAAACCCATAATCATATAGACCCTAAAGTCTACTTTCATGTTGTGGAAAAATAATGGAGAAGGTAATACTGGATAAGTTATTGTTAGAACTGGATAGGTTGGTACTTGAAATCAAATATCAGCATGCATATGTTGAAAATAGATCTATTTCCACCTGTAACATGATGTTCTATAACAATATAATAACAGCTATGAATGAAAAATTGTGCTGTGATGTGATTTATATAGATTTAACTTCAGCATTTGACAGGGTCATTCACAAAATGCTGATCAATAAATTAGTACAACTAGGTACTGATGTACTGTTGATAAGATGGATAGCTGCATGGCTTACAAATAGGACATGGCAAGTATCACACACCAGCTGGACAGGTGAAATCCTTGATTACAGTCAAGGTGTCCTACATGGCTCTGTACTAGGCCCTTACATATTTAGATTGTATCTTTCAGACCTTACTTTTTCATCTGAGGTGTTCTACAGTCTATATCCTGATGACCTGAAATTGGGTAAACTGATTACAAGTGTTACAGATAAGGCATGTCTGCAAAATAATTTGACTAAATTGACCATTTGGGCACAGGAGAATAATATGTTGATAAATACATCAAAAACTAAGCATATGAGATTTGGGAGACATAAAGTGAAAGGTGAATATTTAATACAGCACACAGTGATTGAAACTGTAGACTCATTTAAGGACCTAGGTATATGGGTAGATTCAGCTATGAGTTTTTCTAATCATATCAACCAATTGGCTAATGATAGTTATAGAGCTATAGGTTGTATAAAAAGATTTATAAAGTCTAGGAAAGCAAACATAATGAAGACATTGTTTGTTAGTTACATTAGACCCAAACTTGAGTATGGAATAACAATATGGAAACCCTAGAGGAAAACATGCATGAATAAACTGGAAAGAGTACAGTGGAAATATACTAAGGGCATCCATAGATGTTAAAATCTAAGTTATTATGAAAGACTAAAATATCTGAACTTGCACAATGTCTCTTACAGATATTTAAGAGGAGATCTTATTCAGGTATATAGGGCATTTAGGGACAACTATCTCTGGGAATGTTTGGGGTTATCAAAAAGTACTAGAGAATCATCAGATAACATATGTAGAAGATTCTATAGAAATGAGAAGTGTGCTAATTGGTTCTCTGACAGCGTAGCTGATGCTCGGAATAGACTACCAAATTACATTAAAGCAAGTACTAGTTTATATATTGTTAAGAACAGCCTGGACATTTATTATGGGAACAAGTGTTTTGGCATATTGGCAAGCTAAAAGGGCATTAATACCCGTTCTTCAAACATTTGTATGTATGTATGTATATCTAAAATATGCAAGTAGATAAGCTGAGAAAGTTGATGTAGTAACACTGTGTGTCCTAACATATATTGACTGAAATATCATAAGTCTGGGACTCAATTACTTTTCATTAGTTAGTGGCCTAAATCCCCACATCATCCCACTGATGTGTCAGGAATACATACCAGTTATGGGGGACCAGACCAATGATATTGGCCAGACAACTGGACATCCTACGTATGTGTGGATGTAACACAACATTAGAGAAACTACACTCAGCTAGCAAGCAACATTAAAACTACAATCAGACTGACATAAAACTACCCATATCCAGCTCTGGGGATGTACACATGCATTTGCAAATATAACAGGCACTACAGGGATGTAACGCTAGTGAAAAACAGACACTGGTGTAAACGTGCATACCCACAACCAATTGTACTGCAGTCACAGTGACATACCAGTAAGCAAACTGAACACTCGAGTATAATGGCTGTATGAGCAACAATATCCCATTTGCCACTAACACATTACCCCTACATATACTGCCCCAAGTTCCAGTGTAGTGGGAATCTTGAGGTGTTCCGTGACATATCACTGTCTGCCCTTATAAACATATACAGGCAATAGGGAACCAGAAACTGGAGCAGCATGCACAGTCAGATAGAAAGGGCCCATGACACTCACATGTAGCCCCTCCCTAAACAGCCCAAATAACATGTACACACTATACTGCTACACAATCCTGACAGTCTATTAATAATGTCCAGACATACACAGACTTTTCAAATGTACAGTTTCCCACAGAATGTATATGCACTGGACTCATATCTATGGCCGCTACCTTGTTACTTGCCTGGAGGTCCATGACATCACTGCGATGGTAGCAGGAATGAAGGCAATAAATAATAATAATACATTCCTCTGAACCTCTTAGTGCATGACATCTGGACAAAGACTGACATAATTGGGGAACAGAGGCTCAAACACAGGGGTATATTGGACATATTGTTGTTATAAATTTAGACATTTGCTGGTGTTACTGGGTTTGTTGTCACATATCTTTTCTGAGGGATATAAAGTCATATAACAGAATGGAAATCCCATGATAGCTGTCAAACATGTCACCCAGAAACTTATGAAGGACAGTAAGACCAACACGACACTCCCCCATGTCAGCTCTGGGAAATTACCCAGGTATATTCAAATATAGCATGCACTACAGGGATGGTACTGTAGGGAAAAGCAGATAGTGGTGCAAAAATGCCCACCCAAAACATTTTCACCACAGTCACAGCAACATACCAGTACCCAAAATGAACTGCAGAGTACAACTGTCTGAACAAACATATCCTGATTGTCAGTCACACACTGCACTGACATAAACTGGCCAAAATCACAGTGTACTGAAAATCCTGAGGAGTTACAGGACATTTCACAGTCTGCCCTACAAACATACAGACCTGACAGACTGTCAGCAGCTGTAGCAGCTTGCACAGTCAGATAGGTAAAGGATGTATGGCACTCACATCTGCTACTCTCCCTACCCAGCCAGACAAACATCTACACACAACACTGCTACACAATCCTAGCAGTCTGTTCACAATGGCCAGATATACATAACTGTCCTATGTACAGATTTCCACAGAATTTCCAGGGTGTAGAACCATAATCCTGGCCACTGCTGAATACCATGGCCAGGAGTCTGCTAGGTCACTGGCATGATAACTGGAGTGCAGTTGGTAATTAATGATATACCATACCTTTGCTCCTCACAGTGCAGAACATCTGGACAATGCATAATATACTTGGGGGCCAGGGGGCCAGAAAGAGGGACATATTACACATAATGAAGTTAGAAACTGAAACAGTAGCTGGTGTTACATGTGTTGTTCTAACATAACATACCTGAAGGATATGATGCCTGGAACATCAATGGATGTCAACATTTAGTGAATACAATCCTCACATTACGTTACTGACCACACAAAAACAGACGTTGTTTGAGGAACTGACCAAACATAAGAGGAACAACTCTGTCCACTCTGTGGACAGCATGCCAGTTGGGAGGTATGTCAGAGGCATATCACTGTCAGATGTCAAGTCACTCAGTAAATGCATGTCTAGATGAACCTTGTCAATCTAGCAACCCTCCATGTGTATAACAGCACTAGTGACATACAATCTGTACCGAGCTCTGCAGCTTTGTATCCAATGTTGTTGAGCTGTCTCCTCAAGTCCTGTACTGTGAGGTATTCCCACCTACTGTCTGTGAAGCTGTAGCTCCCATACCTTCATAATGTCCCCTGCACAGGCAAGGAAAAGTAGTAAAGCCCACAGGAAGGACATCCCATATGGTGGAACTAGCAGCAGTGTCCAGACCCACACCACAATACTATGTGGGCACCTACATAACTGTATGGCCTCAGCAATATCTGACAGGACAACATCAACCCCCTCAAGGTAGGCTGAACACCTGTGGTGGACAGCAGCAATACACAGTTATAATCATAGGTGGAAATAATTACCGGACAGGCCATGAAGGAACTGGTGCCTCATAGGCAGCCATGTCACCTTGTTCTGCACAAGAAAATAAGGTCACAGATGATGTACACTAAGGCTGTCTTTGAGTGCAAATTGGATACATCCACCAAGGTCAATCACAATGCCTTCCAAACATGTGTCTGCAATTCCACAGGCAACACACACATATCTGCTCTGTAGTGGCGGTCAGTAACACATATGCCATAGATATAGGCAACTGGCTGCAGACAGGTGAAGTGTAAAGTTCACCCCCTTGTCCGCCATAGTTACACATGTGCATGTACAGTACCTGTCCCCCTCCCCTCATGATCAGGAAGCAGGTCTGAAATGCCCTCTCAAAGGCAACACACATAGGTGTCCATGGGCCTGATACCATTCCTGGCTGCATCCTACATGAACACAGGCATGGGCTCTCAGTCCTATTCTGCAGTGTAGTCAACCACAGCCTGAGCGCCGGTGTCATCCCATCTGCAAATAGTACAGACAGAAAGTTGATAGAAAACAGGTTATGCATTTGCATGAATGTTCTGAGCGATACATGTTTGAAACTAAAATGTATGCCATTATGTCATGACAGCAGTCCTCAATTACATGGCCGAAAGCCTCAATACTCTCCCTCTAATATAATAATATAATATTAATATGCAATAGGAGATAAATAAAAATATAGAGGTCAAATCCTCAAACCAAGGTAGGGTAGTGGTCAGAATCCCAGCTTTGCATGCAGGCATACACAGTTTGAGTACTACAAAAGACAATACAATTTTACATGGGAAAGCATTGTTAAAAGTATTATTTTCATATCAAAATATGTGGTAATTATTTTTGTCATCCAGGGTAGTGTAGCTGGTGTAAAATGAAGTGTGTGTGCATATAACATGTGAAAACACCATGTATACATGTGTCCTATACAGCATAGTTACACCCCTTGCTAATGTAATGGAAGCACATTTTATATTTTATAAGAAATATATAAAAAAATATAAAAATATAATATAATATGATATTATAATAATATTATAAGGATATAATTAATATTATTATTACATAATATAATATAATAAAATATAATATAATATAATATAATATAATATAATATTATTATTACATAATATAATATAATATAATAAATATAATATAATATAATATAATATAATAAAACATAATATAATATGATGTAATATAGAAATATATATAAAAGATATTTTATAAAAATGAACTGTGAACAATGGTTAGCTATGCTTAGCAGGTTTAAGCATTGCTCAAACATGAATGCTAAGCAGCACGTATCTCAGCTAAGTGGATTTGCACACTGGTAAATGTCGCTAAGTGAAGCCAACACAGATTAAGCATCTGTACATTTAACCATGTGTTGGCATCACTTAGCGTCACCCAAACCCATACAAACCCACTTACAACTGCTTAAAACTGCTTTACTCACTCTGTTTCCATCAGCCACTGTTCTGCCTAGCAACAAAATATGCAGCTCTGCTAAGTCTCAAACTCAGGGCTCTGTACACCATATTCAGAACAATGAACCACTACAGCATTTGAGTTGCAAAGCCTGTTGCTGATTTTTCAAACATATCATGCAGTAGAGTAATTCAACAGTAGGGAAAAGATTCTGTAGACTCAGTCATGTTGTATTTATACATATACACATGTATCTATGTATGCAGATGCATATATATATATATATATATATATATATATATATATATATATATATATATAATATTTAATATAATATGGAAAAATATATACATAACTAGAGATATACACATAAAATATATATACACACACACACACACACACACACACACACACACACACACACACACACACACACACACACACACACACACACACACACACATATATATATATATATATATATATATATATATATATATAGGTAGGTACTAAGCTATCTGCCCAACGGCATTTATAAGCCTAGCCAGAATGTGTTGGCTTTCGCCTCCCTTTTAGATTAGTTTCCTGAGCCTCTGTCCAGCAGGGCCATTGAAGTGATCCCAGGGTTAAATTTATGATTTCTCATCCACTCGTCAAGATTTCTCTTGAAGAGAGTCAGTGAGGGGCTTTGCCTAACATAGATTGGGATTCTATTCCAGAGCGAGGGAAGTCTCTGGGATAGGAACATATCCCTCCAGCATGTCCTATTTATTGTTGTGCTGAGGTTTAAATTCCTAGAGCGTGTGGCTCTTTGAGATTTGGTTTTCTTGAGGTGGAGCATGTCCATTAATTTAGAGTTAGACATGGCCTTGTACGTCAGACAGAGATCACCTCTGAGTAGGCGGTAAGCAACCGAATAGAGCTGGAGTTTCTTTAGTCGAGCTGCATAGGGCATCTGTTTGAGGCCCACAATCCTCTTGGTGGGGTACTTCTGTGGTCTTTCCAGCTGTTGCAGGTGTCAAGTAAGGTACATCCCAAATGGGGCATTGTACTCTATTATGGGCATGATGAGCGATGAGTAGAGGGGCACAATGACCTCTCTTGATCCAGATGTGAACCCTTTCGTGATTAGGTGGGCTACATAGAAGGATTTTCTAACCACTTTGGCAATGTGATTATCAAATGAGAGGTTGCTATCTACTTGGGTCCCCAGATCCCTAATAACATCTTCCGTACTTAATGGATTACCACCTATGTGGTAGTTCGTGGGCACTTTGTTTTTCCCAAAGGGGATGACTATGCACTTTTTGGCATTTAGCTTGAAGCCATGGTTCTGACACCAGGTATTCGTCTCCGTGAGACCCTTCTGGAGGAATTCTGTGTCAGCTTGAGAGTCGATTATAGCCCCCAGTTTGCAATCATCTGCGAACTTGGTCAGCCATAGTCCACCCGAGCTTGCCTGTGCCTCAGAGAAGTATATACCAAACAGGAGGGGTCCCAGGACTGATCCCTGTGGGATGCCACTTGTAACCGGTTTAGAGTCGGACATGGCACTTGCAACTCTGACCATGTGAGTTCTATCCACGAGCCAGTTGGCAACCCATCTCGTGACATAGGGGTTAATGTTCAAGCTGGTAAGCTTATCTATAATGCCAGTGTGGGGAATGGTGTTGAAGGCCTTTGTGAGATCCAGGTAGGCTGTGTGGACTACCTTTCCCTCATCTATGGCCTTGGTAACCATTTCAGAGAAGTCAACTATGTTTATGAGACAAGATCTGCCTTTAACAAAGCTGAATTGGGTAGGGCCCAGTTTCTGGAGGTTCCCAATGTCTCTGTTAATGAGTTCCATGATGATGCACTCCATAGCTTTGCAGACCAGGCTAGTCAGGCTTATAGGGTGATAGTTTCCAGGATCTGTTGTGGCACCACCTTTGTGGAGTGGAATAACTGTTGCTGTATGCCATTCTTTGGGTACATAGCCTGTGGTAAGGCTGAGTTTGAACAGTGAATTTAGGTGAGGGTTTAGTTCATTTTGGAGCTCGTGTAAGACACAGCCTGGGATACCATCCAGTCCCATTGATGCTGTGTTGTTGGCTTTGGAGAGGGCTGTTTTCACCTGTGTGTCGGTGACGTCTGGGGCTCTACATTCTTCTGGGATGGACACAGGCCCTTTGGAGGTGGGGGTAAAGTTTGCACTGAACCTGTCAGCCAGGATGTTGGCAATGTCAGTTGGTTCAGTGCATTTTTTGTCATTTTGCACTAGCTCAGAGCAGATCTGAGAGTTGCCACCTAGATTCTTGACATAGCTAAAGAAGGCTTTGTGATTATCTTGAGTCTTTGTCAATTTTTCTTTCAAAGCTGGCCTTGGATGATTTTATGAGGGATCATAGGGCTGGATTCATGATGGCTTGCATGGAGTCTAAGAGTAGAGTAAGACTCCATGCAGCCACCATGTCCGACGAGCGATCCAGGAACAGCCTCTAGGGTCGTGTAAGAGAGCTTCTAAAACGGCTCTTACACGGACAGGGCTGGGATATGCAAATCACCTCAATTGCAGGCGAAAGGCATGCAAATGAGGTAGATTTGCGATTCAAGAAACCTGAACCTGTCCGAGTAAGAGCAGTGTTATTTGAAGAAATGTACTCAGTTGACAACTGAGTACCATTCTGCAAATAGCAAAACGGAGCCGTGATAGCTCCAAATAAAGGTTGCATCCAGTGCAGGAAGCATGCCAATGGCCAAATATATGGCCATTGGAAATGTTCCCTGATGCAAAATTAAAATAAAAATATATATATTTTTTTTCGCTGATTTCTGATGTTTAAGCATAGGGCAGTGCCGCGCAAATGGGCTGTGCTCTAAAACACAGAATACTACAAATTAAAACCCACAAATGTGGATTTTATTGAAAGTGGTAATGTACAATGTAAGGGAATGGCAGGCTGAAGACAAGATGGCCACCGAGTAGAGGTTGCTAAGGAGGGAAGCACAGTCTAAGACATGTAACCAAGCATTAGTAGGCAATTCTATGTAAATGAGTGTTAGGATAGTGAATCGCTAGTTTACATAGCAAATGAGCACAGTCAGTGGAGTGTAGGAGTAGGATATGAGGAGTAACAGAGTAGAAGATAGGTGACATCACGAGGGGGGTATGTATGAAAGAAGTGAAGCTCATTGGAGCAGAGTGGCGTGTGTCCGCTGTCATTTAGACATCATGGAAAGAGGTGTGTCAACAGGTAGGCTAGGGAAAGCCAAGAAATGGAAGGTGAATGCTGTGGATAACACCAAAGTTTCTTGCTGAGCGGGCATGCGCACGTGTGCGCACCTGTAAACCTGAGTAAGACAGAGTGCACACGTGTAAGTGTGAGTGGCGGGTTTAAGCCGGAGTAAGCAGGTATAAGGCTGTTTAAAGAGTTGTAAGCACATTTGTGCTGGTGTGCACGCGTTTTAACCCGAATAAGCAAGTTTTAGTCCGTGTAAGCATGTGTGCGTGTGTGTTAGCAGCTGTGCACGTGTTTGCACTTGTGTGCGCAGCACTCCCCCCTGAGGAAACAGAAAGGAAAAAGGAAGCACAACAAATAGTAGGAAGCTACCAGGGAGTACTAGCAGAGCTAGCAGGTGAAAACAATCAGAATCAGGCAATTACACAGGCAGTACACTAGCCCAGCCTAGCACTTAAAACTCTGCCAACAACAGTCCATTATGTTTCTCACAACAGACACTGCAGTAAGCTAATAGAAGTGAAAACTGAAAAAGCTTTACTGAGACAAAGAAATGTTAGGGGCTGCCATTGCTGTTATAAGGTGACATATGCAACATGCTGAGGGTGGTGACAATGGAAATGCTGCTGGACAACGCACAGTGAGGAGACGGAGAAGAGTGTACAGGCCCAGGGTAACCTACCAGGGGCTACAGGAGCTGGAGATAGTGGAGCACTATAGAGTGGACAGAGACCTCCTGCAGAAAATGGTTGAGCTGTGCAGGCCACGCCTCACACACAGAACCAACAGAGGGGAACCCATCCCAGTGGAAACCAAGGTATGTGTTGGCCTAAGAATACTAGCAACAGGTACCTTCCAGAGACCAGCTGCTGATATGATGGGGATATCACAGGCATCAGCAACCAGTGTACTACACCAGTTCCTGGATGCCATGTCAGCACATGTCGGTGATCATGTATATTTCCCCAATTCCCATGAGGTATTGGCCAGCAATATGCATCTCTTCCAGCAAATAGCGGAATACCCTGAGGTAGTGGGTGCTATAGTCTGCATGCACATATGCATCAAAGCACCAGCTGGCGAGCGGGGTAGGGTCTACTTCAACCGCAAGGGCTTCACCTCCCTCAACTGCAGGTTGTGTGTGATGCCCAGGGCATAATACTGAATGTGTGTGCAGGCTGCTCTGGAAGCTACCATGATTCCCATATCTGTCATCTGACGCAGCTGTACCAGACATTTGCCAATGGGGACATCCCACATGGTCACCTAGTGGGGGATGCTGACTATGCAGTGGAGCCGTGGCTGATGACACCCATCAGAAATGCACACACACCTGAACAGGAACGCCATAATGAGGCACACGCACAAACACGTAATGTAATAGAGCATGTGTTTGGGCTGCTCAAGTCACAGCTCCGGTGCCTGGACACATCTGGTGGAGCCTTGCAGTACTCACCAACTACATGTACCCAAATTGTCATGGTATGTTCTATGCTACATAATATGATCCTGCGAAAACTGCTGCAACAGGACCAGCATAGACCTGGGCCAAACAGCCCTCCACCATTGCCAAGGCCATCACAGGCAGAGAGTGACTTGGAGGAGGAACAACCTGAGCCTGCCCCAGTAGGCAGAAGGAGGTGTGCCCAGAATGCTTTGGCCTTGGCAAAGAGGCAACGCATAGCACATACACTGGCTCAGTAGGAACTCTGGAAATGATACCCCTCTCCGACTCGCACATAAAGTAAAAGGGATGCCTAAGTTGACACTACCTGCTTCCAAACATGTGCGGGGAGTGTAGTATGTGCATCCGACATAGGCAGCCCTGCAGCACCACCTAAGGCATGAATGCCATGTGTTAAGTAATATAAAGCAGTGCTAAACAGCAATTACCACCATGTAGTATATGCAAACAAAATCGCACACACCAACTAGCACAACTGTGGTCAATGTTGAGTAATATTGGGCGACGTCCAGCAATGTTGGTGAATATTGAGCAATGTCGGACAAGCCTGGTCTAGGTAGGGCATCGCTGAACAAAATCCAACATGCTCATATATGCTTAACAGGCCCTTAATCAGTCCGTTCTGCTCAGTATGAAAATATCAAGCAGTGATGGGCCTCGAACCTAGAATACTGTGCCCTACAGACAAAGTACTGAACCACTAAACCATGACAGTATTGCAGTGGTCCACCTGTATGACGGAATGTTGATAAGTCTATGCAAAGTATTCCATGGAAACCCTGCAGGCACAGCATAATCCTTGTTGAGTTATGACACAAAGGTGAGTCCTGCAGTGAGAACAGAACCTGACTTCCAGCACACACAGTATAAATGTTAATATTGGTCATGTTCGCACACATCAGCAAATGTAGTGGACCTCAGATAGCAACATACTGAAGGATCACACTGGGCATGCTCACACACTTGAATAAATTAGACAAATGTCAGGCAACAAAACATGGAATGGTAGAACTGGGCATGCTCACACACTTAGGCCATGTCTGAGTACAGCAGTGGACCACGCATATCTGGCAGCTGCATGTGTTAACCCAGGAACCTGTCATTATATAGCAATCCGCCCTGTGCACACAGTTATATGACAACAGACACATCTATAATATAGTGAAACCCTGTCATAATCAAATATGTTCTGCAGATACCGAAGTTGTTCATGGAAACTGGTAAAGCAAAGATGATAAAGACCTGCAAACAGTATCAGCAATAAACATTGTGCATCATGAACATTAGAATAGGTTCAGAGGTCGATACTAGGCTATCTGCCCTAGGGCATGTACAAGCCTAGCCAGAGTGTGTTTGGCATTTGCAACCCTGTCAGATTACTACACTGTGTGTGTGAATAGTAGGTCAAACAAGATAGCCCATGTACATTTAGGCTAGTGTGCCTCTGTCTAGCAGGGACACAGAAGATATTCCAGGGGTAAATATACAATCACCCATACAGTCATCAAGATGTCTCCAGTAGGTGGTCAGCGGGTGGCTCTGCCTATGTGAAACTGGGATTACATTCTGTAGTGAGTGGAGCCTCTGGGATAAGAATCTGTCCCTCCACAATGTCCTATTAACATCTGTGCTGAGGTATACGTCCCTGGAGTACGTAGCTCCAAGGGAGTTGGATATCCTGAGGTGGAGTATGTCCAGTGATTCTGGTTTGTGTATATCTGTAAACAACAGGCACACATCATATCTGAGTAGGTGGTAAGCGACTGAGTAGAGCTGGAGTTACTGCATCTGAACTATGCAGGGCATCTGTGTGAGTCCCTAGATCTGCTTGGTGAGGACCTTCCATGGCCAGTACAGTTGCTGCAGGTGTCAGGTAAGGTACACCCCAAATGTGGCATTGTAACCAAGCATGGATGGGATGAGTATAGGGGCACAATGACCTCACTCGATCTAGATGTGAAACCATATGGGATAAGGTAGCCCACATAGAAGGTGTGTCCAACCACTTTGGCAACATGAATGTTAAAGGTGACAGTATGAACAAGTCATGTCCCCAAACCCCTAACAACTCCTACCGTATGTAATGGAGTACTACCTATGTGGTAATATGTGGGCATGTTGTTACTGCCAAAGGGGATGACTATGCAACTAATGGCATTTAGCTGTAGGCCATGGCTCAGGCACCAGTCATCCATCTCTGTGAGACTCTGATTGAGTATGCATGTGGCAGCTGGAGAGTTGATCATGGCACCCAGTTTGCAGTCAAGTGCAAACATGTTCAGCAATATTCCCCATATGGTAGCCTGTACATAAGACAAATATATACTGAACAAGAGAGATCCCAGGACCAAGCCTTGTGGGATGCCATGTGTAACTGGTGTATAGTCAGACATGGCACCTGCAATTTTGACCATGTGGGTGCTATCCCTGATCTAGATATCAATCCATTGTGTGAAACATGTGTCCATATTGATGCTGGTGAGCCTATGCATAATGGGCCAGTGGGTTATTGTGTTGAAGGGTTTTGCAAGGTTCAGGTAGGCTGCGTGGACAGCTGTCCCTATGTTGATTGACCTGTTAGCCATTTAAAGAATACAAACAGGCTCATGAGGCAAGATCTGCCCACAACAATGCTGAAATGTGTGGAACACGGTGTCTGTAGGTTCCCGATTTCTATGTGTAAGAGTCCTATGACAATATGCTCCATAGCTTTGCAGAACAGGCTACATAGGCTTATAGAGCAATATTGTCTGTGATCCATTGTGGCACCAACTCTGTGGAGTGGGACCACTGTCGCAGTACGCCATTCCTTTGGTACATATCCTGTGGTAACTCCGATATTCAACAGTGATGTAATGTGAGGGTTGTGTTTGTCATGATGCTCGTGTATGATGCAGGCTGGGACACCATCTGGTTACATTGATACTGTGATGTACGCTGTGGGGAGGGCAGCACTCACCTGTTACTGTGTGATGCCAGGGAGGTTATACTCTGTTGGGATGGATAGTTGCTCCTTAGTGGGGATGGGTGGGAGACATCTGCACTGAACCTGTTTGCCAGGATGTAGGCAATGCCAGTGGGTTCAGGGTAGGTTTAGTCAGTATGCAGTAACTCACAGCATATCAGTGAGTGTCCAGCCAGGTTCCAGACATAACTGAAGAAGGCTGTGTGATAGTCCTACATGTCAGTTGCAATTGTCTGGTAGAAGCGGCCCTTAGAAAAGTCCATGAGTGATTGTAGCTGTCTGCTAGTACAGATCACAGATGCCTTCCCAGTCTGGGATTGTGCTCTATCATGTAGTAGCGTCCTCCTGGTGTTGTACAGCTTATTAATGGCTGGGGGCTACCAGACAGGTCCCCTGCCATTGTAGTAGTGAGTCCTGTTGTTATTTGGGATAGCACAATCCATGCAGTCCACTAGGTGTCCATAGAATGTGTATGTAAAGGATACAGCAGTGTGAGCCGTATATGCCACTGTCTCAGGATCTCTGAAGGATACCACCCTGCTTTGGTGAAGTGAGATGTTGGCTCATGAGAAGTTCACCAAGATTACCCAGGATGGGTGTGTGGAGGGTATATGTATGTCCTGTGAGATACATGTATGTTCTGACCTTACCAATGAGGGGTATATTGCTGGTGTGGGACATAGAGTCCCCATGTTGGTGATGAGCAGGTCCAATATGTATTCCCCTTGTGGCTGTGCTGACTGGTTGTGCCAAAGCATATGAGTCCACAAATTGTAGTGACTGTTGGGTGAGGTTATCGGGGCTTGAGTAGTATCCCCAGTCAATATTTGTGGATATGAAGTCACACAATATAATGGTGTTTGTGGAGACCTTCATATTCTCCATAGTTCCCACGAAAGCCGAGTGTGGTTCCTGAGTTTGGGAGTGTGTTCTGTAGCAGGCAACAAACTGAAAGGCAGTATTGCACAATGGTAGTTGTATATGTAGGGTCTGTGATGCTTTGTGCAGTGCCACTAACCTGGAGGTGTGTGTATCTGTGATGTATAAGGATACTCCCCCTAGTTGTGTTGTCTGTTCCAAGTCTTGTTGTCAGACAGCATGGTATGAAACATAACCTGGTAGTGCTGGTGTGCATAAGCGAGCCTGAACCAGGCATCTGTCAGTGCACAGATATTGCTCGCCTCCCTACTGAGGAGAGTCCTGAGTGGCCACAATATAAGGTTAACACAACTGTTGTTGAGCAGCATTACCTTTAGTTTCATTTAACCTGTAACGTCTATGGAGGTGGGTTTGTCTTCTGAGCCCTGCTTAAAAAAGGCACTATGGTGGTAGCAAGAGCCTTAGCCAGCATACCAAAGTCCAGGGGTGACAGGTGCAAGCTGTCCATAGTGAAGCTACGTGGCATGTTGAGCATGTCACCATACGCTGACAGACACTGTATCCCTTATGAATGAAACAAATGTGTTAGCCAACTGTTAAATGTGATATGTGTGTCCGTATACTGTGACATCATAATTGGTGGGTGTAAGATGCTAGACAAGGTCAGGGTCATACTGGCCTGGGCTACATGATCAGAGTGTACCTCCATGTATCATGTCATGTGGTCCAGGGAATAACGTCTGAGGTTATACACACCAGCATGGACAATGATGGTGCCAGTCTTGTACTTGCTTTGGGGTGACCTGACTGCCTGTGTTATGCGGCAGATCCTGGCACCCAACAGAAAGCCCAAAGTGACTATTCCCTTGTCAGGGCTGGTGAGTGGTACGTCAGTGTGTCTGAACATAAGTGTCACCTATTACAAGTGTATTAGGTGTGTTGTGTAGCCCGAAGGGCAGTGACTGTGTGGCACACTGACATTGTGAACTTTGTGATATGTGGGTATTGTAGTGGAGTAGCAGGTGTGTGTTTGTCTGCTTTGGAGGTCTCTGCTACTTAGGTAGAGTACATTTACAGCATCCGAGTATGTCAATGTGTGCTAATGTGGTTTGAGTGCTGTTGCTAGAGGATATGTGAGACTGATATATGGTGTGTGTGGATACCTTCACCACCTGATAGACTGTGCCAGTCATGGGTCGAGAGAGTTCAGCTCCCTGTATGTCTATATAGGTGCATCTCACACATATATCTGAGTTTGTCAGGAGGAGGAGAGGGTTGTCTGTGTACATGAGGCAGATGTGACATTGTGTCAATATCACAATATCCACCAGCTGGACTCAAGAGTACACACAAAACCGACCCCTGTACATGCCAGGATATTATCATGAC
This sequence comes from Protopterus annectens, assembly GCF_019279795.1. Classification (NCBI taxonomy): domain Eukaryota; kingdom Metazoa; phylum Chordata; order Ceratodontiformes; family Protopteridae; genus Protopterus; species Protopterus annectens. The sequence goes on from NC_056744.1 coordinate 194,323,180, forward strand.
ATACTCTGTAGCCTGATCACAAAGGATCAGTAAGGTGTTAAGCATGTAAAAGAGTATAACAGGGATTAGTGCTCATGTTCGTTAGTGTTTTGTAAAGAGGAGCTGAGAAGGACTCCAGACTGAATCATGACACCTCCTTCAGCTATGTCATAAATATCAATGTACACCCATATATGTCCTGAGTCAGGGCCAACTGTACCTGAGTGTCAATGCTCACATCATGACAGACAGACCCATATGTACATACCCATCCCCCCCTGACAATAGTCCACATCATCATACCAGGAGATATCACATGTAGAATGGATGAGCAGCTACCCCCACTGCCAAAAGCATGGCAGCAGGTGAAATACATTGATTCCCAATATGTGTCATGCACAAACTACAGAACAAACAGATCATGCACCTAACAGTCAGCTGAGCCACACCCCCTACACAGGATGTGGAACCATTGAATGTGTCACAGCTACATATGGCACTCCCCATAAGTGTTGCTGCACAACACACCATGGGAAGTCAAGTCCAGTACGCCTATGAGGTCTGATCTGCAAGGTCATGGAGTCCATCATGGTTGCAGTCATAAACAGAGCTATTGGAAGCTGACACATACACAACCCTACCAGCTGTGGTATGTTCATGTGCGGATCATGGTTCCCAAACATACTAGACTATTTGCAAGGCAGCCACCCAGGACATACATCAATGAACACATCTACACATGTGTCACATAGACTTTGAATAGCCCTTTATCAACATCCCAGACACATGTAGTATCCACAAAACCAAGAAGCTGTGCATAAATATGTGTTGACATATGACGGAATGTCAGTGTGTCCACAGATAGATCACACAAGGTAAGGATTCCGAGGTCATGTTCAAGCTATCGACACCTGCTGACCCACATGGACCATACCTGGAATGGCATAAAACAAAGTGTATGCGCATCACCATGTCCAGTCTGATGATGTCACCATCCTATAAATACAGCAGGAGAAGGGAAGCCAGCCAAGAAGCAAATAGTGCGCTGTGTTAATGCGTCTCTTTCCAGTATCATAACATAGCTAGGTAGGGGTTTGAATCTTGCAAATTGTGTGTGTGTGTATGGGGATTGTATGTGTGCAGTTTCCTTTGAGAGGTGTTCCCTTTTTGGAGACTGGGAAAACTCAGTAAAGGAGGTACATTCCTCTTTGGAAAGTCTGATGGTGAGGGTGTGTGTATGTGTGCAGTTTCCTTTGAGAGGTGTTCCCTTTTTGGAGACTGGGAAAACTCAATAAAGGAGGTACATTCCTCTTTGGAAAGTCTGATGGTGAGGGGGTGTGTGTGTATGTGTGCAGTTTCCTTTGAGAGGTGTTCCCTTTTTGGAGACTGGGAAAACTCAGTAAAGGAGGTACATTCCTCTTTGGAAAGTCTGATGGTGAGGGGGGTGTGTGTATGTGTGCAGTTTCCTTTGAGAGGTGTTCCCTTTTTGGAGACTGGGAAAACTCAGTAAAGGAGGTACATTCCTCTTTGGAAAGTCTGATGGTGAGGGTGTGTATGTGTGCAGTTTCCTTTGAGAGGTGTTCCCTTTTTGGAGACTGGGAAAACTCAGTAAAGGAGGTACATTCCTCTTTGGAAAGTCTGATGGTGAGGGGGTGTGTGTATGTGTGCAGTTTCCTTTGAGAGGTGTTCCCTTTTGGAGACTGGGAAAACTCAGTAAAGGAGGTACATTCCTCTTTGGAAAGTCTGATGGTGAGGGTGTGTGTGTGTGTATGTGTGCAGTTTCCTTTGAGAGGTGTTCCCTTTCTGGAGACTGGGAAAACTCAGTAAAGGAGGTACATTCCTCTTTGGAATGTCTGATTCTGAGGGGGGGGGTGTATGTGTGCAGTTTCCTTTGAGAGGTGTTCCCTTTTTGGAGACTGTGAAAACTCAGTAAAGGAGGTACATTCCTCTTTGGAAAGTCTGATGGTGAGGGGGGGTGTGTATATGTGTGTGCAGTTTCCTTTGAGAGGTGTTCCCTTTTTGGAGACTGGGAAAACTCAGTAAAGGAGGTGCATTCCTCTTTGGAAAGTCTGATGATGTCACCATCCTACAAATACTGCAGGAGAAGGGCAACCAACCAGTAAAGCAATTAGTGCGCCATGTTAGTGTGTCTCTCTCTAGTATCATAACATAGTTAGATAGGGGGTTGAATCCTGCAAACAGTGTGTGTCTATGTACGTGTGCAATTGTCTTTGAAAAGCATGCCCTTTTTGGAGACCGTGAAAACACACTAAAGGAGGTACATTCCTCTTTGGAAAGTCTGATTATGTCACCATCCTACAAATACTGCAGGAGAATGGAGACCAGCCAGTAAAGCAAATAGCGTGCTGTGTTAGTGCGTCTCTTCCCTACTATTATAACATACCTAGGTAGGGGTTTGAATCCTGCAAGCTGTGTGTGTATGTGTGCAATTGTCATTGATAGGAGTGCCCTTTTTGGAGACTGTGGAAACACACTAAAGGAGGTACATTCCTCTTTGGAAAGTCTGATGATGTCACCATCCTACAAATACTGCAGGAGAAGGGAAACTAATCCGTAACGCAAATAGCGCACCATGTTAGTGCTTCTTTCCCTAGTATCATAACATAGTTAGGTAGGGGTTTGAATCTTGCAAGCAATGAGTGTGTATGTATGTGTGCAATTGTCTTTGAAAGGAGTGCCCTTTTCGGAGATTGTGAAAACACACTAAAGGAGGTACATTCCTCTTTGGAAAGTCTGATGATGTCACCATCCTATAAATACTGCAGGAGAAGGACAACTAGCCAGTAAAGCAACTAGCATGCTGTGTTAGTGCATCTCTTTCTAGTATCATAACATAGTTAGGTAGGGGTTTGAATCCTGCAAACAGTGTGCATATGTGTGTGTGCAATTGTCTTTAAAAAGAGTGCCCTTTTTGGAGACTGTGAAAACACACTAAAGAAGGTACATTCCTCTTTGGAAAGTCTGATGATGTCAGCATCCTACAAATACTGCAGGAGAAAGGAAACCATGCAATAAAGCAAATAGCGTGCCGTGTTAATGTGTCTCTCTCCAGTATCATAACATAGTTAGGTAGGGGTTTGAATCCTGCAAATGCCGACTGTGTGTGTGTCACTGTTGGTTAACGCAGTGTGGGATTTGCTTTTACTTTTACTATGGTATGACATAGTATGATGACACCAGTAAGTGCATTGCAGACATCAGGTATCTGCGTGGCAAATATATATGTGTACATGTCCCCTCAATCAGTACATAGGTGTGAAGCCTGAATACTCCATGAATACATTTGTTTTCAATGACAGGTTTTGCCGCTGCTTCTCAGATCGTAGGTCACATATGTATGTATGTGACACAGCCGTCCACTGTCATGTTCTGTGGCCAAGGTCACCTGTGGTACACACACCCATGACAGTTACTTCAGAGTGAGGGTATATGTCTGGGGTATATGTCAGACATGGTCATACACAACAAAGTCTGCCAAGAATTGGCAGTCTTTATAGGTGTATGACTGCCTTGTGGATATACATTCAGGCCTCTAATGTCTTATGTGATACACCTTGGGACTCCACAATACCTATGGATATGTGGATACCAAGGGACACATGACATAACATGGGTCTGTATGTACACAATGGTACCCGACATACATGTTGAGGGCTACCACCTGTGTGGTACTGACGGGATAGTATGTTTAGTACATGAGGATGACTATGCCATAGTCGGCTTACTACTATACAGCATGTATCACACAACAGGTATTTGTCTGTATGATACCCTTGTGTAGGATATTCGTCCCTTCCAGGGAATGCATTGTAGGCCAATCCATGCATTCCCAGATTTGGATGGACACATCTCTAGTGTGTCTGCATGTACCTAAGGGGGCTATATGACACACAGGTGTGGTCACAGTAATGGGTGGCAGTCATCACCACTGGTTAGTGTTATAGTGAAGCACCGGAAAGATCCAATTGATACTAGGTTCCCTACTACTGTGTGTCATTTGTCAGGACATCATCCAATGATTGCTTATAGTCATGCTGTTGAGGTTGTGTATGCTACCAGACCGCAAATCATTGACTGATATTAACGGCATCACCCACAGCATAGTGTCAACCCATGTCATACACACGTCTACCCATGTTAGTACATAACTGTAGTAGAATGCATACTGGCCATTGAAAGATGCAATGAGATGTTAACAATGTATATGACAGGGTATGCCACACGTCCCATGTGTCCACTATGCACATACATCCAGATAGTGCGCACCCACCATGTTCACAGATGTACACTTGCTAATCTGTACTGCACACATCACACACGTACTGTCCACTCACTAACACATGCTGGCAACACATCACACATCAGCCAAGTGGCACATGGGTGGATAATACATATTCAGACCTAACAGTGGTGTAAACAATGCTACATTGACAATCAGAGCTTTGATGCATAATGTCTGCTCAGATATACCTACAAGGATGTAGTTACACTTCCTTGTTGACAACTTGCTATTATTGCTACACTGCTATAGTGTCATCCTGTGCATCAGCACCATGTTAGCCTGTCCCTACATCGATAATGCAGATGACAGGAGGCGGCACAGGTATCATCATATGCACAGGGCGTTTTGTTGTTTGCCAGAGCCTGACATTGACCCATCCAATTGACATGTCTGTGTGTGTGTGTGTGTGTGTGTGTGTGTGTGTGTGTGTGTGTGTGTGTGTGTGTGTGTGTGTGAGGGACAACAGTACAGCATGGGCCAATGTTGATGTAATGGGTGTGTGTGTATGTGTGAGCCCTAGTTGTTTGCTTAATGTGTGTGTGTCTGCATGCACCCAGCTCCACCATGTGGCTGCCATATACGGTGGTTTGTGGATCAGCCACAGACTGTACCTGCTTGGCTGTACATATCACTGTCTCCGGCCATGGACACAGTACCTGTGCCTGGCAGGGGTGCTACGGACAGTATCGGGTACCAACCCTGACTGGGTACTGTCATCAGAGGCAGAGGTATGACGACTGGACCCATGTCCCTGCTGGGACTGGCCAGAGCCACGTGCACGTGGTCTACTGGGACGGACAATGGACAGGCCAGCCCCAGCATTGCTGGGGCTGGTACTGCCACTACGGGAGTGGCTGTGAATTGTGGGCCATCCGCGACCACTGTCAGCTGTTGCTGTTGCTGGCATGCATCCGCGTCGACGTTGCAACCATCCCACATGGTCCTGGCTCAAGGAAGACATGTTGTGGAGGGCATCTATTGTCTCCCCCCAACGTCTATCAATGACCTCGGTGTACGTCCGGATGGCACCGGCAAGGTCACAGATGCTGTCATTGATAGCGGTGTAATGTGCCCTTTGTGCCCTAAGTCCCTGCCTGGTGTACCGTTCCATACATGCCTGAGCCTGCAATACAGCCCAGAACACAGTGGTCGTCGTAAGACAGGTGAGGGCACACCTGCTAGGGGCAATACATCCAGTGGTGCTCCCCCGAGAACCCCTAGACCTCCGCAAATGTGGTACCGTTCTGGGTCTACGGCTATGGCTGCTGTGAGGGGATGCAAGTGCCATGGATACCACACTCTCCTGGTCAATGCCAACTGTATGCTGTCCCTCCCCTATTGCCATTGGTGGTGAGGGATGTAATGGCTGTATGAGTGTGCGCATAGTTGGGGTTGAACGCTGTGTACTGTCGATTGGCGGACCAATGACAGATCCTGTCAAATCTCCCTGTGCCAAAATACATGTGTCATCATCACCACTATCCGTGGCAGTGGCTTCAGGTCGCCTGCTGCTTTCGCAAAACCCTACCTCAGCACCTGTGAGAAGAAGACAGGAAACACAAGTTACGGTCTGCACATGCACACATGCACACATGCACACAGGAACTCATGCACACAGGAAAACAGGAACACATGCACACTCCTCACTACAGCAGATACACACACAACAGAAATCCAAATCGTACTCAATACTGGTTGAAGGTGGGTGACAGTATCACAAGGCAAACAGTCACGTCACACGTGTCAGCATGCAGAATAAGTATTGATAAAGTCCATGCAGTGTGAGTGTAGACAGCCATAGTTAATGACAGTGTACATGGCTGTGGTACATGTGTGTACATTTTCAGTGATTGCCTACACCCTGGAACACAATGTGTATAAGGACACATTTCTGTGCAAGTATTATAAGCTCTGCAATATCCTGTGCACCATCACACACAGGTATACATACCATGACTGCATGTGTTATCTGTGTGTCATATGGATTTCCATGTCTGATTGCAGTTTCTGTGTCTGTAGCAGATAATTGTGGACACAGGTGTAGCACATGCATGCTATGTACACACACGGGATGAGTGGTGCATGTATACATGATGGGATACCAATCCTGGGCATGGCCATTGTAACAGTATGGGGTGTAGTACAATTAGCCATCATCATCATGCATCATGTAGTCACTCAAGGCCACTAAAGTGTGCTAGACCACCGCCTAGCATGCTGTACCTGAACCGCAGTGCCGTGGCTAAGTTCACAATTACACAGCCACATTTCACAAGGGTGTGTGAGTTGCCCAATAGGGAGCATTGCCTAACATGACTGTGTTATGTGTTGAGTGTTGCACAGCCCCATGCTAGGCCCCTACCCTTCAGGTATATTATGTGTGGTGTGTGGATGACATCTGGTATACTGAAGTGTGACCTGGCAGCGGGTGTCCAGTTACACTATGTGTAGCATGTTGAGGTGTACTGCTTATGACAAACATGTTATGTTGTGTACATGTGTGTCCACTATGCCTATCCAATGTGCAGTACAGTATTACCACATTTGTGTCTGATGCTCTGTGCATTGCATGTGATTGAGGCAGCTACTGACTTTACTGAGATGTTTCATGTCTCACAGCAAACATGCACAGCATGCATTATGCGTAGGTGTGTTATGTGTACATGGCCTACACCTCACCTATGACATGCACAGTTCCATACCAGGTTTAAAGAGTTAACACACTCACCAGCATGTATCGTCTGTCCTGCTGTCACACCAGAGGGACCTGCAAGAATATGACACAGTTTGTCAGTGGCCACAACTGTGGCATTGCTACTGTGAATGTGCTAAACTACAGTAGAACAACAGGCATAGGTGTACAGATACTATTCAAATTATCAGTATTGCACACAATAGGCAGCACAACTGCTAAACACAGTACACATCTCACATATGCATAATCTAACAATACAGGTAACAGTAGTCTACAGCTAGGTCGTGTTACCTGCATGCTCCATGTCACCATGCTGGGTGGCTCCGGCCTCCATGATGACACATGTGTGATGTTGTTGCTGCTGTAAGCCAGGAGCCACCACACTTAGCAGCAGTGCCTCCACTCTGGTGAGGGGGGGATGTATGGCCACCTCACCACCTGTGGCAAGCTGTTGTCTGTGGATATCAGATGCACGCTGCCAGACACGTCTAATTAAATCACTGCAGTGATGGCGTACCTGCTCATATGTCCGGTTATGCATGCCTATGTCATTTACCCGATGAACAAGTTCTTGCCACAGTGCAGTACGCTCCTGCTGGTGCTGGCTGGCCCTGGACAACAGCAGGGTATAGTGCTGAACCAGGCTGTGGTGAATTTCCTGTTCCTCTGCAGCTGTGTATGAGGGATTCCTGTGATGAGTCATAAGCTTGGAAGACAAGTAAACGATATGTTTGAGCAAGTCATGTGGCACACTTAACATTATACAGTACAGATATCAGTTAACTGCCATATATAGCATCTGTTCATCTGTCAGAGGATACACACATTCAATACCACATATCAGTGCTCAGCCCACAACTGGCTGACAGTGCCTGCCACACTCCATATAACACACCAGTATACATCAGTACTCGGCACATTGTTTGGGATCCAATGCACAGCCTTGCCAGGGGGGTACATATCAAGCTAATGCATGCAGTAATATGTCATCCATTGCAATGAATGTGAAGTACAGTTACAATATAACCAGTAACCCACCCTAGTCGTTGATGCCATACCCCTAACTAACATATGTGCACAGTTGTTAATATAGCTGGCATACTGCTGTAACAGAGTATACATGTTGCTAGGTACACACGCAAACCCTGCATCACACATGTAATTGCGGACATGGTACAGACATCATTACACACACATCAGACATTCATACAACACACAGATGTATGCTGACACAGATGAGCATTTCCTGTGTACCTTACAGTACTGTGTGCCCCTACTTACAGATACCTTTGCCTCAGGTATGTAATCTGTGCAGACTACAGGAAACACACAAGACAGTGTTACCAGGGAATGTGAACATACACCATACTGTGCTGTTTAGGCCTACAGCTTCAGGTGGTACAATGGTTCAAATGTCGGCTGGATTCACCAGCAGTACCACTTACTGAGCATACATGTATTGCTTCAGCCTATGATGGGACACCACAGTCGTACACAAGGAACTACGTCACAACATATACCATCCTACTACGTCTGCATCCCAATAACTGACACATCTTACTCTGGCCTCACACCTAGGACACAAACGACCATGACAGAATCAACCTCACACTAAGATATCACACCATTACAGACCTTGCACACATTCACTGTCACACTCATTCCACCTCACATAGCAGGTATTGCACTGTGTACATGTTTGTGTGCACTGTGTCATAAGTAGTTAATACGCTATTGGCCCTGGGGCCTACAGCAGGCTAGCCATATGCTACCCTGGCCTTTGACACACATGTAATTAGATTTCACTTCCTCCTGTCAACCGGATACACAGAGGTGATTCCCAGGGCATGTTACCTATCCCTCAGAAAATCATCAGGGGTATGTATGACATCTGCTACTGAGGAGCCTTGTTTGTTCATGCTGGGTGGTTTACTCCAGAGTATGGCATATTTGCCAATAGGAGCCTATCCCTCCAGCATGTGCTGTTTAGTGAGGTTGCGGGGATTAGGGACCTAGGCTGTGTAGCCTGGTGGGATTGTGAGGTGTTGACATGGTGGTTGTCTGACTGCTATGGATGTGGCATACCTCTGTATGTTCGGCAGAGGTAACCCCTGGGTGGCCGGTATGCAATGCACTGTAGCTGTGGTTATGTGAGTCAGTCTGCATAGGGTATGTATTTCAGGGCAGTATTACCCTTTGTGAAGTATGTCTGTGGCCTTTCCACTTGCTGTAGTTGTCATGTGAGGTACATACCACATGGGGCATTGTGATGAGTACAGGGGAACACTGACCTATATTTCCGTACATGACCCATCGTTTGTGATGACACGTACCACATAGACAGATTACAAGACTAGTGTGGCACTGTGATTATCAAAGGGGAGGCTACTGTCCACCTGTGTCCCATGTTCCCTTCTGACACCTTCAGTGTTAGTCAGGCAACCACCTATCTGGTAGTTAGTTGGTAAAGTGTTTTGGAATGGGGTATGGCACTGCAGTATCAACACTGGTGTTCAGTCCATGCCTTGGTCACCAGGCACCTGTTGCAACGCCTGACCCTGTGTCCCTCTCTCACTATATATATATATATATATATATATATATATATATATATATATATTTATATACATATATATTTATATATCACTCTATATATATATATACATATACATATATATATATATATATATATATATATATATATATATATATATACATATCTATATATATATCCATATATATCTCTATATCTCTATATATATCTATATATCTATATATCTATATATATATATATGTATATATCTATATATCTATATATATATATATATATATATATATATATATATATATATACACACACACATATATATATATATATATATATATATATATATATATATATATATATAGATATATATATATATATATATATATAGATATATACAAATATATATATGTATATATACATATATGTATATATACATATATATTCTATATACATATATATTCTATATATGTATATATATGTGTATATATATATATATATATATATATATATATATGTGTGTGTGTATATGCACATATATATATATATATATATATATATATATATATATATATATATATATATATATATATATATATGTATATACATATATATATATATATATATATATATATATATATATATATATATATATATATATATATATAGATATATAGATATATATACACATACTTGTAAACTTCCACTGCTGTACATATACATGCACATATATGCACATATACTGCCCACCTTTCATGGTGGGAATATCAATTATGGAACAGTTGTGAGACATACAATTATGTAATAATATTGCACAGTGTTGTGCAGAATGCATTTCGCTGTCCTCAGTCCGTATAGCCATAGCAGGTCTCACTGGCTGTAACTCAGTCCCACAGCATTTAACCACCACATGAATATACCTGCACTGCTTGCTGTTTTCAATGCCACAGACTACAACCTACATAGATATGTGCACATAGCAACCTTCAAATACATATATATGTCCAGCCTTCATTAACAGTTGCAGTATGTCCCTCGCCCTATGCACATCTGCATATACATTTAGATACGGACTTCTGCCACATAAGGAGTGTTCACAGTATGTAAAGTACCCTTCAGAGACATCATTCGGATGCCAGCAAATACATCCGTGTTACATACCTTACCTTTGTATTTCTCACCTCAGTCTGTTGTACCTGTTGATGTTTTCTTTTTTTTTTTTTTTTTTTAGGTTGGTGTCTTCAACTGCCTCTGTTTGTTTGTTTTTTTTTTTTTTTTGGTTGGTTGGTGTCTCCAACTGCCTCTATTTGTTGTTTTTCTTTTGTTTTGGTTGGTGTCTCCAACCGCCTCTGTTTGTTTTTTTGTTTTTTTTGGGGGTTGGTGTCTCCAACTGCCTCTGTTTGTTGTTATTTATTGGGTTGGTGTCTCTAACTGCCTCTGTTTGTTTGTCTGTCTGTCTGTCTCTATCTCTCTCGCTCGCTCTCTCTCTCTCCAGTTGCTGCAATGATATTATTGCATGTGTGGACAGCAGGTACAGGCTGCTTTTGTAGGTATCTGCACATGTGCATGTGATGGCCTCTGCACCAATTGGTGCCCACCATTTAGTAATTGCATGCAGCCTGCTGTGTGGTGATTGCAGTTCTCACTGTGATTTCAGGACACTGCTATAAAATGATAGGTTAGGTAGGCATAGGCCTTTCAGTTTTGCAAGGTGGGAACCATGCTTGTTTGCTGTGGACACTGTTGTGTCAGTCAGAAGGCTGGTATATGTCTCATATCTGAAGCTGGGTTGTAGCCAGTGAAATGCATGTTGTACTGAAACCTGACTGTTGCTTCTTCCAGTACACTCTTCTCAGTGTGTAAGTTTACTCACACCTCCTAATGCTAACACTGGATACATGGGAGTATGTACTTTCATTTGGAATTAGGGAATTAACTGGCATACAACAGTAGTTATTGCAATGTATTCCTATGGTTTTCCTATTTTCCCTTTACATTCACTCCTTGTAATGCATGTTATATTTCTTGATTGCAATGTATTCCTATGGCTTTCCTATTTTCCCTTTACATTCACTCCTTGTAATGCATGTTATATTTCTTTCAGCACCAAGTTATTGTATATCTGCTTTGACTTAGTGAGACATCATGCAGACTGGTGAGTCCAAGGTCCCGGGTTCGAGACTGACAAGGGTATTTTTATTTTGCTGCTGAGCAATACAAGGGCCTTGTCATACAGAGTGACTAAGGCACTTTTAAGTAGTTGTAAGTGGGTTGGCGCAGGTTTGAGTGACGCTTAGCAATGCTTAGCTAAGCGCACACAAGCTCACACTCGCGCACCGTCGCTAACTACTGCTTAAAAGTGCTTACTCCCGCTAACCCCCGTGCTAATTTCTTTTAAAGAAAAGAAAATGGGGAGATAGGAAAGTGGTGAAAAAGGGGGCACAGAGAGGGACAGACAGTAGGAAAACAAGCTTGGGATGTGCAGGAAGGGTGTAGGGAAGGCCCATAGCTGCCCATTTCTTTATCAGCAACAGCTGTGCATATGTTGAAAATTTGGAGTGAGTTTTGAGACCTTCCACCCCTGAGAGAGGGGTGAGGACAACATAGTTTATTGCACTGCCAATTAGAATTATCAGTGTACATGTCCTACGGACATGTGTGAAAATGGGAAGCTATGTATGGGGCGTAATTTTTTTTTCGGGTACAGATTGCCCTTTTTTTTTTTTTTTTTTTTCAGGTGAGAGTGGTAAGTGAGGTAGGGGAAATAGGTATATGTGGGGAGGTAGGTTGGGGAGGTAAACAGACAAGACAAACAAGATGCATACAGGGGTGGAATTTGACACATGGGGTGGGTGAACACAACTGACGGGGAAGGTTGTTTGGAAATCACAAGCCCATGAGCCCACAGATGGTAACAGTGGAACTGAGATCCCCACCCATGGGCAGTCACCACTGCACCTTCACAGCCTCGGGGGTGGCTGTGCTGGGGCTGAGTAGGATGGGCAGGCTCACCCATGAGATGCGCCACTCTCACCTCAAGCTGGCATAGGGGATCAGCGACTGAATGCTGTATCTCCCTACGCACCAAAGCCCGGACCCTTCGAAGGGTGACGGGTGGCCCTTCTCCGCCCACACTTGCACGAGGGGGACGAGCCCCATCCCCTGCAGCGCTTCCACCCGAAGGTGGCACAGGACCAACGGAGGAGGGGAATCCGGGCTGGGCACCAGAGCCACTGGTGCCAGGTGCACTCGCCAACTGAGGAGGGACAGGTGGGTCCGCTGGGACCGGCCTTCCCGTACGTTCTGTGATTCGGTGTGTTTCATTACAACATAAACAATAGCATTCCAAATTAGTTGTAACAGCATGCAGTAATATTCCCATTAACCCAACACACCACAGTTCCAACAGTTGAACGGCAAACATAACACATGCATATATTGAACAACAGTGGTTATTCCAACCGCATGCAGGGATGATTGGTAGCAACAGGCCACCATGCACGTGGTGTTTGAACAGGGCACATGCATCAACATGAGTGCAAATATTTATGGAACAATAGGACATATATCCCGACAAATATTTAAGATTACACATACCCATTGAGGTGTGGAATTGCATGGTTTATGCACAAACAGTAGGGTGTAGAAAAAACCTCCATTAACATCTTATAAACACTTTTACTCTACACTACATTCCTAGTGACTGCAGGTGTATATTCCCTACATGTATTATTACACTTGCCACCATGCATTAGGTTGTGTAGTGGGTTTGGATAGTTCAATCTATACTTGACCTATATCTCACATACTAACTGTCCAGGATGCAGATGTTACTGCTACATATTTTATGGTTGCATTTATATTTCTTTATCTACATATCTGGATGTTTTCACATGACAGTTTCACTTCTAATTGTACAGAACCCTGCATTTATTGAAGCACACTTGCATTTATGGGGAACATATTAGCATGGTACTCATGTGCCAGATTTACTTATGCATGCCAGCCAGTAACTGACTGTTGAGGACTGTATATTTACTTCACAGCTACTAGCACTTCCATCACCCACTTTAGATGGGACTGCAGAACTCTGGGTTGCCAGCACTTTCTAACACATTACTATTTGTATAATGCAAGGGTACAACATTTCATACTAAGTGAAACAGACACACTCTGGGTTTTAGACCTTTATTAATGACATTACACACTTTTCCACAGGCTCACTCCTTTATTTGTTTTAACGGTATATATGGCACACATGTTCACGACATATTATACCTTAATTAATAGGTTAGCACACTCTTTTTTCAGGCTCACTCACATATTATTTTATATGACAGTGCCTGCAGAGATATTATTCCAGACATTTGTTACCTTTCTTCATGGGTTACTACACTCTTTTTCTGCCTCTCTAACGTTTTTATCTGACAGTACATGCAGAGGACTTATTCAGTCCATTTTGTGGCTGTATTATTGGACTACAACACTTTCCTTCATGCTCTCTCCCATATTTTATATAACAATACATGCAGAATAATCACTAACCTGCCTGGCACCGCAGCCTTAGCAGTCTATCAGCATAGGCTTGCTGATTCGTAACACGGTCACCTGTAGCTGTAAAGTAAATGAAGGGATATTGAGACATTCCTATCTGTTATACATACTCCATTTTAAATCCTTACATGCTGCATTCCATGGCTACATACTCAGTTGTGTGGCATCCCGCATCCCACAGGCCTCCTTTATCCACTGGTTCAGGCGGTCCTCCTTTCGTCTCTTCAGGTCTGCATGGTGGTGACGGACCTGCTCACCAGTCCGGGGAACGCCTGTGGCACTGGTGAGGTCACGAGCTAACCGGTTCCAAGCCTCTGCCTTGTACTCTGTCCCTTGGAACTGGCCCTGCAGGAGTCTTGCCCCGTGATGGTGGACTAGGAGCCAAACCATGTATTTGGACTCCTCGGTGCCCCATCTCTGTGCTCGGAAGCACACTCCCTCTCCAACACCAGACATTCTGACTGCAGATGTGAGCTACAATCAGTTATGGCGTATTTTCCTGCCTGGGGCTTAAATATGCTGCATTTCCTGCATTTTTTTGTGATTGGCCGTTTTGTAAAAGTCTTGGCTGACTGCAGACCTGCTTAGTAATGGTTAAACTACCACTACTAAGTTTATGAATGTTAATAGTGGCTGTTTCCCTTATGTTGTCATGGCTTAGTGGTTCAGTACTTTGATTATGATGCAAAGGGTCCTGGATTCAAACCTTGTCATTCTTTTATTTTAATACTGTCTAGACAGGCTAGGGGGTGTGGCTGCGTTTAAGCAACTTAGCTCTACGTTGCTCTCCTGTGCCCTACGGTGCCCTGGTTGGCACGGCGCACACGTCCGTGCAAACACATTGCGCTGGGTAAAGCGTTTTTAAACATTGGGCAACTCTATTGCACTGGGTAAAGCGCTATTACACTATGGGCAACTCTGTTTAGCTGACTGAAGCGCTATTAAACTATGAGCAACTCTGTTTAGCTGGATAAAGTGGTATTAAACTATGGGCACCTCTGTTTAGATGGGTATAGTGCTATTAAACTATGGGCACCTGTGTTTAGCTGTGCAAAACATTGCTTAACGGCAGGCTATTATATATCTGGGTCTTTTCAAAATATATATTTTGTTCACTGATACATTGGCCATGTCACTGCTTTTAATAAAATTATAATCATATTTGTCTGGTATTATTTCAAATATTGATTTAAAACATAAATAAGAAGGGGAGTGGTGGGACTCGAACCGTGAATGCCTTCTCTTTGTGCATACTCTCTACCATTACGCTATTGCTATTTGGATTAATTGGCATAAGTAGTTCTTATATGCTCTTCAATGTCACAATTGCTAACTGTGGTTAAGCAATGGGCACACCCGTGCAAACAAGCGCAAATACAGGCAGCTATATCGTGGATTTAAAAAAAAAATAATATTTTCCGTTTTATAACTCTGATGGGGGTTTACAGTGTCAGGGAGTGTGGTGTTGGGTGCAAGTACATTTGAGTGGACTCGCTCTTGTCTGTTGACATTATGCTTTTTAAAACCTTGCAGGGGCGTGGACTTTTAGACTGCTCGGCAGTCGGACATGCCCCCTGCTTGCCTACTCAGTCCGTGTAAGAGTTATAGATGAGTCAGCATGTCCTCATGAATATTCATGGCACGCTGATGTCATACCATTCAACTGCAGCCTCCGAGTAAGACATATTAAGTCTTACATGGAGGTTTCATGAATCCGGCCCATAGTTTCTTGCTAATACTGATCAGGGATGCCTTCCCTTTTTGGGATTTTGCTCTATCATGTAATAGTTTCCTCCTTCTGTTGTATAGCTTATTTATGGCCGGGGTCCACCAGATTGGTTTCCTCTTTTTGGAGGAGTGAGTCTTGGTTTTACTTGGGATGGCTCGAATCATGCATTCCTGTAGGTGCTCATAGAATGCATTTGTAAAGGATTCTGCGGTTTGGGCAGCATTATCCTTTAGCAAAGGGGCTTTGAAACCTTCCACCTCGGTCCTGAGAAGTGTGAAGTTTGCTTTTGAAAAATTTTTCACAGTGGTTTCCTTGGCTGGGGGTGTGGTTGGGATGTGGATGTCCAGTGTGATTAGTTTATGGTCTGATCTTATCAGCAAGGAGTTTACTTCTGGTGTGGAACATTGATCCCCCATGTTGGTGATGATTAGGTCCAATATGTTGTCACCTCTTGTGGAAGTAGTGACCAGCTGTTCCAGGGCATTTTAGTTTATAAACTCTAGGAAGCGTTGGGCAAAGGAGTTTGCGTATATATATATATATATATATATATATATATATATATATATACATATATATAAATATATATATATATATCAAGTAAAATATATGCATATATATGTATATATATATATATATATATATATATATATATATATATATATATATATATATATATATATGCTCATAACATGTAGTGGAGTCATATGTCACAACCATACCTCTCAACATCTTAGTGCAAGACATCTGGCCAAAGGCTATCCAAATGGAGGACAATAGGGCCAAACTTGGGACATATTTTAAATATTGCTCTTATAAATGCAGACTGTTGCCAGAGTGACAGGGTTTGTTTCAGCATACATGTCAGGAAGGATGTGAGTTTTGAAACTGAAATGTATGTTATCATTAACTGTCAGAAATCCACAGATCATCACAGTGATTTACCAGGGATATAGAAATAATCAATCTGTGGAACAGACCAGAAATATGAGAAAAAAACCTGGACATACTGCAACAATCAGGACAGATGAAAAGTAGGCTCAGAACCTCTTAGTGCAATGAATCTGGACCAAGTGTGATAAAGTGGGGAGAGAAAGCCATAAAGCAGGGACATATCTGAAATACTGGAGCAGATAAGCTGGCACAGTTGCTGCAGTAACACCCTGTCTATCCTAACATAGATTGACTGAAATAGCACAAGTGCAACACTCAATTACTTCTCACTAGTTAGTGACTGAAATCCTCAGATCATCCCACTGGATGTGTCAGAAATACACAACACTTATGGGGGCCAGGCAACAGTACATCCTACAAACATCTGGACATAACATCACATTAGGGAAACTACACTCATACATATACAGCTGATAAACCACCAAAAACAGGAGCAGCATGTACAAGCAGATAGAAAAGGAGCCATAACACATACATCCACCCCATCCTTACACAGGACAAATAACATTGACACACTACACTGCTGCACAATCCTGACAGTATGTCAACAATTGCAAGAAATGCACAGACTTCTCAACTGTACAGATTCCAACATAATCTCCAGGCTTTGTCCTCATATATAAGGCCTCTTCCACATAACATGTCTGACAGTCTGATACATCACTGGGATGATATCAGGAATGTAGGCACTAAATAATTATATACCATACCTATCAACCTCTTACTGCTTGACATCTGGACAAAGCCTGGCATAATTGGGGGACAGAGGCTGAGAAACAGGGGCATATTTGAAATATTGCTGTTACAAACTGAGAAAGTTGCTGGTGTAACATGGTTAGTTGTAACATATCTGTTCTGATGGATATGAGGTCAGAAACACAAATGGATGTTAGCAGCTACTGACTGCAATTCCTAGAGTATGCTACTGATTTTCCAAAGACAAAAAAATGTCTGAGGAACACACCAAATATAGGAGTCCAAACTCTGGCCAGTCTGTGGATAGCCCTACAGTTGAGAGTTATGGCAAACACATAACACTGTCAGAGTTAAAAATAACACAGAAACTTCATGTCTACACACACCCTGTTAGATGAGCATTAATCCAAATGTATAACAACAATATTTACATTCTGTCCCTATGTCTGCAACATTCTCTCCCATTCTGTTGGCCTGTCTCCACAGTTTTGGTTATAAGAGGTATTTCCAAATACCCTTTGTGATGCTGTTGTTCACACACATCCATGAAGTCCCCCTCAATGGCAAGGAAAAGGGCCAATGCCCATATGAAGTACTCAATTATAGGAGTGTGTTGCCATGCCATTGGCTATATGAATAACAACACAGCTGTTCTGCATGCAATTAGCAAGTGGGGGACACCAATCGGTGCACAGGCCATAAGCTGCTCATGAGTATTACCTACAAAAAGCAAGCTGCTGCCTATGCAAAACAGATGTACACCATACATCTGTGAGAGAGAGACAGTGAAAAGAAAAAAAAACTAGCAGGATATAGCACCTACACTTGGAAAAAAACAGGTATGTCAAACAAGTAAGCATGTAATGCACTGCAGTAGGGGTATGTAAGAATGGGAAATAGGAAGATTAACATATATGTCTCAACAAGACTTGCTGTACTGAGATATTGCTGATCAGAACCTATGGCCATAGCATCTGGGTCTGTCTGTAGTGACATAGATTATAGGTCAGGGCCCTGAGTCACCCCAGGAAAGGTTTTCTCACATATGACTACTACTGGAGTGTGTGTTGAACAATATTGACTGTGACAATGCTAGACCAACCACTGGGATGTCATACATATCCATATCTTACTTCTAATACAACTGTGATATACCTGTTTGTCTCAGAAATGTGAGAGACCTATAGATGGCACGGTTGCAGATCTGTGTGTTGAACTGCATGTGATATACTGAGCTCATACCGTTTAACTGTCCAGTGTTATGCACACTGACCATATGTGTGCCTCATATTTGTATTCATTTGCTCAAAGAGCTGTGTTATGTCTGGCAAATCCTGGGCAAATCTGTGAAGACTGACATTACAACATCTCTTTCTTTCTCCTCTGGTTGTTCCCATTATGGGTCACCACAGTGGATCTTCTGTTGCCATTTCTGCCTGTCCTCTGCATCTTGCTCTGTGACACCAACCACCTGCATGTCCTCTCTCACCACATCCAGAAACCTTATCTGAGGCTTTTTTTTCTTTTCTTCTTACCTGGCAGCTGCATTTTCCCAATATATTCACCATCCCTCCTCAGCAGATGCCTAAACCGATGTAATCTTGCCTCTCTGGCTTTGTCTCAACACCATCCAACATGGGCTGACCTTGTCTTATACACATTGCTAATCCTGTGCACCCTCATCGCACCCAGTGCAAATCCTAACATCTGTAACTCTGCCACACCACTGACTACTGCCTTTTGGTCAATGCTACTGTCTCCAACCCATATCACATAGTTAATCTCACTAACCTCTTGTAGACATTCCCTTATACTTTTACTGGTACTCGTCTGTCACAAATCATTCCTGGCACTCTTCTCCACCCCCTCCATCCTGCCTGTACTCTCTTCTTTACCTGTCCTCCACAGTCATCATTACTCTGAAATGTTGATCCCAATCATTTAAACACATCCACCTTTGCCAGCTCTACTCCCTGCATCCTCAATATTTTGCTGTCCTCCCTCTCATTCACACAAATATATTCTGTCATAGTCCTGCTGACCTTCATCACTCTCCTCTCTACAGCATATCTCCACCTCTCCAGGGTCTCCTAAATCTGTTCCCTACTCTCAGTACAGATCACACTGTCATCTGCAAACATCATCATCAATGGGGACTCCTATATGATCTTGTCTGTCAACCTGTCCATCACCATTGCAAATAAGAAAGGGCTCACAGCTGATCCGTGATGTCATCCCATCTGCACCTTAAATGCATCCATCAATCTCACCACAGACCTCACTGCTGTCACACCACCCTTGTACATATCCTGTACCACTCTTACATATATCTCTGCCACCCATGACTTCCTCATTAGTCAACATGACTGAATCACCTAGAGCCGTGCTTTACACCATTGAGTGGCTAGTCGTGCCATGACGCGAAGTCTGTGATCTGCGTTCTCCTATCTTGAGGATACTGCACACCAGAGTAGATGCCCAAAGGGGTCGGTCTGTACAACTCTTCTCCCTATAGGGCACCATGTAGAGTCTGTGCTGCTGCCCGCAGCTCCATTCATTGGTGAGTTTGAGATGGAAACACTCAGCATATTTTTCAGACATGGGACAAACCCCACGGAGACACAGGGACAACATGCAAACTCCAAACAGGCATTGGTCGGAGGTTAGGATCGAAACTTGTACCTGGGAAGTGAAGACCTTAACCACTAAGTCATTTGGTCTCTGAGAATCTGAGCTAGAACTTCAGCAAAGGATAGGAGAATGGAATACAAATCTGAAGGCACACAGGATGAAAGTAAGCACAGATAAGATGGTGGTAATGGCAGCAAATGGGGGAAATCAGAAGCAGCTGAGAATAGAGATAGAAGCTAATATAGTGGAACAGGTAAACAGCTTCAAATGTGTGGGAGGGGTAGTTGAGGAGAAGGGTAGTCTGAATGAAGAGGTCAAAGCTAGAATCAGAGGGGCTGCAGCCAACTGGCATAGAGTCTCAGGTGTAGTCTATGACAGAAGACAGCCAAAGAAGCTGAAAAGTAAGGTGTACAAGACAGTGGTGTGACCAGTACTACTGTATGGTACAGAAACCTGGGCAGTAAAGTAAGAACAGGTGAAGACACTAGAGGTGATGGAAATGAAGTGCCTGAGAAAGGTGGTAGGATGCGCACTGTGGGACAGACAAAGAAATGAGGACATAAGAGCAGAAGCCAAAGTAGCTCCAATTGCAGGAAAGATCAAAGAGAACACATTACAGTGGTTTGGGCACATGTGTAGAAAAGCAGAAGACAATCTGGTGGGGAAGATTTGGGACAGACAGGAAGAAGGTATGAGGAAGTGAAGACATCCAGCAAAGAGGTGGCTGGATTGTGTGAAAGAAGATCTGCAACAGTCAGGCATGAGTGTCGAAGAAGGCAGGAGTGTGGCACTGAACTGAAAGAGTTGGCGACAGTTAACACGATACCCTGACCCCATGTAGAAAAATGGGAAAAAGGGGGCTGATGATGATGATGATGATGATGATGACTCATGACTTTATCACACAGTACCACAACTCCTTTCTAGGCACCGTGTCATATGTTTTCTCTAAGTCCAGAAAGACACAAAGCAACTCCTGACCTTCTCTGTACTTCTACATCAACACTCAGAGCAAACATTGCATCTGTAGTGCTCTTCACTGGCATGATACCATACTGCAGACCACTACTCATCACTTCCCTGCTTAAGCTAGCTGCCACTACTCTTTCCCATAACTGCATGCTGTGACTGATCAATGTTATCCCTCTGTAGTTACTACAGCTCTGCACATCAACCTTATTCTTAAAACAATACACACACACTTTCTCTCCACTCTTCATGCCACCTCTGACTTTCCAAGATATCATTAAACAATCTGGTTAAAAATACCACTGCCATTTTCCCTAAGCACATCCATGCTTCCACAGGTATGTCATGTTGACCAACAGACTTTCTGGTATTCATCCTCTTCATAGCTATCCTTACTTCCTCCTTGGTAAGCCGTTGCACTTCCTGATTCATCATGCCCACATCATCTAACCTTCTGTCTCTCATTCTCTTCATTCATCAGCCTCTCAAAGTACTCTGTCCATCTGATCAACACACTCTCTTCACTTGTGAGTACGTTTCCCTCATTATCCTTTATCACGCTTGTCTGCTGCACATGTTTCCTAGCTCAGTTCCTCTGTCTAGCTAATTGGTGCAAGTCCTTTCAACCCTCCTTAATGTCCAACCTGTTATACAACTCTTCATATACCTCATCCTTAGCCTTTGCCACCTCTCTCTTTGCCATGTACCTCATCTCCTTATACTCCTGTCTACTTTGCTCATCTCTCTGACAGTCGCACTCCTTCTTCCCCAACCTCTTTTTCTGTATACTGTCCTGTACATCCTCAGTCCACCACCAGTTCTCCTTGTACTCTTTCCTCCATCCACATCACACCAAGTGCCTTTCTAGCCATCTCCTTTACTAGCTCTGTTGTACTTACCTAGATATTTGTTAAATCTTCACTGCCACCCAGTGCCTGTCTTAACTCTTCCCTGAACTCTACCTCACAATCACCCTTTGCCAGTTCCCACCATTTGATACTTGGTGCTGCCCTGACACTCCTCCTCTTCTTGATCACCAATGTCATCTTAGAGACCAACAGTCTATGCTACCTAACTACACTTTCCCCTGTCACCACTTTACAGTCTCCAATCTCCTTCAAACTGGCCCTCTTACATTGGATATATTCCACGTGTGTGCATCTTTCTCCACTCTTGTATGTCACCCTATGCTCCTCCCTCTTGTTATAGTACGTACTCACCACAGCCATGTCCATCCTTTTTGCAAAATCCACTACCATCTCTCCGTCTGCATTCCTTTGCTTAACACCATACATACCCATCACTTCCTCATCCCCGCTGTTTCCTTCACCAACATGCCCACTTGAAATCTGCTGCAATCATCACTCTCTCACCCCTGGGTACAGTCATCACCATGTCATCCAACTGACTTCAAATTTCTCTTTCTCATCCATAGTACAACCAACTTGCATAGCATATGCGCTAACAACAGCCATCATTACACCATCAGTTTCCAGCTTCATAAGCATCACTTTATCAGAAACTCATTTCAGCCTCCA
Organism: Protopterus annectens; assembly: GCF_019279795.1. Lineage (NCBI taxonomy): Eukaryota > Metazoa > Chordata > Ceratodontiformes > Protopteridae > Protopterus > Protopterus annectens. The sequence goes on from NC_056744.1 coordinate 194,345,773, forward strand.
AAAACATTCTTGGCATACTGTTCCTTTAGGATAACCCCTACCCCCTTTCTCCTCACATCCACACCATGCTAGCACAATTGTGACCTGCCTCCAGTACACCTACCCATACTCCCCTTCCATCTGGTCTCTTGCACACACAATATAAAAAACCTTCTTCTGGCCATCAAGTTAGCTAGCTCTGTCCCTATACCAGTCATACTGCCAACATTAAACGTTCTTACCCTCACTACCACACTCCCAGCCTTTCTCCTCTCTTCCTGCCATATGAGTGTTGGACATCCTACAGGGTATTCCTGTCAATGCAAAAGCTACTGTGCTATCGAATGACTCAAGTGTGTTACAGCAATATTAAGACAGTGTCACTAATTTTGTCCCATTGTCCCCATGTATGTGTGGCATCCTACAGATGTCCGGCTCTAATGATTTGAGAGGGATAACTGGGCAACAAGAGTGTGAATGCAGTGTGTCATACTGACATAGAACAGAAATGTATATCAAGTATTACCTGTGCACATGTCAGTATGAGTAGGTGTATCTAGCTGACTCATAACAACAGACATGGGATGCAAAATACCAGTTAAATAAGATATACATGTTTCACATAATTGTAATCTTAGTTACTGTGCATCCAACGGCAGGTGACATTTCTACAGCTACTGGTTGTTGCATTGCTGTGACACAGCCATGGGTACTACAATAAGCATGATTATCATTTTGAAATTGGAGAGGTGTCCAACTGTGTTATGACTTTGTGTCCATGCCTACTGCAAACAGCTATATGAACACCTACATAGCTGTATGGATTCAGCAATACCTTACTTGTAAAACCTGCCTCCACCAAAGTAGAGTGATCCCCTTTGCTGGAGAGCAGCAATAAACAAAGCACAGACTTGGTCCCTATATTGGCTGTACAGGGCAAAGCAGGAGAAGGCACCAACTTGGCATCAAGTCAGCCATTGTCTGAACAAGCATATAAGGTCACAGGTGGATTACTATAAGGCTAACTATGAGTACAAATTGGACACATCCACCAAGGCCAATCATAAGGCTATCTTCACATATGTCTGCAATCTCAGAGGCAACAAATCAACTCAACCTGTAATGGTGGTCAATCAGACCACATACACACACAACATAGCAGGGGGAGGATGACCCCTCCCCCTGTTGTAGAAGTAGCAGTCCACAAAAATGACAAAAACTGATTGGTCAAAGAAGAACCACAAAGATGATAGAGTGGACTTTTGAGGATAAGAAAAAAAGTATGTATTGTTACTATTGTGTAAAAAGTCCAGAATTTCCAGACACAAGATATACAAAAGGATTAAGAGAGAAATTAGAGGAAAGAAAAATACTTCTGCAGAAAAAAACTGTCAGAAGCTTCAAATAAAAATTTGCGTTCATTAATACAACACATTTTTGAAAAAACAGTATATAGATTAAGAAATTTTGATCTGTTTGGAAAAAGAAGCATCTGAGGAAGTGAGAAAATATAAACAACAAAACCTAGAGATATTTGAAAAATATAAAAAAGAAATATGGACATGGGAAAGAAAGAGAGATTTGATATGGTGCAATATTTTTGCAAAAGAGAAAGTCAAGTTAACTAATACAGAGAAGACAGTCTCAAAGATATTCAAAGAGAAATACAGGCAAAGGTATCTAGATATGGAAAATTTCACAATAAAAAAGATTAAAGATTAATAACACAAAGATGTAATGTAGAAAAGATGATAAGTAAAACAGAAGTTAAAGAAATAGAAGTTGAAGTTATGGAATGCCCGTGAAGTGAAAGATTTAAAGTAGAAGGTCTAAAACAGACCACAACTTAGCATGATGGAGTGAGTCCCCAGAATAAGGAAAAGCAAGAAGATCAGGAGACATGTGAAGACGAAATATGGACAGGGGAAAGGAAGAGTGTAATTTTTATGCAAAGGAGAAAGCAAAACTAACCAATACAAAAAGAGCAGCATGAAAGATATTTGATGAAAAAAAATATAGGGAAAGGAATCCGGATATGGAAAACTTTACAATACAAAAAAAAAGACTAAGAAAAAAAGTAGAAAAAGAGATTAGTAATGGAGAAGTCAAAGAAATAAAAACTGAGGTTATGGAACAACTTCAAAGAGAAGGATTCAGTTTAGTAAATCGAATACAGAAAGCAAAACAACAGGATAGAGCAATGGATATCCAAATTAAGGGGAAAACAGTGGAACAGGAAGCAATTGGTCAGGTGCCATATCAAGATATTTTGGAGCCTTCCACAGGAAACCAGTATAAATGTTCATTTGAAGCTAGACAGCAAGGAAAGGAACAGGAAACTGTGGAAACTCTGATGCAGTCAGTGTTGAGGAGTGATAGGCCTGTTAGTTCCCATATGACAGAACAACAGATGATACAGGATGAAATTGAAAAGAATGTGCCACAGGAAGATGCTATAGAACTTTCTATAAAATGCCCACAGGAAACGGTAAACAAGGGATTGATTTCAGTATGGAAGAAAATGAGTTAAGAGAAGAGTTGCTAGATTTAATAGACAAAGACATATATATCAAGATCAATGAGAGAAACAGAATGCAGAAGGTTAATAAAACCCCAAAAGTCAGAAGCTTGATAAAACAAATGAACGCAGTAATTAGGACTGTTCATAGAGATCCATGCAATATAACAGAAGTAAACAGAATATATTACTGTGCTGCTAAATTAATAACTGATAAAGTTCTACCACAGGAACATGGGGTAGGAAGGGAAATGAGGGGCCAAAAGTGAATACCATCATGGAAATATCAAATAGAGAAAACTATAAAGCAGCTAAGACAAGAAGTGTCATTGTTAGAAGATTATAGGAAAAGGAATAGATCAACAAAAATACTAAGAAAGATAAATGTGATAAAAGCAATGTGCAGTATTAGAACAGACAATGATCTATTCTGCTCCATTGGAGATAAAAACCTAAAAATTTCAAAACAGGCAGAAAGACTTGGAAGATATGAAGATAAATATAAGAGAAAAGCACAAAATAAGCAATTTATTGATGACCCAAAAAAGTTTTATAGATAATTGGGAAATAAGGTAAAAGGAATTGAAAGTCCGCCAAAAAAAGTGGAAGTAGATACATTTTGGAGAAGTATCTATGAAGATCCTGTGGAACATAACAAAGATGCTAAATGGATAGAAGTAAAAAAAAAAGAATAAGAAGTTTAAAGGTACAGGATATGAAATGGGATGAAATAACAGCCAGAATGGTTGAAACAAAGTTGACAAAAGCCTCTAAACTGGAAAACCCCAGGCCCAGATGCAGTACCTAACTTTTGGCTTAAAGTATTAACTTCTTTGCACAAGGATTTAGGCATGAGTAAGAAATATTTATATGTGCACCCCGAACACACACCACACTGGTTCACAACAGGAAAAACAATGTTCTTACTTAAGAGTGAACCTGCACGCTACCCTAAAAATTATAGACCAATAACTTGTCTTCCAATGACGTATAAACTATATGTGCGAATTGACGCAGGCAGAGTTTATAGTCATTTAGAAGAAAACAAAATTATGTCAGTAGAACAAAAGGGCAATAAATGAAAGTCATGTGGAACAAAGTATCATTTGTTGTTAAACAAAGTTATAGTGGGGAACTGTAAGAAGGGGAAGAACCTAAGTATGACATGGATTGACTACAAAAAAGCATTTGATAGTATCCTGCATTCATCGATAAAAGTGTGCTTAAAAATGTATAGGATACACCCTACACTGATTGACTACATTACAGTAACCATGAAACAGTGGCAGACCACTTTGCAATTAAGCCATGATAAAGGACAGATTATTATCCTAGGGATAAAAATCCAAAGGGGGATATTCCAGGGTGACTCTGTCACCATTGCTATTCTGCCGTGCCATTCATCCATTAAGCTGTTTACTTAACAGCTTAGGCCATGGCTACAGTTTGGCTTCTAGAAAACAACAAAGTCTAATGACTTCTCATCTTCTCTTTGTCGATGACTTAAAACTGTATAGCTCATCAGATGAGGAACTGAAAGCACAGCTGCAGTTTGTCAAAACTTTTTCAGATACTATTAGAATGTCATTTGGTCTTGATAAATGTGCAAAAGCAACCTTTAAAAAAGGAAAACTGCAGCACCAGGAAAACATCAGTTTGGGACAAGAATGTGATATAAATGAACTTGAGCAAAGGACAACCACAAAGCATTCTATAGCTATGTCAAGAATCTCGATGGCAACACCCAGGTCTGCTCTGAGTTACAGCACAAAGGCACGGAATTTACAGAACCAACTGACAGGTAGCTTTCATCCTTCTAAGTTGGGAACTGCTGATTGAGAGCCCAGTGTCTGTTATTCTTAAAGTGTATTAGTTCTGGTTTAAGCACTTGGGCTTCAGGCCAGTTATTTTACATTAAGAAGGTTCGTGGTCTGCACTCTTGTGGGAGAAGAGGCTGGACTCTGCCCTTCTGAGCTGGGAATTTCTGGTTAAAGGTTTATAGTGCCTGAATATTTGAACTGTATCTTACTGAAATTGGTACACCTTGTTTGCTGTAGCATAGACTAGATCCAGGCCTGCTGAATCTAGCTTTGTTTATATGCTTGTTGTTTGTTTGCTTGTTATTTCCCTGGAATGCTAATTACACCTAATCTGCGGCTTCTCAGTGCTTCTGTGGATCACTAGTGATATCTGCATTGCTTACTGTACTTATTTCCTTGTTTCACTTGAAAGAAAGTTACTGTTTGTCGTTTTTGCATTTAAGTTACCTGTAACACATTGCACTTAAGTTACCTGGCACTTGCTCACTAAAGCAATTATATTAGTCAGCACTAAATATTAAAAGCACTACTCCCTCCTCCCCACTGGCCCTTGTTTTCAATTATAAAGGAATTCCCAATATTATTCGAGCATGTCCAAAGGTCAGTTGTCAATCTCCCTCGGTCCAGCTGGTGAATCTGGGAATCTTGAGGCAATGTTACAACTGCCTCATGTACACAGACAACCCTCTCCTCCTCCCAACAAATTCCAACACATGTGAGAGATGCAACCATATAGCCAAACTGGAGGCTAAGCTCTCTCAACTCAGTACTGGCATAACCAGTCAGGAGGAGAAGGAAACCACACTCACTACAATTCCAGTCTCACATAGACCTACCACTACAGCAAACCAAACACATAATCACACAAAAACATACTCAGAGGCTCTAAATAAAGATCTGCCTAAGCAGCAGAGACCTCCAAAGCAGACACCTAAGCAACCACTACCCCAAAACAAAACACGTGCAACACATAGCTCACAAAGCCAGCGTGCCGAACAGTCACAGCCCTTAGGACTAAACAACACACCTGATACACTTGTAATAGGTGACTCTATTGTCAGGCACACTGACGTCCCGCTCACCAGGGTGAACAAGGAGAGGGTCACGGTGAGCAGCCTGTTGGGCGCTAGGATCCGCCACATAACACAAGCACTCAGGTCACTCCAAGGCAGGTACAAATATGACTCAGTCATTGTCCATGCTGGTGTGAATGACCTGAGACGTACCTCCCTGGACTACATGAAAAGAGACATAGAGGAGCTCTCTGAGCATGTAGCCCAGGCCGGTATGACCCTGACCTTGAGTAGCATCTTACCCTCACCAAGAATGATGCCACAATATGAAGACAAGATGATCAATTTCAACAACTGGCTTAAGTGCTGGTGTCATTCAAAGGGGATCCAATGCCTGTCAGCTTGGGATGATATGCTCGACAAGCCACGATGCTTCGATAGGGACGGCTTGCACCTGTTACTGAGCTTCGGATATTGGCAAGGCTCTTGCTACCCCGTAGTGCCTTTTTAGGCAAGGCTCAAAAGACAAACCCACCTCCATAGGTATCACAGGGGATAAGAAACTAAGAGTAATGCTACTCAATGCCAGAAGTCTAAATCTCAAGATGCCTTTTCGAAACTCTCCTTAGCATGGAGAACATCGATATCTGTGCAGTAACAGAAACCTGGTTCAGGGCTCCGAGAGCACCCCAGCACTACCAGGTTATACCTCATACCATGCTTTTTTAAACTTGGACCGAACCACAAAGGAGGGAGTATCGATATTCATCAAAGATACCCACACCTCCAGGTTGGTGGCAAAGCAAAGCATCAGAGACTAGCCATGTGCAACTAACAGTGGGTAATACTGCCTTCCAGTTTATAGCCTGCTACAGTCCACCCTCCCAAACCCAGGAACCCCACTCAGCCTTCCTGAGAACACTGGAAAATATGAAGGTCTCTCCAAACACCATTATATTGGGTGACTTCAACTACCCAAACATAGACTGGGAGCATTACTCTGGCTCCAACACCCTAGCCCAAAGGTTCCTAGAATTTATAAACTCAAATGCTATGGAACAACTTGTTACCACTCCCACAAGAGGGGAAAACATACTGGACCTGATCATCACCAACATGGGGACTCTATGCTCCAGACCAGAAGTGTATCCCTCACTGGTAAGATCAGACCATAAACTAATCTCACTGGATATTCACATCCCGACCCACCCCTGCCCAGAAAATGAGAGTGAAAAACTTCACTAAAGGAAATTTCACACTCCTGAAAACAGAGGTGGAATCCTTGAAACGGGCCGGGCCTGTGGAAAATATGGCCCAGACCGCAGAATCCTTTATAAATGCATTCTATGAACACCTTCAGGAATGCATGGATCATCACGATCCCAAATAAAACCAAGACCCAATCCTCCAAAGGCAGACGTCCTGTCTGGTGGACCCCAACCATAAACAAACTATACAATAGAAGGAGGAAGCTACTAAATGATAGAGCAAAAATCCCAAAAAGGGAAGGCATCACTGATCAGTATTAGCAAAAACTCACGGGCACTCATAAAATTGTCTAAGGCCAGCTTAGAGAAAAATTGCACAGGACACTAAGGATAATCACAAGGCTTTCTTTAGTTATGTTAGGAACCTGGGTGGTAATTCCCAGATATGCTCAGAATTAGTCCAAAATGACAAAAATACACCAAACACACAGACATTGCCAACATCCTAGCTGACAGGTTCAGCGCAAACTTCTCCCACCAAAGGGCAAATATCTATCCCAGCAGAGTGCTGCCCCCTGACATCTCAGATGCTCAGGTAAGGCCGCCCTCTCCAAAGCAAAAACACAGCATCAATGGGACCAGGCGGATTGTCCTGGGCTGCGTCCTACATGAACTCCAAGAAGAGCTAAACCCAAGCATAAAACTACTGTTCAATCTCAGCCTTACTACAGGATATGTGCCCAAAGAATGGCGTACAGCAACATTGGTCCCTCTCCATAAAGGTGGTGCCTCAACGGATCCTGGAAACTATCGCCCATAAGCCTGGCTAGCTTGGTCTGCAAAGCTATGGAAAGGATCATCATGGACCTCATAAATAAACATATTGGGGACCTACAGACACTGGATCCTACCCAGTTCGGCTTTGTTAAGAGATCCTGCCTCTTAAACCTGGTTGATTTCTTTGAAACATTCACCAAGGCCATTGATGAGGAAGGTGGTCCACACAGCCTACCTGAACCTTGCAAAGCCTTCGATACAATACCCACTTTCGGGCATTATAGATAAGCTCACCAGCTTAAATATAAACCCCTATGTCACTAGATGGATTGCAAACTGGCTCAAGGACAGAACCCACATGGTTAGAATTGCTGGAGCCATGTCAGACTCAAACCAGTTACAAGTGGTGTCCCACAAGGCTCAGTCCTGGGACCTCTCTTGTTCGGTATATATTTCGGAGGTACAGGCCAACACGGAAGGACTGTGGCTGACCAAGTTCGCAGATGACTGCAAACTGGGTGCCATAATTGACTCTCCAGCCGACACAAGCATCCTCCAAAGGGCCTCATAGAAACAGACAACTGGTGCCAGAGCCATGGCCTCAAGCTAAATGCCAAAAGTGTATAGTCATCCCCTTTGGCAAAAACAAAGTGCCCACAAATTACCACATCGGTGTTAATCCATTAAGTACAGAAGAAGTAATTAGGGACCTGGGGACCCAAGTTGATAGCAATCTCTCATTTGACAACCACGTGGCCAAAGTGGTTAGAAAAACATTTTATATAGCCCACCTAATCATGAAGGGATTCACATCTAGATCAGGGGAGGTAATCGTGCCTCTTTACTCATCCTCATCAGGGCCATAATTGAGTACAATGCCCTTTTGGGATGTACCTTACCAGACACCTGCAGCAACTGGAAAGACCCCAAAAGTACCTCACCAAGAGGATCAAAGGGCTCAAACAGATGCCATATGCTGCCCAGTTAAAGAAACTCCTGCTCTACTCAGTGGCATACCGCCTGTTCAGAGGCAATCTGTGCCTGACATATAAAGCCATGTCAACTCGGAATTAATGGACATGCTGCCTCAGAAAATCCAAATCATTGAGCTACGCTCGAGACTTGAACGTCAGCACTGAAATAAATAGGACATGCTGGAGGGACAGATTCATAACCAAGAGGCTCCCTTCACTCTGGAATAAAATCCCAGTCAGGTTAGGCAGAGTCCCTCATTGACTCTCTTCAGGAGGAATCTTGATGAGTGGATAGGAGATCGTAGGTTTACCCGGTATCACTTCTGTGTCACTGTTAGACAGAGGCACAGTATACTAACTTTCTCGAAAAAGGGCATATCAAAATAAATTTAAAATGGGTGGTAAAAGCCAAACACATTCTGGCTCGGCTTATAAATCCCCTAGGGCAGATAGCCTCCTATGAACCTATATTTCCAACATCCTGGCAGATGGGTTCAGTGCTAACTTTACCCCCCCTCGCCCCCTAAAGGGCCCATATCTATACATGAAGAATGCAGAGTCCCTGTAATCACAACTATGCAGGTAAAAGCTGCACTCTCTAAAGCCAAGAACACAGCATCCATGGGACCGAACAACATCCCAGGCTGCGTTTTACACAAACTTCAGAGCGAACTGGCTACCCACTTAAGCACCATGTTCAATAATAGACTTAGATCAGGCTTTGTGCCCACTGAATGGTGCACAGCAACATTTATCCCACTCCACAAAGGGGGAGCCACCACTGATCCCGGGAACTATCGACCTATTAGCCTGACGAGCCTGGTCTGCAAGGCCATGGAACGTATCATCATGGAACTCATAAACAAAGACATTGGTAACCTTCAAACTCTGCATCCTACCCAGTTCGGGTTTGTAAAAGGCAGATCATGCCTCCTGAACCTGATCGACTTCTGTGAGGCAGTCACCAAAGCTGTAGATGAGGGTAAGGTGGTTCACACAGCCTATCTTGACCTTGCCAAGGCTTTCGACACCATCCCCCATTCTGGAATTATAGCTAAACTCAATAAACTAGGTATAAATCCTATGTCACAAGATGGGTTGCCAACTGGCTCAATGACAGAACCCACTGTAAAAGTTGCAGACTCCCAAATCTGACCTCAAAGCAGTGACAAGTGGATTACCACAGGGTTCCGATCTTGGGACCTCTCCTGTTTAGTATCTACTTCTCTGAAGTACAGGCTAACACAGAAGGCCTCTGGCTAATGAAGTTTGCAGATGACTGCAAACTAGGAGCCATAGTCAAGTCCCCAAATTATGTGGACATCCTACTGAAGGGCCGCGCTGAGACAGATGCCTGGTGTCAGAGCCATGGCCTCAAGCTCAATGCCAAAAAGTGCAGTGTCATCCCCTTTGGTAAAAACTCTGTACCCATGAACTACCACATAGGCAGCAATCTACTTAACACCGAATGTGTGATAAAGAGACCTTGGGACCCAGGTGGACAGTAGTCTCTCCTTTGATAGTCACATGCCACAGTAGTCAGGGAAGTCCTTTTCGTGGCACACCTCGTCATAAAGGGATCTCATTCAGGAAAAAGGAGGTCATTGTTCCCTCTACTCGACACTCATTAGACCCATTATAGAGTACAACGCCTTTTTGGAATGTACCTCACAAAACATCTGCAGCAGCTGGAAAGGCCACAGAGTACCTCACAAAAAGTATTACTGGCCTCAAACAAATGCCTACACTGACTGCCTCAAAAACTCAGCTTTACTCAAGTGGCATATAAGCCTACTCCGAGGTGATCTCTGCCTAACATATAAAGCTATGTCAAACCCAGAGCTGTTGGCATGCTACACCTAAAGAAATCCCAATCCCTATGAGCTACATGCTCCAGGGACCTAAACCTTGTCACCACAATAAACAGGACATGCTGGAGGGCTAGATTCCTGTCCCAGAGACTTCCCATACTTTGGAACAGGCTACCCATCTATGTCAAGCAAAGTTCTTCATTAGCACTCTTCAAGAAAAATCTTGATGAGTAGATGGGAAATAGGAAATACACCCTGGGGATCACTTCTGTGTCTCTGCTCAACAGTGGCACAGGAAAATATCTTTCTTGGGTCGTGTAAGCCAGGGAACCTTGTTGGCTAGGCTTACGTAGGCCCTTGGGCCGATAGCCTAGTACCTACCTATGAACCTATGAGCAAGAGGGAGTGTATAAATACTTGGGAAATGATGAAGGATCAGCAATAAAACATTAACAAATGTGAATAAAGCTCAGTAAGGAGTACTTTAGAAGACTTGAATTAATCCTGAAAACAGCACTGACATCTAGGAACAAGATCCAAAGAATAAATCAATTTGCTCTTCCTGTCCTAACTTATAGTTTTGGAGTGATTGACTGGCCCCAAAAAGTGTTGGATAGAATGGATATTAAAACAAGAAGGATGCTTCATGGTCACCAAATGATTTATAAAAATCACTGCATACCATGATTATATATTCCTCATTCCGAAGGAGGGATGGGCCTCCTTGAAATTGATTACATGTATAGATCTGCAATCATGGGACTCTACACATATCTGCTGACCTCACAAGATCCAAATGTAGTGAAAGTTTTGAAACATGAGGAGATTAAATCTAAGATGACATCTCTGCTTAATTTAGCCAAAGCATATTGAAGTCAAGCAGGAATGGAAATTAAACCATAAGTCTGCGGGCTTTATGCTGACCACACTTTTTGTGATTGGCCATTTTGTAAAATTCTCGGCTGACTGCAGACCTGCTTAGTAATGGTTAAACTACCATTCCTAAGTTTATGAATGTTAATAGTGGCTGTTCCCCCTATGTTGTCATGGCTTAGTGGTTCTGTACTTTGATTGCGATGCAAAGGGTACTGGGTTCAAACCTTGTCATTCTTTTATTTTAATACTGTCTAGACAGGCTAGGGGGTGTGGCTGTGTTTAAGCAACTTAGCTCTACGTTGCTCCCCTGTTCCCTACGGTGCCCTGGTTGGCGCGGCACACATGTCTGTGCAAACACATTGCGCTGGGTAAAGCGTTTTTAAACATTGGGCAACTCTATTGCGGTGGGTAAAGTGCTATTACACTATGGGCAACTCTGTTTAGCTGAGTGAAGCACTATTAAACTATGGGCAACTGTGTTTAGATGGATAAAGTGCTATTAAATTATGGGCACCTCTGTTTAGATGAGTATAGCGCTATTAAACTATGGGCACCTGTGTTTAGCTGTGTAAAATGTTAACAGCAGGCTATTATATATATGGGTCTTTTCAAAATATATATTTTGTTCACTGATACATTGGCCATGTCACTGCTTTTAATAAAATTATAATCATATTTGTCTGGTATTAGTTCAAATACTGATTTAAAACATAAATAAGAAGGGGAGTGGTGGAACTCGAACCATGAATGCCTTCTCTTTGTGCATACGCTCTACTATTACGCTATTGATATTTAAATTAATTTGAATAAGTAGTTCTTATATGCTCTTCAATGTCACAATTGCTAACTGTGGTTAAGTAATGGGCCCACCCACGCAAACAAGCGCAAATATGGGCAGCTATATCGTGGATTTAAAAAAAAAATAATATTTTCCGTTTTATAACTCTGATGGGGGTTTACAGTGTTAGCGAGTGTGGTGTTGGGTGCAAGTACATTTGTGCGGACTTTCTCTTGTCTGTTGACATCATGCTTTTTAAAACCTTGCAGGGGCGTGGACTTTTAGACTGCTCGGCAGTCGGACACGCCCCCTGCTTGCCTACTCAGTCCGTCTAAGAGTTATGGATGAGTCAGCATGCCCTCTTGAATATTCATGGCATGCTGACGTCATACCGTTCAACTGCAGCCTCTGAGAAAGACATATTAAGTCTTACATGGATGTTTCATGAATCCGGCCCATAGTTTCTTGCTAATACTGATCAGGGATGCCTTCCCTTTTTGGGATTTTGCTCTATCATGTAATAGTTTCCTACTTCTGTTGTATAGCTTATTTATGGCCGGGGTTCACCAGACTGGTTTCCTCTTTTTGGAGGAGTGAGTCTTGGTTTTACTTGGGATGGCTCGAACCATGCATTCCTGTAGGTGTTCCTAGAATGCATTTGTAAATGATTCTGTAGTTTGGGCAGCATTATCCTTTAGCAAAGGGGCTTTAAAACCTTTCACCTCGGTCTTGAGAAGTGTGAAGTTTGCTTTTGAAAAACTTTTCACAGTGGTTTGCTTGGCTGGGGGTGAGGTCGGGATGTGGATGTCCAGTGTGATTAGTTTGTGGTCTGATTTTATCAGCGAGGGGTTTACTTCTGGTGTGGAACATTGATCCCCCTTGTTGGTGATGATTAGGTCCAATATGCTGTCACCTTTTGTGGAAGTAGTGACCAGCTGTTCCAGGGCGTTTGAGTTTATAAACTCTAGGAAGCATTGGGCAAAGGAATTTGTGTATATATACATATATATATATATATATATATATATATATATACATATATATATATATATATATATTCATATACATATATATATATATATATATATATATATATATATATATATATATATATATATATATATATATATATATATATATATATATATATATACACTCATAACATGTAGTAGAGTCATATGTCACAACCATACCTCTCAACATCTTAGTGCAAGACATCTGGCCAAAGGCTATCCAAATGGAGGACAATGGGGCCAAACTTGGGACATATTTTAAATATTGCTCTTATAAATGCAGACTGTTGCCAGAGTGACAGGGTTTGTTTCAACATACATGTTAGGAAGGATGTGAGTTTTGAAACTGAAATGTATGTTATCATTTACTGTCAGAAATCCACAGATCATCACAGTGATTTACCAGGGATATAGAAATAATGAATCTGTGGAACAGACTAGAAATATGAGCAAAAAACCGGGACATACTGCAACAATCAGGACAGACAAAAGGTAGGCTCAGAACCTCTTAGTGCAATGAATCTGGACCAAGTGTGATAAAGTGGGGAGAGAAAGCCATAAAACAGGGATATATCTGAAATACTGGAGCAGATAAGCTGACACAGTTGCTGCAGTAACACCCTGTCTATCCTAACATAGATTGACTGAAATAGCACAAGTGCAACACTCAATTACTTCTCACTAGTTAGTGACTGAAATCCTCAGATCATCCCACTGGATGTGTCAGAAATACACAAAACTTATGGGGGCCAGGCAACAGTACATCCTACAAACATCTGGACATAACATCACATTAGGGAAACTACACTCAGCTGCTAAGCATGTCACCAAGCATTATCCAAACTACAGTCAGACTGACACACACTAACCCAAATCCACTAGGGGTTAACTGGCAAATATATCAGGCACTACAGGGATGTAAAAGCACTGAAAAACAGACACCAGTGTGGAAGTGCATAACCACAACCAATTCCACCACAGTTGCAGTGACTTACCAGTAAGCCGAAGGAACAGTATAGTATAAGGACTGTGTGAACAAAGACATTTCTACATGTCTGTCATTCATATGCTACCCCACATATACTGGCTCCACTCATATGTATACTATGATGTTCTGGGATTGTATGAGACATGTCTCATTCTGCCCCTTCAAACATATACAGCTGATAGACCACCAAAAACAGGAGCAGCATGTACAAGCAGATAGAAAAGGAGCCATAACACATACATCCACCCCCTCCTTACACAGGAAAATAACATTGACACACTACACTGCTGCACAGTCCTGACAGTATGTCAACAATTGCAAGAAATGCACAGATTTCTCAACTGTACAGATTCCAACAGAATTTCCAGACTTTGTCCTCATATATAAGGCCTCTTCCACATAACATGTCTGGCAGTCTGATACATCACTGGGATGATATCAGGAATGTAGGCACTAAATAATCATATACCATACCTATCAACCTCTTACTGCATGACATCTGGACAAAGCCTGGCATAATTGGGGGACAGAGGCTGAGAAACAGGGGCATATTTGAAATATTGCTGTTAAAAACTGAGAAAGTTGCTGGTGTAACAGGGTTAGTTGTAACATATCTGTTCTGATGGATATGAGGTCAGAAACACAAATGGATGTTAGCAGCTACTGACTGCAATCCCTAGAGTATGCTACTGATTTTCCAAAGACAAAAAATGTCTGAGGAATACACCAAATATAGGAGTCCAAACTCTGGCCATTCTGTGGATAGCCCTACAGTTGAGAGTTATGGCAAACACATAACATTGTCAGAGTTAAAAATCACACAGAAACTTCATGTCTACACACACCCTGTTAAATGAGCATCAATCCAAATGTATAATAACAATATTTACATTCTGTCCCTATGTCTGCAACATTCTCTCCCATTTTGTTGGCCTGTCTCCACAGTTTTGGTTGTAAGAGGTATTTCCAAATACCCTTTGTGATGCTGTTGTTCACACACCTCCATGAAGTCCTCCTCACTGGCAAGGAAAAGGGCCAATGCCCAGATGAAGTACTCAATTATAGGAGTGTGTTGCCATGCCATTGGCTAAATGAGTAACAACACAGCTGTTCTGCATGCAATTAGCAAGTGGGGGACACCAATCAGTGCACAGGCCATAAGCTGCTCATGAGCATTACCTACAAAAAGCAAGCTGCTGCCTATGCAAAACAGATGTACACCCTACATCTGTGAGAGAGAGAGAGACAGTGAAAAGAAAAAAAAAAAAAAAACAAGCAGGATATAGCACCTACACTTGGAAAAAAACAGGTAAGTCAAACAAGTAAGCATTTAATGGACTGCAGTAGGGGTATGTAAGAATGGGAAATAAGAAGTTTAACATATATGTCTCAAAAAGACTTGCTGTACTGAGATATTGCTGATCAGAACCTATGGCCATAGCATCTGGGTCTGTCTGTAGTGACATAGATTATAGGTCAGGGTCCTGATTCACCCCAGGAAAGGTTTGCTCACATATGACTACTACTGGAGTGTGTGTTGAACAATACTGTCTGTGACAATGCTAGACCAACCACTGGGATGTCATACATATCCATATCTTACTTCTAATACAACTATGATATACCTGTTTGTCTCAGAAATGTGAGATACATATAGATGGTACGGTTGCAGATCTGTGTGTTGAACTGCATGTGATATACTGAGCTCATACCATTTAACTGTCCAGTGTTATGCACACTGACCATATGTGTGCCTCATATTTGTATTCATTTACTCAAAGAGTTGTGTTATGTCTAGCAAATCCTGGGCAAATCTGTGAAGACTGACATTACAACATCTCTTTCTTTTTCTTCTGGTTGTTCCCATTATGGGTCGCCACAGTGGATCATCTGTTGCCATTTCTGCCTGTCCTCTGCATCTTGCTCTGTCACACCAACCACCTGCATGTCCTCTCTCACCACATCCAGAAACCTTATCTGAGGCTTTTTTTCTTTTCTTCTTACCTAGCAGCTGCATTTTCCCAATGTATTCACCATCCCTCCTCAGCAGATGCCTAAACCAATGTAATCTTGCCTCTCTGGTTTTGTCTCAACACCATCCAACATGGGCTGACCTTGCCTTATACACATTGCTAATCCTGTGCACCCTCATCACACCCAGTGCAAATCCTAAAATCTGTAACTCTGCCACACCACTGACTACTGCCTTTTGGTCAATGCTACTGTCTCCAACCCATATCACATAGCTGATCTCACTAACCTCCTGTAGACCTTCCCTTATACTTTTACTGGTACTCGTCTGTCACAAATCATTCCTGACACTCTTCTCCACCCCCTCCATCCTGCTTGTACTCTCTTCTTCACCTGTCCTCTACAGTCATCATTACTCTGAAATGTTGATCCCAATCATTTAAACACATCCACCTTTGCCAGCTCTACTCCATGCACCCTCAACATTTTGCTGTCCTACCTCTCATTCACACACAGATATTCTGTCATACTCCTGCTGACCTTCATCACTCTCCTCTCTACAGCATATCTCCACCTCTCCAGGGTCTCCTAAATCTGTTCCCTACTCTCAATACAGATCACACTGTCATCTGCAAACATCATCGTCAATGGGGACTCCTATATGATCTTGTCTGTCAACCTGTCCATCAACATTGCAAATAAGAAAGGGCTCACAGCTGATCCCTGATGTCATCCCATCTGCATCTTAAACGCATCCATCAATCTCACCACAGACCTCACTGCTGTCACACCACCCTTGTACATATCCTGTACCACTCTTACATATATCTCTGCCACCCATGACTTCCTCATTAGTCAACATGACTGAATCACCTAGAGCTGTACTTTACACCATTGAGTGGCTAGTCGTGCCATGACGCAAAGTCTGTGATCTGTGTTCTCCTATCTTGAGGATACTGTGCACCAGAATAGATGCCCAAAGGGGTCAGTCTGCACAACTCTTCTCCCTATAGGGCACCATGTAGAGTCTGTACTGCTGCCCGCAGCTCCATTCATTGGTGAGTTTGAGATGGAAACACTCAGCATATTTTTCAGACATGGGACAAACCCCACAGAGACACAGGGAGAACATGCAAACTCCAAACAGGCATTGGTCAGAGGTTAGGATCAAACCTTGTACCTGGGAAGTGAAGACCTTAACCACTAAGGCATTTGGTCTCTGAGACTCTGAGCTAGAACTTCAGCAAAGGATAAGATAATGGAATGCAAATCTGAAGGCACACAGGATGAAAGTAAGCACAGATAAGATGGTGGTAATGGCAGCAAATGGGGCAAATCAGAAGAAGCTGAGAATAGACATAGAAGCTAATATAGTGCAACAGGTAAACAGCTTCAAGTGTGTGGGAGGGGTAGTTGAGGAGAAGGGTAGTCTGAATGAAGAAGTCAAAGCTGGAATCAGAGGGGCTGCAGCCAACTGGCATAGAGTCTCATGTGTAGTCTATGACAGAAGACTGCCAAAGAAGCTGAAAAGTAAGGTGTACAAGACAGTGGTGTGACCAGTACTACTGTATGGTACAGAAACATGGGCAGGAAAGTTAGAACAGGTGAAGAAGCTCGAGGTGATGGAAATGAAGTGCCTGAGAAAGGTGGTAGGATGCACACTGTGGGACAGACAAAGAAATAAGGACATAAGAGCAGAAGCCAAAATAGCTCCAATTGCAGGAAAGATCAAAGAGAACACATTACGGTCGTTTGGGCACATGTGTAGAAAAGCAAAAGACAATCTGGTGAGGAAGATTTGGGACAGACAGGAAGAAGGTATGAGGAAGTGAAGACATCCAGCAAAGAGGTGGCTGGATTGTGTGAAAGAAGATCTGCAACAGTCAGGCATGAGTGTCAAAGAAGGCAGGAGTGTGGCACTGAACTGAGAGAGTTGGCGACAGTTAATACGATACCCCGACCTCATGTAGAAAAATGGGAAAAAGGGGGCTGATGATGATGATGATGATGACTCATGACTTCCTCACACAGTACCACAACTCCTCTCTAGGCATCGTGTCATATGTTTTCTCTAAGTCCAGAAAGATACAAAGCAACTCCTGACCTTCTCTGTACTTCTACATCAACACTCAGAGCAAACATTGCATCTGTAGTTCTCTTCACTGGCATGACACCATACTGCAGACCACTACTCATCACTTCCCTGCTTAAGCTAGCTGCCACTACTCTTTCCCATAGCTTCATGCAGTGACTGATCAATGTTATCCTTATGTAGTTACTAAAGCTCTGCACATCAACCTTATTCTTAAAACAATACACACACACTTTCTCTCCACTCCTCATGCCACCTCTGACTTTCCAAGATATCATTAAACAATCTGGTTAAAAACACCACTACCATTTTTCCTAAGCACATCCATGCTTCCACAGGTATTTCATGTTGACCAACAGACTTTCTGGTATTCATCCTCTTCATAGCTATCCTTACATCCTCCTTGGTAAGACGTTCCACTTTCTGATTCATCATACCCACATCATCTAACCTTCTGTCTCTCATTCTCTTCATTCATCAGCCCCTCAAAGTACTCTGTCCATCTGCTCAACACACTCTCTTCACTTGTGAGTATGTTTCCCTCATTATCCTTTATCATGCTTGTCTGCTGCACATCTTTCCTAGCTCAGTTCCTCTGACTAGCTAACTGGTGCAAGTCCTTTCAACCCTCCTTAATGTCCATCCTGTCATACAACTCTTCATATACCTCATCCTTAGCCTTTGCCACCTCTCTCTTTGCCATGTACCTCATCTCCTTATACTCCTGTTTACTTTGCTCATCTCTCTGACAGTCGCACTCCTTCTTCCCCAACCTCTTTTTCTGTATACTGTTCTGTACATCCTCAGTCCACCACCAGTTCTCCTTGTACTCTTTCCTCCATCCACGTCACACCAAGTGCCTTTCTAGCCATCTCCTTTACTAGCTCTGTTGTACTTACCTAGATATTTGTTAAATCTTCACTGCCACCCAGTGCCTGTCTTAACTCTTCCCTGAACTCCACCTCACAATCACCCTTTGCCAGTTCCCACCATTTGATACTTGGTGCTGCCCTCACACTCCTCCTCTTCTTGATCACCAATGTCATCTTAGAGACCAACAGTCTATGCTGCCTAACTACACTTTCCCCTGTCACCACTTTACAGTCTCCAATCTCCTTCAAAATGGCCCTCCTACATTGGATATATTCCACGTGTGTGCATCTTTCTCCACTCTTGTATGTCACTCTATGCTCCTCCCTCTTGTTATAGTACGTACTCACCACAGCCATGTCCATCCTTTTTGCAAAATCCACCATCGTCTCGCCGTCTGCATTCCTTTGCTTAACACCATACATACCCATCACTTCCTCATCCCCGCTGCTCCCTTCACCAACATGCCCACTTGAAATCTGCTGCAATCACCACTCTCTCACCCCTGGGTACAGTCATCATCATGTCATCCAACTGACTTCAAATTTCTCTTTCTCATCCATAGTACAACCAACTTGCATAGCATATGCACTAACAACAGCCATCATTATACCATAATTTTCCAGCTTCATAAGCATCACTTTATCAGAAACTCATTTCAGCCTCCAAAAACATTCTTGGCATACTGTTCCTTTAGGGTAACCCCTACCCCCTTTCCCCTCACATCCACACCATGATAGCACAATTGTGACCTGCCTCCAGTACACCTACCCATACTCCCCTTCCATCTGGTCTCTTGCACACACAATATAAAAAACCTTCTTCTGGCCATCAAATTAGCTAGCTCTGTCCCTATACCAGTCATACTGCCAATATTAAACATTCTTACCCTCACTATCACACTCTCAGCCTTTCTCCTCTCTTCCTGCCATATGAGTGTTGGAAATCCTACAGGGTATTCCTGTCAATGCAAAAGCTACTGTGCTATCGAATGACTCAAGTGTGTTACAACAATATTAAGACAGTGTCACTAATTTTTTCCCATTGTCCCCATGTATGTGTGGCATCCTACAGATGTCCGGCTCTAATGATTTGAGAGGGATGACTGGGCAACAAGAGTGTGAATGCAGTGTGCCATACTGACATAGAACAGAAATGTATATCAGGTATTACCTGTGCACATGTCAGTATGAGTAGGTGTATCTAGCCAACTCATAACAACAGACATGAGATGCAAAATACCAGTTAAATAAGATATACATGTTTCACACAATTGTAATCTTAGTTACTGTGCATCCAACGGCAGGTGACATTTCTACAGCTACTGATTGTTGCATTGCTGTGACACAGCCATGGGTACTACAATACGCATGATTATCATTTTGAAATTGGAGAGGTGTCCAACTGTGTTATGACTTTGTGTCCATGCCTACTGCAAACAGCTATATAAATACCTACATAGCTGTATGGACTCAGCAATACCTTACTTGTAAAACCTGCCTCCACCAAAGTAGAGTGATCCCATTTGCTGGAGAGCAGCAATACATAAAGCACAGACTTGGTCCCTATATTGGCTGTAGAGGGCAAAGTTGGAGAAGGCACCAACTTGGCATCAAATCAGCCATTGTCTGAACAAGCATATAAGGTCACAGGTGGATTACTATAAGGCTAACTATGAGTACAAATTGGACACATCCACTGAGGCCAATCATAAGGCCATCTTCACATATGTCTGCAATCTCAGAGGCAACAAATCAACTCAACCTGTAATGGTGGTCAATCAGACCACATACACACACAACATAGCAGGAGGAGGATGACCCCCCCCCCCCATTGTAGAAGTAGCAGTCCACAAAAATGACAAAAACTGATTGGTCAAAGAAGAACCACAAAGATGATAGAGTGGACTTTTGAGGATAAGAAAAAAAGTATGTATTGTTACTAAAAAGTCCAGAATTTCCAGACACAAGATATAAAAAAGGATTAAGAGAGAAATTAGAGGAAAGAAAAATACTTCTGCAGAAAAAAACTGTCAGAAGCTTCAAATAAAAATTTGCGTTCATTAATACAACACATTTTTGAAAAACAGTATATAGATCAAGAAATTTTGATCTGTTTGGAAAAAGAAGCATCTGAGGAAGTGAGAAAATATAAACAACAAAACCTAGAGATATTTGAAAAATATATAAAAGAAATATGGACATGGGAAAGAAAGAGAGATTTGATATAGTGCAATATTTTTGCCAAAGAGAAAGTCAAGTTAACTAATATAGAGAAGACAGTCTCAAAGATATTCAAAGAGAAATACAGGCAAAGGTATCTAGATATGGAAAATTTCACAATAAAAAAGATTAATAACACAAAGATGTAATGTAGAAAAGATGATAAGTAAAATAGAAGTTAAAGAAATAGAAGTTGAAGTTATGGAATGCCCGTGAAGTGAAAGATTTAAAGTAGAAGGTCTAAAATAGACCACAACTTAGCATGATGGAGTGAGTCCCCAGAATAAGGAAACGCAAAAAGGTCAGGAGACATGTGAAGATGAAATATGGACAGGGGAAAGGAAGAGTGCAATTTTTATGCAAAGGAGAAAGCAAAACTAACCAATACAAAAAGAGCAGCATGAAAGATATTTGAAGAAAAAAATATATAGGGAAAGGAATCCGGATATGGAAAACGTTACAATACAAAAAAATAAGAAGACTAAGAAAAAAAGTAGAAAAAGAGATTAGTAATGGAGAAGTCAAAGAAATAGAAACTGAGGTTATGGAACAGCTTCAAAGAGAAGGATGCAGTGTAGTAAATCGAATACAGAAAGCAAAAAACAGGATAGAGCAATGGATATCCAAAGTAAGGAGAAAACAGTGGAACGGGAAGCAATTGGTCAGGTGCCATTTCAAGATATTTTGGAGCCTTCCACAGGAAACCAGTATAGATGTTCATTTGAAGCTAGACAGCAAGGAAAGGAACAGGAAACTGTGGAAACTCTGATGCAGTCAGTGTTGAGGAGTGATAGGCCTGTTAGTTCCCATATGACAGAACAACAGATAATACAGGATGAAATTGAAAAGAATGTGCCACAGGAAGATGCTATAGAACTTTCTATAAAATGCCCACAGGAAACGGTAAACAAGGGATTGGTCTCAGTATGGAAGAAAATGAGTTAAGTGAAGAGTTGCTAGATTTAACAGACAAAGACAGATATATGAAGATCAATGAGAGAAATAGAATGCAGAAGGTTAATAAAACCCCCAAAGTCAGAAGCTTGATAAAACAAATGAAAGCAGTAATTAGGACTGTTCATAGAGATCCATGCAATATAACAGAAGTAAACAGAATATATTACTGTGCTGCTAAATTAATAACTGATAAAGTTCTACCACAGGAACATGGGGTAGCAAGGGAAAAGGGGCCAAAAGCAAATACCATCATGGAAATATCAAATAGAAAAAATTATGAAGCAGCTAAGACAAGAAGTGTCATTGTTAGAAGATTATAGGAGAAGGAATCGATCAGCAAAAATACTAAGAAAGATAAATGTGATAAAAGCAATGTGCAGTATTAGAACAGGCAAGGATCTATTCTGCTCCATTGGAGATAAAAAACTAAAAATTTCAAAACAGGCAGAAAGACTTGGAAGATATGAACATAAATATAAGGGAAAAGCACAAAATAAGCAATTTATTGATGACCCAAAAAAGTTTTATAGAGAATTGGGAAATAAGGTAAAAGGAATTGAAAGTCTGCCAAAAAAAGTGGAAGTAGATACATTTTGGAGAAGTATCTATGAAGATCCTGTGGAACATAACAAAGATGCTAAATGGATAGAAGTAAAAAAAAAGAATAAGAAGTTTAAAGGTACAGGATATGAAATGGGATGAAATAACAGCCATAGTGGTTGAAACAAAGTTGACAAAAGCCTCTAAACTGGAAAACCCCAGGCCCAGATGCAGTACCTAACTTTTGGCTTAAAGTATTAACTTCTTTGCACAAGGATTTAGGCATGAGTAAGAAATATTTATATGTGCACCCCGAACACACACCACACTGGTTCACAACAGGAAAAACAATGCTCTTACTTAAGAGTGAACCTGAAAGCTACCCTAAAAATTATAGCCCAATGACTTGAATTCCAATGAAGTATAAACTATATGCGTGAATTGACACAGGCAGAGTTTATAGTCATTTAGAAGAAAACAAAATGATGTCAGTAGAACAAAAGGGCAATTAAAGAAAGTCATATGGAATAAAGTATCATTTGTTGTTAAACAAAGTTATAGTGGAGAACTGTAAGAAGGGGAAGAACCTAAGTATGACATGGATTGACTACAAAAAAGCATTTGATGGTATCCCACATTCATGGATAAAAGTGTGCTTAAAAATGTATAGGATACACCCTACACTGATTGACTACATTACAGTAACCATGAAACAGTGGCAGACCACTTTGCAATTAAGCCATGATAAAGGACAGATTATTATCTCAGGGATAAAAATCCAAAGAGATATTCCAGGGTGACTCTGTCACCATTGCTATTCTGCCTTGCCATTCATCCATTAAGCTGTTTACTTAACAGTTTAGGCCATGGCTACAGTTTTGCTTCTAGTCTAATGACTTCTCATCTTCTCTTTGTCAATGACTTAAAACTATATTGCTCATCAGATGAGGAACTGAAAGCACAGCTGCAGTTTGTCAAAACTTTTTCAGATGCAATTGGAATGTCATTTGGTCTTGATAAATGTGTAAAAGCAACCTTTAAAAAAGGAAAACTGCAGCACCAGGAAAACATCAGTTTGGGACAAGAATGTGATATAAATGAACTTGAGCAAAGGACAACCACAAAGCATTCTATAGCTATGTCAAGAATCTCAATGGCAACACCCAGATCTGCTCTGAGTTACAGCACAAAGGCATGGAAGTTACAGAACCAACTGACAGGTAGCTTTCATCCTTCTAAGTTGGGAACTGCTGATGAGAGCCCCAGTGTCTGTATATCTTAAAGTGTATTAGTTCTGGTTTAAGCACTTGGGCTTCAGGCCGGATTTTACATTAAGAAGTTCGTGGGTCTGCACTCTTGTGGGAGAAGAGGCTGGACTCTGCCCTTCTGAGCTGGTTTTCTGATTCTGGTTAAAGGTTTATAGTGCCTGAATATTTGAACTGTATCTTACTGACCTTGTTTACTGTTGTTGCTACCTTGTTTTGCCTAGATCCAGCCTGCTGAATCTAGCTGTTTATTGTTTGTTTGCTTGTTTATTCCTTTATTGCCCTGGAATGCTAATTACACCTACTCACCGGCTTCTGTGGATCACTAGTGATATCTGCATTGCTCTGTGATATTTGTACACTTATTTCTTGTTCCTTTGAAAGTTACTGTTTGTCGTTTTTGCATTTAAGTTACCTGTAACACATTGCACTAGTTACCTGGTACTTGCTCACTATCAGCAATTATATTAGTCAGCACTAAATATTAAAAAGCACACACCTCACTCCCCCACTGGGCCTTGTTTTCATTATAAAGGAATTCCCAATATTATTCTAGCATGTCCAAGGTCAGTTGTCAATCTCCTCCCGGTCCAGCTGGTGAATCTGGGAATCTTGAGCAACTGCCTCATGTACACGAACAACCCTAAATTCCAACACATGTGAGAGATGCCACCATAAACCATATAACTGGGGCTAGCTCTCTCCACTCAGTACTCGCACAACCAGTCCAGGAGGAGAAGGAAACCACACTCACTACAATTCCAGTCTCACATAGACACAGCAAACCAAACACATAATCACACAAAAAAAACAAAACCACATAGCTCCTCCTAAAGCCAAGCGTGCCGAACACGTGCAACACATAGCTCACAAAGCCAGCGTGCCGAACAGTCACAGCCCTTAGGACTAAACAACACACCTGATACACTTGTAATAGGGCTCTGCGCCCCGGCCTCACAGGGGTGAACAAGGATGGACTACATGAAAAGAGACATAGAGGAGCTCTCTCTGCATGTAGCCAGGGCGGTATGACCCTGACCTTGAGTAGCATCTTACCCTCACCAAGAATGATGCCACAATATGAAGACAAGATGATCAATTTCAACAACTGGCTTAAGTGCTGGTGTCATTCAAATCAATGCCTGTCAGCTTGGGATGATATACTTTCGACAGCCACGACGATGCTTCGAGGAATGGCTTGCACCTGTTACCCCAGGCTGGCTCTTGCTACCCCGTAGTGCCTTTTTAGGCAAGGCTCAAAGACAAACCCACCTCCATAGGTATCACAAGGGATAAGAAACTAAGAGTAATGCTACTCAATGCCAGAAGTCTAAACCTCAAGATGCCTTTTCGAAACTCTCCTTAGCATGGAGAACATCGATATCTGTGCAGTAACAGAAACCTGGTTCAGGGCTCCGAGAGCACCCCAGCACTACCAGGTTATACCTCATACCATGCTTTTCCCCAAACTTGGACCGAACCACAAATATTCATCAAAGATACCCACACCTCCAGGTTGGTGGCAAAGCACGAAGCATCAGAGACTAGCCATGTGCAACTAACAGTGGGTAATACTGCCTTCCAGTTTATAGCCTGCTACAGTCCACCCTCCCAAACCCAGGAACCCCACTCAGCCTTCCTGAGAACACTGGAAAATATGAAGGTCTCAAACACCATTATATTGGGTGACTTCAACTACCCAAACATAGACTGGGAGCATTACTCTAGCTCCAACACCCTAGCCCAAAGGTTCCTAGAATTTATAAACTCAAATGCTATGGAACAACTTGTTACCACTCCACAAGAGGGAAAACATACTGGACCTGATCATCACCAACATGGGGACTCTATGCTCCAGACCAGTGTATCCCTCACTGGTAAGATCAGACCATAAACTAATCTCACTGGATATTCACATCCCGACCCCACCAGAAAACCACAGTGAAAAACTTCTCTAAAGCAAATTTCCTCCTCAAAACCGGTGGAATCCTTCAAAGCCCGGCCTGTGGAAAATATGGCCCAGACCGCAGAATCCTTTATAAATGCATTCTATGAACACCTTCAGGAATGCATGGATCATCGATCCCAAATAAAACCAAGACCCAATCCTCCAAAGGCAGGCGTCCTGTCTGGTGGACCCCAGCCATAAACAAACTATACAATAGAAGGAGGAAGCTACTAAATGATAGAGCAAAATCCCAAAGGGAAGGCATCACTGATCAGTATTAGCAAAAACTACGGGCACTCATAAAATTGTCTAAGGCCAGCTTGAGAAAAATTGCACAGGACACTAAGGATAATCACAAGGCTTTCTTTAGTTATGTTAGGAACCTGGGTGGTAATTCCCAGATATGCTCAGAATTAGTCCAAAATGACAAAAATACACCAAACACACAGACATTGCCAACATCCTAGCTGACAGGTTCAGTGCAAACTTACCCCTCTCCCCACCAAAGGGCAAATATCTATCCCAGCAGAGTGCTGCCCCTGACATCTCAGATGCTCAGGTAAGAGCCGCCCTCTCCAAAGCAAAAAACACAGCATCAATGGGACCAGACGGTGTCCTGGGCTGCGTCCTACATGAACTCCAAGAAGAGCTAAACCCAAGCATAAAACTACTGTTCAATCTCAGCCTTACTACAGGATATGTGCCCAAAGAATGGCGTACAGCAACAGTGGTCCCTCTCCATAAAGGTGGTGCCTCAACGGATCCTGGAAACTATCGCCCCATAAGCCTGGCTAGCTTGGTCTGCAAAGCTATGGAAAGGATCATCATGGACCTCATAAATAAACATATTGGGGACCTACAGACACTGGATCCTACCCAGTTCGGCTTTGTTAAGGGCAGATCCTGCCTCTTAAACCTGGTTGATTTCTTTGAAACATTCACCAAGGCCATTGATGAGGGGAAGGTGGTCCACACAGCCTACCTGAACCTTGCAAAAGCCTTCGATACAATACCCCACTCGGGCATTATAGATAAGCTCACCAGCTTAAATATAAACCCCTATGTCACTAGATGGATTGCAAACTGGCTCAAGGACAGAACCCACATGGTTAGAATTGCTGGAGCCATGTCAGACTCCAAACCAGTTACAAGTGGTGTCCCACAAGGCTCAGTCCTGGGACCTCTCTTGTTCGGTATATATTTCTCGGAGGTACAGGCCAACACGGAAGGACTGTGGCTGACCAAGTTCGCAGATGACTGCAAACTGGGTGCCATAATTGACTCTCCAGCCGACACAAGCATCCTCCAAAAGGGCCTCATAGAAACAGACAACTGGTGCCAGAGCCATGGCCTCAAGCTAAATGCCAAAAAGTGTATAGTCATCCCCTTTGGCAAAAACAAAGTGCCCACAAATTACCACATCGGTGTTAATCCATTAAGTACAGAAGAAGTAATTAGGGACCTGGGGACCCAAGTTGATAGCAATCTCTCATTTGACAACCACGTGGCCAAAGTGGTTAGAAAAACATTTTATATAGCCCACCTAATCATGAAGGGATTCACATCTAGATCAGGGGAGGTAATCGTGCCTCTTTACTCATCCCTCATCAGGGCCATAATTGAGTACAATGCCCCTTTTGGGATGTACCTTACCAGACACCTGCAGCAACTGGAAAGACCCCAAAAGTACCTCACCAAGAGGATCAAAGGGCTCAAACAGATGCCATATGCTGCCCAGTTAAAGAAACTCCTGCTCTACTCAGTGGCATACCGCCTGTTCAGAGGCAATCTGTGCCTGACATATAAAGCCATGTCCAACTCGGAATTAATGGACATGCTGCACCTCAGAAAATCCAAATCCCATTGAGCTACACGCTCGAGAGACTTGAACCTCAGCACTGAAATAAATAGGACATGCTGGAGGGACAGATTCATAACCCAGAGGCTCCCTTCACTCTGGAATAAAATCCCAGTCCAGGTTAGGCAGAGTCCCTCATTGACTCTCTTCAGGAGGAATCTTGATGAGTGGATAGGAGATCGTAGGTTTACCCCGGGTATCACTTCTGTGTCACTGTTAGACAGAGGCACAGTATACTAACCTCGAAAAAGGGCATAGCAAAATAAATTTAAAATGGGTGGTGAAAGCCAAACACATTCTGGCTCGGCTTATAAATGCCCTAGGGCAGATAGCCTAGTATGAACCTATATTTCCAACATCCTGGCAGATAGGTTCAGTGCTAACTTTACCCCCCCTCGCCCCCTAAAGGGCCCATATCTATACATGAAGAATGCAGAGTCCCTGTAATCACAACTATGCAGGTAAAAGCTGCACTCTCTAAAGCCAAGAACACAGCATCCATGGGACCGAACAACATCCCAGGCTGCGTTTTACACAAACTTCAGAGCGAACTGGCTACCCACTTAAGCACCATGTTCAATAATAGACTTAGATCAGGCTTTGTGCCCACTGAATGGTGCACAGCAACATTTATCCCACTCCACAAAGGAGCCACCACTGATCCGAGAAATTACCGACCTATTAGCCTGACGAGCCTGGTCTGCAAGGCCATGGAACGTATCATCATGGAACTCATAAACAAAGACATTGGTAACCTTCAAACTCTGCATCCTACCCAGTTCGGGTTTGTAAAAGGCAGATCATGCCTCCTGAACCTGATCGACTTCTGTGAGGCAGTCACCAAAGCTGTAGATGAGGGTAAGGTGGTTCACACAGCCTATCTTGACCTTGCCAAGGCTTTCGACACCATCCCCCATTCTGGAATTATAGCTAAACTCAATAAACTAGGTATAAATCCCTATGTCACAAGATGGGTTGCCAACTGGCTCAATGACAGAACCCACACTGTAAAAGTTGCAGACTCCAAATCTGACCTCAAAGCAGTGACAAGTGGATTACCACAGGGTTCCGTCTTGGGACCTCTCCTGTTTGGTATCTACTTCTCTGAAGTACAGGCTAACACAGAAGGCCTCTGGCTAATGAAGTTTGCAGATGACTGCAAACTAGGAGCCATAGTCAAGTCCCCAAATTATGTGGACATCCTACTGAAGGGCCGCGCTGAGACAGATGCCTGGTGTCAGAGCCATGGCCTCAAGCTCAATGCCAAAAAGTGCAGTGTCATCCCCTTTGGTAAAAACTCTGTACCCATGAACTACCACATAGGCAGCAATCTACTTAACACCGAATGTGTGATAAGAGACCTTGGGACCCAGGTGGACAGTAGTCTCTCCTTTGATAGTCACATCGCCACAGTAGTCAGGAAGTCCTTTTACGTGGCACACCTCGTCATAAAAGGGATCTCATTCAGGAAAAAGGAGGTCATTGTTCCCCTCTACTCGACACTCATTAGACCCATTATAGAGTACAACGCCCCTTTTGGAATGTACCTCACAAAACATCTGCAGCAGCTGGAAAGGCCACAGAAGTACCTCACAAAAAGTATTACTGGCCTCAAACAAATGCCCTACACTGACTGCCTCAAAAAACTCCAGCTTTACTCCGTAGCATATCGCCTACTCCGAGGTGATCTCTGCCTAACATATAAAGCTATGTCAAACCCAGAGCTGTTGGACATGCTACACCTAAAGAAATCCCAATCCCTATGAGCTACATGCTCCAGGGACCTAAACCTTGTCACCACAATAAACAGGACATGCTGGAGGGCTAGATTCCTGTCCCAGAGACTTTCCATACTCTGGAACAGGCTACCCATCTATGCCAAGCAAAGTTCATCATTAGCACTCTTCAAGAAAAATCTTAATGAGTAGATGGGAAATAGGAAATACACCCTGGGGATCACTTCTGTGTCTCTGCTCGACAGTGGCACAGGAAAATAACTTTCTTGGGTAGTGTAAGCCAGGGAACCTTGTAGGCTAGGCTTACGTAGGCCCTTGGGCCGATAGCCTAGTACCTACCTATGAACCTATGAACCTATGAACCTAAGAGCAAGAGGGAGTGTATAAATACTTGGGAAATGAAGAAGGATCAGCAATAAAACATTAACAAATGTGAATAAAGCTCAGTAAGGAGTACTTTAGAAGACTTGAATTAATCCTGAAAACAGCATTGACATCTAGGAACAAGATCCAAAGCATAAATCAGTTTGTGCTTCCTGTCCTAACTTATAGTTTGGAGTGATTGACTGGCCCTGAAAAGTGTTGGATAGAATGGATATTAAAACAAGAAGGATGCTTCATGGTCACCAAATGATTTATAAAAATCACTGCATACCAAGATTATATATTCCTCATTACGAAGGAGGGATGGGCTTTCTTGAAATTGATTACATGTATAGATCTGCAATCATGGGACTCTACACATATCTGCTGACCTCACAAGATCCAAATGTAGTGAAAGTTTTGAAACATGAGGAGAATAAATATAAGATGACATCTCTGCTTAATTTAGCAGAAGCATATTGAAGTCAAGCAAGGAATGGAAATGAAACCAGAAGTAGATAAAAAACAGGCAGCAACTGAATGTGCTAAAAAATAAAAGAAAGAATATAAGGTGAAGAACCAGATGAAAAGGCAAGAAATATGAAAATATATATATATACTTGCAAATATAGAAAACTTCTGGAAGAGCCTCGTTTTGATCATGAATGAAAGCAGAAATGGTTAAGGAGAGGTGAATTCACATCAAGAAATGAATGGTTGATATTGGCAGCCCAAGATAGTGGGCTACATACACGCTGGTTTGCAAAGTCTATTGAACATGTGGGAGAAACAGACATATGTAGGTTTTGCAAAACTGAATTGGAAACAGCCACACACCTTGTTGCTGGTTGTGACGCACTAATGGCAGAGGGACTGTATACTGAAAGGCATAATAATGTGGCAAGACAGTTACACTGGAGATTGTGCAAACATTATCATAACAAAGTGGCTGAAAAACACTGGAAACATGAGCCACAAAGAATTACAGAAAATGATAAAGTTTATATCACATAGGTTCACCCAGTACCAACAGTTCAAAAGATAGATGCTAGAAAACCAGATATAGTGGTCCAAGAAAAGGATACAAAAGAAGCATCGATCATTGAAATAGCCACACCTAGTGACTACAGTGTCTTGTGCACAGAGAGACATAAAGTCATAAAAATACCTTGATCTGCACACAGAAATGAGAGCCATGTGGAAGAAAGATACCCGGGCAGTTCTAATAGTAGTAGGAGCAACTGGTCTTATAAAAAATAATTTATAATCGTAATTGTTACCAATTCATGTAACACCGTATGAATTGCAAAAGGAGTCATTACTGGGCACATTGCAGGTGATGCGAGGAGCACTTTTGACTAACATCAAAGGGTGAAGCAATACTAATTTCATGAACTTTAATCATACTTTGACTTAGGAATGGGGTCCATTCCCGTCATTGTATTAGAAACCAAAAGGACTTGGAGAAATTAAAAACAACATAGCTATTGCCAACCTGCTGCAGCTAGGGTTAGGGCAAACATCACCCCCCTGGCTCAGCATCACTATAGCTGGATATGAACAGCACCCGCACCCCTCGCCTCATCACCAGTGAGCAGGTACATATTGCCTATTGAAGACAACAAATGTAAGTATGTATGGGACCTGATAACATCTCTGTCCACATCCAACATGAACTCAGCCATGTGCTCCCAGCTCCATTACACACTGTAGTCACACCAAGCCTCTGCACCATCCACACCCCATCCACATGGAAGATGGGTGATGTCATCCCTCTACACAGACCCGAATGAGGAATATAGGATTATGCAATTAACTGGCACTCTTTGGGGGGGTGGATATGACACATCTGGACCAGGAGTGCAATACAAGCTGATACTGTGCTGATAGATTACAGGGGTATGGTTTGGTTGTGAGTGGTGGCTACTAATATTCAATGTAGATGTGCAGATTCTGTACATACTGTTGCCAAATGCATGAGGTTATGTGATGTGTTTCCCTGATTATGTCTTCCAGGTGCAATGTCACATCAGTGAAAGTCAACTTTTTCAGCGGCTGAGACAAATGTAATCATAGAAGCCATACTACAGAACCATGCGATAATGTTTGGCCGGAGCCAGCAACATCTGCAGATGAAGACTGCCCTGTGGGATGACCTTGTCCACAGGGTAAACCATGTTGACCTGCACACACGTACATATGAGCAGGTCCGACATCATGCAACTGACTTCATACGCCATGCCCGACAAAGGGCTGCTGCCATTGCCAGGGACTGCACAGCCACAGGTGAGGGCCCAGCCATGCAGCCCCCACTGATATCCACTGAGGAGCTACTCACCAGCCTTGGGGCACCCATCTCAGTACAACATCATGGTACAGACCGTCACATGCTCTAGGTGGGTGGCACCCAGACAATGGATGAGGTATGGATGCAGTGGAGATTACTAGATTAGTGTAGCAGACATACTTGTATCTGTAGAGTATCTACATGCATGTGTCAGGTCAGATTGCAGTTGTGGATGAGGTTTTCTAGTGCACAGAAGTGCACATCTATGGTGAAGGACAGCAAATTGTGTAGTATTGGGGGTTGTACTGTAAATGTGCAGACATGCTGCATCCATCCTGTACCAATGTGACATGTGAGTCTGCTGACAATACCTCTCTCCCACAACTACCTAGGTCCCACTGGTCTGCATGTTGGACAGCAGCCTGAAGCTGGTGAGTATGGAATTGTTCTGTTTTGATCTGCCAATACCCCAGGCATGTGGAGGGCATGCAATTTACCATGCACACAACTGTCACTCATAGCCATATTGCTTTATGTGCATGTTCACTAGTGGTGGAGTTAACTGCATGCATTACAGTGGTCACCACAGGGGCCTATCTGAAGAGAATGTAACAAAATGGGGGGGCAAACAACCTAAGATAGGGACATGTGTGAAACATTACTCTTATACAGTAGATATAAAAAGTGCACACACCCATGTTAAGATGTCAGGCTTTTGTGATATATACAAATTAAGACCACAATATGTCAGTCCACACCTTTTCTAACTTTTAATGTGACCCATAACATGAACAATTCACTTGTAAAACCAACCAATCTGTTAAGCACCAAATATGGCGTATACAAACCTTACAATAAGCTGGATGTATCCATGTTCATACCCTTTAAATAATATTTTATTGCAGCATCTTGTGATTTACTGACAGCATTCAGTCTGCTTGGGTACACACCTGCCATCAAGTAAAGGCACTCTGAGTAACACCAAATAACAGTCTGCTGTCCAAGTAGGATATTCATGACATTTGCTCTGTTGTCTGCAACAGCCATGGCTTGCAGACAGCTTACAAAGCAGCAAAGGGATCTCATATTTGAAAGGTATCAGTCAGGAGTAGGGTACAATAACATTACCACAGCATTGCATACACCATGGAACACAGTGGAGACAGTCATCAAAAGGTGGCTTGAATATGGGACAACAGTGCTGTTGAAAAGAACCTGATTCTCCTCCAAAACTGATGAAAATTCATGCCCAACCCTGGTCAGGGATACTGCCAGGAGACATACAGCAACACTGAGGGAGTTGCAGGAATCTTTTGCAAGTACTGGTGTTGTGTACTACATGTGAGAACAATCTCCCATATTCTGCATAAGTCTGGCCTATGGGGTAGGGTCAAAAGATGGAAACATTTCCCCACACCAAAAAACATCCAGGGTGGATATAATTTGCAATACAGCATCAAGTCTCCCAAAGGCATGTGTGAAAATGTGTTATGGTGTAATGAGACTATGGATCGACCTCACATCCGCAATACCAAAAGGTATGTGTGGTGCACAAGCAACACTTCTCTTTACCTGAAGACCGCCATCCCCATGGTGAATCATGCTGGTGGCATTGGCCTGCTGTGGGAATGCTGTTCCAAAGCTGGAACTGGGTCTGTAGTCACAGTGGTGGGAATTCCCAACAGTTCCAAATAAAACTCACATCTGGCCCAAATCCATCAGGTGTCTGCAAGAACGCTGAGAATGAGGAGGGGTGTCAGCCTTCAACATGACAAAGACCCGAAGGATACATTTATATAATACAAGAACATGGCATGTTAACATGGTTGTGCACACTTATCATATCTACTGTAAGTTTAGAAGGTTGGTGGTGTAACAGGAATTGTGTGACCTTGCATTTACTGCTGGTTTGGAGGTCTGAAACTCAAATGTATGTCATTAATAAGTGACATCACTCCTCAGATCATCCCATTTATGCATCATACAAACACAGAGGTTATGAGAAACAGAGCAAACATATGAGCCAGAAATCTACACATCCTGCAAGGATCTGTACAGTTGTGAGGTATGTTCTGTAGTAGCTGCCACTTTACTATACAGGTGAACAGCAATGATGTGTACATAGGTGCAGTCTGTGCTGGGAAAGGTCCCTGACCTACTAACACAACTCACATATCCCAGATCTCTATATTGTTAGTTACATGGAGTAAAACTAGCTGCAATGCATGATGTTGAGGGCCATGTATCATGCATGTCACCATGTGGGTAATATGAGGTCTGTGTAACAGATTTGTGTCACCTCACCTGTAAGTGTCTATATGTGTGTGTGTGTGTGTGTGTGTGTGTGTGTGTGTGTGTGTGTGTGTGTGTGTGTGTGTGTGTGAGTGTGTGTGTGTCTGTGTGTGTGTGTGTGTGTGTGTGTGTGTGTGTGTGTGTGTGTGTGTGTGTGTGTGTGTGTGTGTGTGTGTGTGTGTGTATGTGTGTACCAGCCAACCTCAAAGTGCAAGTATTAATGTGCATATGTTGTCTTCACCTCACAGGTGGCGATGGGGTTTGGGGTCTCTCCCACTTGGAAACTGATGTCATTGTCTCTGCAGACTCTGACAATGATGACAGAAATAGTGAGGTACAGGTGGTGTTGTCAGGGGCTGAATCTGTGGAATTGGTTGAGATCCCACTGTTGTCCACACCATCCCCACACACAGTGGCAATGCCCACACATAATCCAACACCAGTAGCCACAGATGATGGACAGTTGGCAGGTGGTGGCATGGAACAGGCTAGAGTGGTGACTATGGCAGGTGTGAGTGTAGATAATGGCCATAGCCAGAGTGCAGGTGAGATCCTACACAGGCATATTGACAAGGTGCTCACAGGAGGACTGCTGCTCATCAAGCCACTGTTGCAACTGCCACAGCAGGTGTCACCAGACACATGTTTCAGGCTGTCATGGATACACAGGCATGTAGTAAACTCCACTCCAGACAAATACTCAGGGTGGTGGATGCAACACTTCCTGATTTATGTGGCAACATACATGACCTTGGTGAGGCCATACATCAAAATACTGAAGTCATGAATAGATGGTGGAGTGAGACCTTGGCAATCCTTGACCGTGGCATGTCTGTGCTAGAGGGTGTGGTGGGAGATGGGCATTGGCCACATGGATGTAGGTCAGCACCAACAACAGCTGAGAGTCTATGGGGCCATGCACCTTCACACTCCCATTGTGGCAGTGACACTTGCACTACCAAATGAGGGTTGCTTTCCGCATCACACCGGAGCAGGCCAAGGGCACATGGTCCTGGCCGGTCCCATTAGGGACATGGATCCAGCAGATAGCAGTCACCATCAAGAAGCAGTACTGCATCTGACCTTGGGCCTGGTGGTGCCAGTGATAACCCTGGCAGGACCAGTTCCTGTGTCTTTGGCCAGAGACAGTGAACTGGACATCCTGCCATGTACGGTCCGCAGCTGTCCAACATACCTTTGTGTAGGGCAGCCACATGGTGTGACTGTGTGGATACATACACACACACACATCTGTATCATGGGCAGGTCACCTCCAGACACACACAGCACCTCTGCACAGACCATCTATTGGATACCCCTCCAAACACACACTCATGATGTCAACCATATGGCTCAACTTAAGCCTCTGGCAAACCCATAGCACACCCTGTGCATATGATGATACCTGTGCCACATCCATAACATCAATGCAGGGACATGCTAATATGGGTCTGATGCACAAGGTGAATATAGTACAGTGTAGCTATATAATACTGAGTAAAGTGCTGTTGGCTTGCATTTGGCATGGGTACACATACAGATGTATGTACTTTATTAGCCAGGATACATTACTGCTGTTAGTACCACTGACTGAATGTAGTCTGACATGCTGTATTCGGTTTGTGTTCCAGGTGTCTGTGTGCCTGCAGGCTGTGGCCCTACAGATATTCTCAAGACGGAGTATGGCAGAGTGGGAATATACTAACAGTGTCATAGGCAAGGTACAGCTTTATATGTACATGTTCCAGGTGTGTATGTATGCAACAGTGTGTGAGGGACACTGTTGTCAGGCAGTATGACCTTGCATACATACCCCTTGTCACAGACAGGTAGCCTTCAGACATGTCACTTTAGTGTTGTGTAGTACCACAGGCTCATATATACAGAACAGGTTACTGCAGTACTGTCAGCAGGTCGCTCACAAGTGTAGCCATTACATTAACTGCAACAGATTCACCTGTCAACACCTGCTGGCCCTGCCATTTCTTTCCCATACACTCAACCCTAATGTAGTTGGTGACGGTATGCATGATACCATGTATGACAGCTTTGTGATATGTATTCCTGAATTCACAGGATAGAACAGGGAGGCAAAATGGTATATCCTTTGCATACACACAGTAAAGACTGACAGAGGGGATGTGCATACACAGTTGGCAATAGACAGATTAGTAAAACTACATATCCACTTTGATGTGCTGTAGTACTACATACACATTACATGCTCCGCATAGATTATATACACAGGATATGACACACTACCACTTACAACATGTAATATTGTGAATGCCTTTATAGATGGTGAGATAACCCACCAGAAATAGCATCTGGAGTCATGTATTGCTCCTACAGGCCTGGACAAGGGATAGAGTAGCAGACATTGTATCAGCATGATATTTCAGCCAGGTATGATACCTGATGCTGACATGTGTGTCACTACACTCACCATGGATAATTTGGCAACAATATCACATACATGGGCATTGTTAAGGGGCACTGACCACATATAGGTTGCAAACATTTGGATATTCTATAGACATCTGTAGAGAGGACTGGTATGGCCTGAACAATGGTTTAACATGTGGCAGAGGCAGATGCACAATGCCATCAGGAGGTGGTAAACAATCGTGGATGGTACACACATCAAAATGTTATCAGTCAAACAGGATGTGATCCTCACCCAAACACACACAGAGATGCCAGCATTGAGATTACAACCCCTACCTATCTAGTTATTACTACTGTAGTGTTACACAGTTATCAGATGAGCCACAGAGTTTATATGATTTCACCTAGTCCCAAGGTACTTCTAAGGTGAATGACATCAACAGGCCTAGTAAAGTAGCATAATGGGAAGTGTAAAGGGTGGCACACAACTCAAAATGGTATAATACACACTGTATTTGAGTCTCACACAAACACTTGCACACACCAACTCCCACACACACACACACACACACACACACACACACACACATATGATTCACACACACACACACACACACACAGTTGACAGTATTGAGATTAAAACCCCTACCTATCTAGTTATTTCTACTATAGTGTTACGCAGTTATCAGATGTGACACGGAGCTTATATGATTTCACTTATTCCTAAGGTACTTCTGAGGTGAATGACATCAGCAGGCCTAGTAAAGTAGGGTGATGGGTAGTGTACTGGGTGGTACACAACTGAAAATGGTATAACCCACACAGTATATGGTTCTCCCCAAAAGCGCAGACACACACACACACACACACACACACACACACACACACACACACACACACACACACACACACACACACACGTGCCAGTATTGACATTAGTACCCCTGTCTATCTAGTTATTTGTACTAAAGGTTATGCAGTTATCGCATGTGGTACAGAGCTTATTGGGCTGACAACTGGCCAAAGGTGATGATAAGGGGAATGACATCAGCATAACTGATAAAGTAGGGCAGTGGGTGGGACACATTTCAAAGTATTTTTTCCTACAAACATACACAGTTACACACCCACACACACATATGCCGGATCTGAGAGTAGAACCCCTGCCTATCTAGTTATTTGTACTATAGTGTTACGCAGTTACCATATGCACTACAATACTTACTGGACTGATAACTGGCCAAAGGTGTGGATAACTGCACAGCTGAGGTAAACTATTACAGGTGCCAGAAAGTCTGCCTTCAGTTATTCCCTTAGATCTTGCTAGTCCTTTCTCTGTTGCACTTCAAATAGCTTAATAGCTTTGCACTTCAACAGGTTTTTGTATCAATTATTCTAGCACACCTGAGAGCCATCAACAGTAGTCATTCCTCACAGAATTTGCTCCAGTACTTAGTAGTTATGACCACTCCTCCTGGCATGATTAAAATGCAGTTATATGTGCTTTTTCCCATTAACCTGGTGCACTTGAGCATTCTGAGGCACAGTTGTAACTACCTCATGTACACAGACATCCCTCTCCTCTAAACTCACAACAGTCAGACTTGTGAGAGATACCCCTATATCACCAAATTGGAAGATATAAACTCTCCACTGAAGACTGGACTAGCTGGTCAAGAGGAGAAGGGTCAACACCTGTACCACACAACATGAAACACATACCCCTCCCAAACACCCACTATCACAGCTCTGACATACAAACAAAAACACACACCCACCTTCACAGAGGCACTCAGTAGACATTTACCCAAACAGCAAAGACCACCAAGACAGACACCCACTTGACCACCACAACACAGCACAAACCACAGGACACATTTCTCACCTACACAGTGTGCCCCTCAACTTAAGCCCCTATGGCTAACCACCATCCTAATACAATAATCATAGGTGACTCAATAGAGAGCCACATAGATGTCCCACTCACTAGGTTGAATATGGAGAAGGTAACAGTCAGCTGCTTATCAGGTGCCAGAATCCAACACATAACACACCCATAAGGTCACTCCACAACAACTACAATATCACTCTGTCATTGTCCATTTGGGTGTGAATGACCTGAGACACACCTCCCTGGACTACATGAATAGAGACATGGTGGAGCTCTCAGATTATGTGGGCCTGGCAGGTATGACAGTAGCCCTGAGCAGTATACTACTGTTACCCAGAATGATACTGCAGTACAAACAACAAATGACTGACTTCAACAAGTGGCTTAAATATCTGCTGTCATTCTCAGGGGATCCAGTATCTGTCTGCTAGGGATGACATGAATGACAGACCGCAATGCCTTGCCAGAGATAGCCTGTATCTGTCACCCCAAGGTTTCCAGGTACTGGCTAAATCTCTTGCCACCCCTATAGTGGCTTTTTAGGTGGTGTTCCAAATCAAATTACCACCATAACAGCTATAAATAAATGCAATATGAGGGTCATGCTACTCAACACTAGACATCTAAATCTCAATATGCAGTCACTCAAAGTATTCCTCAAAATGGAGAACATTGACATTTGTGCTGTAACAGAGACCTAGTTTACAGCAGCAGACAGTACCCCTGCACTATCAGGCTATAACTTATTCCATGCCTGTCAATCCCAAAACATGGACCACAGCTCCAAAGGTGGTGGTGTCTCCATATTCATAAAGGATATGCACACCTCCAGACTAGTATCCCAGCATAATGCATATGAGCTACTTCAGGTACAACTGACATTGGGTAATAGTGCAATCCAAGTCATAGCCTGCTATATGTCCTCATCCATATCCCTAGACTCTCAATCCACATTCCTCAACACCCAGGAATCTATCAAGGTCTAACCCAATACACACATACTAGAAGACTTCAACTACCCCTCCATCAACTGGGAAAAGTACTCAAGCACCAATACATGGCCCAATTCTTCCTGGAATTCATCAGTTCCAATGCCCTGGACCAGCTCATTCTGATCCCCAGTACAGGAAGCAACATCCTTGACCTGTGTTAATTACTAACATACAGGACTGTTGCTTGACAACATTAGTAAATCCCTACCTGGTCAGCTCCAACCATAAAGTAATTATCATGGAAATCCACATTCCACCCACACCCCACCGCAAATGTAACCATATTGAAAAACTTCTCCAAAGCTGACTTTGAACTCCTAAAAACAGAAGTGGCTAACTTCACAGCACCCATGCCAATGGAAAATAGCTCCATGATTGCTGAATCATACACAAATGCACTGTACAAACATTACATAAATGCATGGAACTAGCCATACCTAACAGAACCATGACACTCTCCTCCAAACACTGGAGGCCAATCTGGTGGTCCTCTGCCACTAATAATCTGTGCAACAGAAGGAAGAAACTGTTGCAGAAAAAGGTGGAGTCCCAAGAGTGGTAAAATGCCCTCAGTCCTAACAACAACTTGAGATCCCTCATGGAATCATATAAAGCCAGCTATGATGGCAAAATTGCAGCAGACATTGACAACAATCACAAAGCCTTTGATAGTTATATCAAGAACCTCCATGGCAATATCCAGAAGTGCTCTGAGTTACTGCACAATGTTTCCTCCTATACTGAGCCAACAGATATTGCCAAAATTCTTGCCAACACATTCAGTGCCAGCTTTACCCCTCTCACCCCCCTAAGGACATAATCAGAATGCCAGAAGAATGCCAGGAACCTAGGAATACTGCAGCCCTGGTTATACCTGCATTGCCCATTGCCAAAAGTACAGCTTCCATGAGACCCAAAAAATATCCCTGGCTGTGTGTGCCCTGTTCTGTCACAGCCTCACCTCAGGCTTTGTCCCTCCCAAATGGCAAACTGCTACAGTCATCCCTCTACAAAAATGAGTAGCGACTACAGACCCTGGGAATTATCAGCCCATTAGCCTGATGAGTCTGATATGTACAGCTGTGGAGTGCATCATTAGGGACCTGATTGACAAAGATATAGGTAGTCTCGAAACTCTGGACCCCACACAATTTGTGAAAGGGAGATCATGCCTGCTCAAACTGGTTGACTTCTTTGAGTCAGTCACCAGAGTTGTGTATGATGGTAAGGCACTGCATAGAGCCTAAATTGATCTGGCCAAGACTTTTAATACCATTCCTTAGTCAGGAAGTATTGATGAACCCACCAAACTAGGCATCAACCCCTATATCACTAGGTGGGTTGCAAATTGCCTCACAGGTAGAACACTCATTGTGAAAGTAGCAAGCTCCAAGTCAGACTGCCAACCAGTCATGAGTAGAGTCCCACAGGGATCACTCCTGGCTACTCTCCTCTTCAGCATCTACTTCTCAGAAATCCAGGCCAACACAGAGGAACTCTGGCTGACTAAATTCACAGATGACTGCAAGCTGGGAGCCGTCATTAACTCCATAAGTGATACAGACATCCTACAGAAATGCATCACTGAGACCAATGACTGATGTGGAAACCATGGCTTGAAGCTTAACACCACAAAATGCATCATCACCCCCTTTGGTAAAACTCATTTCCCACTAAGTACCACATTGATGGGAGCGCACTGAACACTGTAGGCATTATAATAGATCTGGGGACACAGGATGACAGCAACCTCTCCTTCAACCACTACATTTCCACTGTGGTCAGGAAGTCCTTCTATGTGGCACGTCTCATTGCCAAGTGTTTTGCATCCAGGAATACAGAGGTCATTGTCTCTGTCTAATCTTCCCTCATTAGACCAATCATAGGTTCATAGCTTCATAGGTAGGTACTAGGCTATTGGCCCTAGGGCCTATATAAGCCTAGCCAAAAAGGTACCCTGGCTTTCGCCACCCAAATTATTTTCCTGTGCCCCTGTTGAGCAGAGCCCCAGAGGTGATCCTGGGGTTAATTTCCTATTTCCCAATCATCCAGATTTTTCTTGAAGAGTGATAATGAGGAGCTTCATTTGATATAGATGGGTAGTTTGTTCCAGATTATGGGAAGTCTCTGGGACAGGAATCTATCCCTCCAGCATGTTCTGTTTATTGTGGTGACAAGGTTTAGGTCCCTAAAGCATGTAGCTTGGAGGGATTGGGATTTCTTTAAGTGGAGCATGTCCAACAGCTCTGGGTTTGACATAGCTTTGTATGTTAGGGAGAGATCACCTCTGAGTAGGTGATATGCAACAGAGTAAAGCTGAATTTTTTTGAGACGGTCTGTATAAGGCATCTGTTTGAGGACAGTAATCCTCTTTGTGAGGCACTTCTGTGGCCTTTCCAGTTGTTGTAGCTGTCTTGTGAGGTGCATACCAGAAGGGATGTTGTACTCTATAATAGGTCTAATGAGTGATGAGTAAAGGGGAGCAATGACCTCTTTTTTCCTGGATGAGAAACCTTTTGTGATGAGGTGTGCCATATAGAAGGATTTCCTGACTACTGTGGTGATGTGATTATCAAAGTAGAGACTACTGTCCACCTGTATCCCAAGGTCTCTTATCACATTTCCAGTGTTAAGTAGACTACCACCTATGTGGTAGCTCATGGGTACAGAGTTTTTACCAAAGGGAATGACAATGCACTTTTTGGCATTGAACTTGAGGCCATGGCTTTGACACCAGGCATCTGTCTCAGTGAGGCCCTTCTGTAGGATGTCCACATCATTAAGAGTTTTGATTATAGCTCCTAGTTTGCAGTCATTTGCAAACTTCATTAGCCAAAAACCTTCTGTGTTAGCCTGTACTTCAGAAAAGTAGATACCAAACAGGAGAGGACACAGGACTGAACCCTGTGGTACTCCACTTGTCACTGATCTGATGTCGGATATGGAGTCTGCTACTTTCACAATGTGGGTTCTGTCAGTGAGCCAGTTTGCAACCCATCTTGTGACATAGGGATTTATACCTAGTTTAATGAGTTTATCTATAATTCCAGAGTGAGGGATGGTGTCAAAAGCCTTGGCGAGATCTAGATAGACTGTGTGAACCACCTTACCCTCATTTACGGCTTTGCTGACTGCTTCAAAGAAGTCTATCAGGTGTAGGAGACATGATCTGTCTTTTACAAACCCAAAGTGGGTGGGGTCCAGAGTTTGGAGATTACCAGTTTCTTTATTCATATGTTCCATGATGATACATTCCATGGCCTTGCAGACCAGGCTCGTTAGGTTAAGGGTACGGTAGTTCCCAGGGTCCGTGGTGGCTCCCCCTTTGTGGAGTGGGATAACTATCACTGTACGCCATTCAGTGTGGACAAAGCCTGAGTTGAGGCTATGATTGAACATGGTGCTTATGTGTGGTACCAGTTCATTCTGTAGTTCATGTAGAATGCAGCCTGGGATGTTGTCAGGTCCCATGGATGCTGTGTTCTTGGCTCTGGAGAGTGTGATTTTTATCTGTGCAGCCATGATTACAGAAACTTTGCATTCTTCCAGTATAGAGATGGGCCCTTTAGGGGGGTGAGAAAGGGGTAAAGTTAGCACTGAACCTATCTGCCAGGATGTTGGCAATATTAGTTGGTTCTGTATATTTAGTGTCATTGTGCTGTAACTCTTGCTAATGCTTTGTGGTTGTCTTTAGAGTCAGTGGCAATTTTGTTTTCATAACTAGCTTTAGAGGATCTTATGAAGGATCTCAGCTTCTTACTGGGGCTAGCCAGGGAATTCCTCCAATAATGGGATAATACTCTTTTTTAAAACAGTTTGTTTCTTCTGTTGTAGAGTTTGTTTATGGCAGGGGACCACCAGATTGGCTTCCATTTTTTGGAGGATAGCATCTTGGTTCTGTTAGGAGTAGCACGATCTATGCACTCATGTAAGTGCTTATAAAGTGATTTGTGTAGGATTCAGCAGTTGTACCTCTATTGTCCATCCGCAAGGGTGTCATGAAGTTTGCCACTTCTGTCCTAAGAGGTGTGAAGTTGGCTTTGGAGAAATTTCATCAAGTATAATGGTCCATTTGGCATGTACCTCACTAGACACCTGCAACAGCTGGGGAGGCCACAGAAGTACCTCACAAAGAGGATCCTAGACATTAAACACGTCCTACACAGACAGACTCAAAAGACTCCAGCTATTCTCTGTTTCATATCACCTACTTAGAGGCAATCTCTGCTTGACTTACAATGCCATGTCTGACCCAGCTCTTTTAGAAATGCTACATCTAAAGACATCCCAATACCACCACACCACACATTGCAGAGACCTCAATCTCATTACCACGATCAACACAACATGCTGGAGGGACAGGTTCCTCACCCAGAAA
This sequence comes from Protopterus annectens, assembly GCF_019279795.1. Taxonomy (NCBI): domain Eukaryota; kingdom Metazoa; phylum Chordata; order Ceratodontiformes; family Protopteridae; genus Protopterus; species Protopterus annectens. The sequence goes on from NC_056744.1 coordinate 194,389,578, forward strand.
CTGCACATGCCCTGGAATAGACTCTCCATACATGTCAAGCAGAGCACCTAGCTGACCCTGTTCCAGAGAAATCTTGATGAGTAGATGGGTAGTAGAAAGTTCACCCCAGGGTTAACTCCAGTGGGTCTACTTGATAGAGTCACTTGGAACTAATATTGGCTGGAGAATGGCAGGCACTTCTATGGCTAGGCTTGTAAAGGCTCCAGGGCCATTAGCCTATTACACACCTACACACCTATGAGGGGAATGAAATCAGCATGACTGCTAAAGTAAGGCAGTGGGTGGGAAACGTATTAAAATATGTCTTCCTACAAACATACACACCCACAAACACATTGGTCAGATCTGAAAGTAGAACCCCTACCTATCTAGTTTTTGTACTAAAGTGTTATACAGTTATCACATGCACTACACTCTGTGTCCCCCTGTCTCTCTCTCTCTCTCTCTCTGTCACTGTCTGTCTATCACTTCCCTACATTTATGTGTGTGTATGCTATCTGTTGCCCATATATGTATATATATATATATATATATATATATATATATATGTGTGTGTGTGTGTATCTCATGCAACAGATACAGATATGTCACATATGGGCCACCTGCAGCTAGCTGACGGTAATCCTGTCTGATTCTGATGTGTGTGTGGGGGGTCTGTTGAGGTGTACATAGCTGTCTCTATGCACATACATATATACACAATCATCATCATCTTCTTTCGGCTATTCCCGTTAGGGGTCACCACAGCGGATCATCTGTTTCCATACACAATACAGTCATATATTCTGATGTGGGTTCCAACATGTCCTGTGATTCTATAAGTGTAGGAGCATGTCCAGTGTAACCTTTTATAGTTAAACTGGGACTCCATTACAGAGATAGGTGCACTCCAGTCCAGGGTTTTGTGTGCTACAGCCATACCTCTCAGGAATACACAGGACTTTCCTCAGGGTACTTGCTTTGTTTAGCAGATATTTTCTGACATATCTGTAGTCTGACACTGCAATGCATTGTGTCATTACCTGGTGCCAGACATCCTGAGATCATCACAGTGCTTTTCCAGAGGAATACTAGTTGTATGATGCATAGACCAATATTATGAGCTCAGCTATGTACATTATAGTCCAACAAGGCCATTTGTGAGGTGTGGCTACAGCCAGTTTAGTAATGACATGGCTGTGTAAACAGTCCAGCAACCTGGTGATATACTGGCTGGAAATTTCCTGCTTGTGTTGTATCTTTCTAACCTGAGATGTCAAATCTTTGTGTGGGCATACCTCTCACCTGTACATTTTTTGGCAGGTTGACCAGGTGTTTGGCTAGTGGTTTCATCCTTTCTACATAAACATGTGTTTTATAGCAAGTTAGTTACATATAATTGAAAAGTGATTTTACAAAATAATGACAGACATTACTGTTTCAGACTACATAACATGCCTATTATTGTGCCTTTGTTCTACTTTTATTTCTATTGTTATCCAGACATCTTGTTGTCAGAGGTTGGGAGTTATGGGTGTGGGTACAGAGTGCATTCTACTGTGCAGGCATGTCCATTATATGTTAAAGCAAACATAAAAAAAAAGGATTATTGAGAATGACCATTGGCAACAGTAGCAAAAAGCACTTATATTCACAAAAGCCATGGCACCTCAACTACACATACTTCAAGATGTCACCAATATGTGTAGTATGTGCCACATAGCACTGTGACTTCCAGGTATGTCAGTGGCAGAGCAGTGGGTGTCACTGACATGCATAACAATTGGCACTGCAGTTATCTGCATATAGCCCTGTCAAAGACAACACTGTCTCTAGGGCACTGCAAGACGACTGCCAGGAGAACATGCTGGCCAAATCCAGACAGTATTAACCACATATGCATATAGCTCATTCACCCCTGCATATTGTGGATAGACAACATGTTTTCATGCGTATTGGTACAGCCCCACCAATGTGTGCTATGCTGCTATTTATCTGCAAACATACAGGTTACTGCATTTGTGTGGGTATGTGGTGGGCACACCTGTCAACTATACACATTTACTCAGACTCTGCTGATATTTGCTTTACATTGTGGTTCCATTTACCATACCACTGTGCCCTGTCTTGGTGACTAGAGGCATATCAGTAAAGAGTACAGGTCAGATTGTACTGGCATACATTTCAGTTTCAGACGTCTTACCCTTCGTAGCCTTACTGTAACTGTGGGTTCTGCTGTGCTATCACTGTGTGAGTCTGTAGGGAGGTAATTCAACATTGCCACCATTTGTGTGTCTTTACCAGATATTTCCCCATGGTTTTCTACAGCTGACTTGCAGTATGTTTGTGAGGGGTGGGTATGGACCTCTCCACACTTACATCCATGCCTGTGACCTATGACCCCCCAGTTAGTTGTCCCCACACATATACTGCAGTGGGATTTGCCACCCTGGGTACTACTGCATAGTGTGTGGAGGCCAGTTTTGGTGAGACATTTCCTGGTGTCCCATATAGCTGTCAGTTGTGTACTGCTATCCCAGTAGGCCACCCCTTTCCCTTGTATACATGCAGCATTACAATAGATATGCTGACAAAACATACTAATCCATTCATTTAATGTTAAGAAGACTGACTTACCTTGTGCTTGTGGCAGTTGTGAGGATGGTGCTTGAGGGCCACCTATGTTGGATGCACACAGTACACTGCCTATACATGATAAGTTACAGGTAATGTGAAGTGTGTGTCATCCATTTTATTGTGTGTGCGAGTCAGTGAAAGTTGTCAGTCACTGGGGTCCCTACAGTATCAGTGTGTGTGCTATGTGTTGCCTCTTTGCCAAGGCCTGAGCATACTGGGCATGCCTCCATCTGTCTATAGGAGCAGGCTCAGGGGCCTCCTCCTGTGAGTCTCTCTGTGCCTGTGGGGACCTTGGCAATGGTGGTGGACTGTGTGGTCCTTCCTCTTACTGTTCTTGCTGCAGGTGTTTCCACAGGCTGACATTGTATAGCATGGCACATACTATGAACATGTGTGCACATGTGGCTTGAGAGTACTGCAAGGCTCCACCAGATATGGCAAGGCAGCAGAACCATGATTTGAGCATCCCATCCATATGCTCTATAATGATCCTGATTTGTGCATGTGCCTCATTATGGCATTCTTGTGTGGGTGTGTGTGCATTTCTGATGGGTGTCATCATCCACAGCTCCAGTGCATAGCCAGCATCCCCCACCAGATGGTCATACATGATGCCCCCACTGGCAAGTGCCTGGTACAGCTGTGATGAATGCCAGATGTGGGAGTCGTGATAGCTTCCAGGGCTGCCAGCACACACTTTCATGATAATGCCCAGGCATTGTACATGATCTGGCAGTTGATGGAGGGGAAGTCCTAGCGGTTTATGTAGACTCTAATCTGTTCCCGGGTGGTGCTTTGATGTGGATGTGCATGCAGTCTATGGCTCCCAGTACCTCTGGGTATTCTGCTACACTGTGGAAGAGGTGCATATTGCTGGTCCTCTACTCACGAGTGTTGCAGAAATAAATGTGCTCACCGGGATGTGGTAGCATGGCATCCAGGAACTGGTGGAGAACCCTGGATGTAGATGCCTGTGAGACTCCCATGATGTCCCCAATAGGTCTCTGGAAAGTACCTGTAGCTAGAATTCTTAAGTCTACATATACCTTGGTATCCACTGGGATGGGATCCCCTCTGTTGGCTCTAGGTCTGAGGTGAGGCTGGCACAGCTCGGTGATTTGCTGTCATATGTCTCTGTCGACCCTGTAGTGCTCTACTATCTCCAGATCATGTAGCCCCTGGTAAGTTACCCACACTCCTCTCCTCCTTGGTCTGTGTTGGTTGTCAGCATTATCCTCCTGTGCGCCCTCAGCTTCTAGCACATACTGATGGATCAAAGCAATGGCAGCCCCTTACATTTTTCCAATTAAAATCCCCCACACGTGTACACCAATGGTGCAGAATTGGTGGGAAAAAAACAGACTGTAAGGTTTTCCATAGTTTATACTTTTGTGCTGCAGATGCTTCCTGTATGATTGGCTGACTATGATGCATTCCACCTGCTAAATATGTAATTTGTTCTTGATTGATTTTATTCTGATATTTTCCTGTTTTTCCTTTTTTTCCCTTCCCATTTCCTCCTCTTTTAAGTCCTGAGGTGCACCGCAAACCCGGTGTCCAAATGTAAACAGTCCTGCTATTTCTAGGGTTTTTATTTTTTTTTTTGTTTTGTTTTAGACTGGGTGCATGCCATGCAAACCCATTTAGCTAATATAAACAGGAAGAAATGGCCCTCCCCTGGGCATGAACATGCTCCTCATCTCATGGAATAAGTCAATCCAGCCTCAGACACACCCCCTTGCTTAGCTGTACTTAGCTAAGCTTATCTCTGCACCATAGGGCTCCAATGTGCTTACAACATGACTGATACACCCCCTTTTCATGTCTGTTGCCTCTTCTAGTTACACTATTGTGCTACAGCACCTACATGGTTAGGTGCAGTTTGGGACTTAGAAAATTTTTGTGATTCAGTACATTTTCCCTCAGTTGCATACCTCACTCCCTTAGTCCATCGTTACTGTACTAACACAGAGCCTTTCCCCTTGATGACCAGTGTTCCCTGGTCATGTTTTGATTCTGCAAGCCATAGACTATAATGTCAAAATACAGATTTCCCCTAAAACTGAGTTTTCACAATTTTTTTTTTATTTTCGGCATGATCCCATTTGCACACCGCTGCCCTATGCTTAAACGGCTGAGACTGGCCAAAAAAAAAACCTTTTACTTTTATAAAAAAGAATCCGTTTTTCCATGCCAATGGCCAGGAGTACTATGGATTTCTGAAAGCCCAAACTCCTGAAGCCCAAAATCTGAAGACCAAAATTCTGAATGTTCAAAATCCTGAAAACTCACATGATACCAACACTTACTATAATCCAGCACAAGTACATACAGAAAGAAATAGAACACAAACTATATTACTGTTCTACAAGTATAAGCAGGGGGGCAAGCCCCCCTGCTTTCCCCATGTAGAGGGCTGCGCCCGCCATACCCCCTGCTACTTAAATATATCAACTCCAAGATTGCATTTAGTGTAGTGAAGTGCAATCTCGGAGCTGATATGTTTAAGTAGCATGGGTGTGGGAGGTGCAGCCCCCCACATGGGGGGTGCAGGGGAGCTTGCACCCTGCATATAATTGAAAGGTAATATTTTTTTTATGTACTTGTACTGGAATATAGTAAGTGCTGGTATCCTGTGTGTTTTCAGGGTTTTGAGTTTTCAGTATTTTGAGTTTTCAGGATTTTTAACTTTCAGGATTTTGGTCTTCAGGGTTTTGGGCTTTCAGGATTCTGTAGCTTTCCCAAATGTCCATATATTTGTCCATTGGCATGCCTAAACATTATAATGCATGCGTTTTTGGGAGCTGTCATGCCTCCATTTTGTTATTTGCAGAAATGAATTTGGTTAGTAACCGAATACATTTCTGCAACTAACACTGTTCTTGCCTGAATCACTAATTCACCACATTTGCATGGTTTTTACCAGCAAATGAAGTAATTAGCATTCTGCAGTTGTATCCATGCAGGAACAGTGTAGGCACGCTCATACACATCAGATAAGCTTTTTGCTGGATCGCTCGGTGGCCATATTCTGTGCAGGAGTGGCTACACTGTTCCTACATGGAATTTTAAGCTTATTGAATCCCATGGGTAGTCTTTTATTGCATTTCAGTTTATGTCTCAGCACAGATATGAGAAAGAATGCCAGGCCAAGCGTACTTTTAAGAAGCAACTTTAGGGATGATTTGCAAGATGGGCATACTGTATATCTAATCCTCTTACTTGAAGAATTGTAGACAAAGCCAAAAAAGTAAGATGTAGGCAAAAGGTCCAAAATCAGGTACAAATTTCACATTTTTGTACTGCAAACTTAGAAAGTCGACAGAATAACAGGTCTTGCATTTGTATGCATTTTATGAAAGATGTGAAGAGAAAAACTCAAATGCTTCTCATTAGCAAGTTCAACTCATAATGATTTGCAAGAAAACCTCAAATTTTATGAATAAATGACTACAAATATGAGACACAAATTGAGGCTTTCTGTGACATTTTGGACAGCTGAGAGATATGATGGAGTGACCAAGTGTGAGGTGAGAAAAGCATTCAAAGAATGGGTAAGTGACTCATGTACAAGGAGCAGTTCATCATCCTCTGGTTCATTGTACTGAAGGCATACAAAACTGCATTTTATTAAATTAAAAATACAATTAGGCACTTAAACATAACAATGTTTGCAACAGGTGTAAAAATGCAAAGAGACAGAAAATAGCCAATCAAAAAGTCTTCCATTATAATGAGCTGCACTGACCTTTGTAGCCCCATCATTCCACAAAATTAGTGCTGTATCAATTTGGATCTGCTCATCATTGGGAGCCCATGACTTGAAGGTGCCCACTTTTACACTCCGACTTGTACCATTTGGGAAACATTGAAAGTTTTGAATATCATATTGGGTTGGCATGTCACCATTAATGTCAAAATATACTTCTTGGCCTGCTGTATTCATGAAGTGGACTTTCTTGATAGAGGTAAGTAGCTGAGTGAATATAAAATGAGTGGAAAGACTTGATTAGATTGACCAAAACTGATATTACCTTTTAAAAATTAAACAACAGATACTTTTGACAGTTAAGACTTCCCTTGTTGTTGTCAATATTTCTGTAGATTGTGTATTTTCTGACATATATCACAAAACAAAGCATTCTGTGGGTGTTCTTATTCACCCCCATCTTTGCCCATTTGGTGATTCTATGGCATCATGCAGTTATTTGAGTTGTGTGCTGCAGTGCACAATAAACTGGACCATCTCACCTGGATTATTCTAAAACTGTCATGACGGGTTATAATTCAAAGGACTGTAGATGTTTCTGTAGTTTGTCATTCACTAAACCTATCCTACAAAGATAGTGATTACCTCCTGGGGATAATGAAAGTGTTATGACAACAAAAAATGTGTGTTTGTGTGTGTGTGGGGGGGGTGTATTTTGTTGTATGTGCACATAAGAGCAATGAGTGCATAAGCTAAAATTTGGTTATTTAAAAAGGACACACACAGAATAGGAGATAACTGCATTGCTATACCTTTAGTATAGTGCAAGCTGTCCTTCCTCTCACAGAATCAACTGTATCCAAAATGTTAAGATAGCTGAATGACTCTTTATTATAGCACCCACTTACGTGTCAGTTGTTCTGCCTCCTCCCCACCTTATCATACATAAAGATTTCTGTTATTTGAGAGCAAGCTTACATACACGTTCTACATATAACTTGCGATTATAAGTTCTGCTCTTCTTTTTCTTTCTATTTCTTTGATATGCATTTCAGCCTTTCATCATGGCAGTGACCCCTCCTCTCCTCCTGATCCTGTGTGCATCATGAAAGCAAGGATGAAGGCAGGTCATATATTTCACAGTAGCAGATTTCTGTTTAGCAACATGATTTTCATTATTGATTGTTGTGATCCAGAATGTTCTCAATGACTTTGTTTCATAAGAAATCATTATTTAAGCAAAAAAGTGGAAATCTTTTGTATCAGGGTTTCAAGCAGAAGAGTAGTTTAATTCTTTTTGCATCTTAGCACATCCCAGATCCCACATACACTATGCTGAAACACATTGCAAGATACATGAAGGCTGAATTTGAAACATCAAATCTAATGAAATAATCATGAGTACAAACTGTTCAATAATCTTCATGACAAGTTAATAGACATTCTTTTATCATTATTGCAGACAGCTAAGGAGTGCTGGGCAGACGTTCATGGTAGTTATGATAATTAAAACTGATTAAAGATTAAGTCCAGGTGTTCAGTAGTAAATAAATAAACTGAAGTGTTATAGTATTTCACACTTGCCTTGGTATTCTGGAACTTTTTTTTGTTTTATTTTGTGGACTAGTTTTTCAAAATTTTGGTAATAAAAGGTCTTTCCTTCTATTCATTTGTTTACTTAAATGTTATGATGCTGTGATGACACTTTCTCGTTACTTGATGGGGGTCCTTGGGGAGGTAGACAATATACTAATATTTCAATATTTCTGAGATTAACTATCAAGCAATTAAACTATGTCTCACAGCTGCTGCATCGTGGAGAATCCCTTAAATTAGTCCAAGAAAGAGCATTTTGACTCCTCTTTGGGAGTCACAATACAGCTAAACTTTGTGCATTTTATAAATAGTTGGAATACATTGGTACTGAGATTTGTTATTGATGTTTTCCTTAAATATTTTTATTATTGTTATGTTTTTCTTTTCTTTATTATCTGAACCTAGGTTTACTAACAATGTGTATTTTTGGTATACTTCATTAAGGGGCATAAGGCTTCTCTAATTTCTCATTTTGGGCATGGCATGCAATGGCACTGTCTTGAGTTGGGGGGTGAAGTGTGGTGGCTTTCTTTTTGGTATTTCATGACACACTGCAGGTTCTTAAGATAGAAAATCAAAGGTATTAATAGCCAGATAAGGAGGGCTTTTATAATTATTTACATAAAAATATGGGGGTTTATTATAACAATGCAAGAAATGCACTTGTTACTTCAGGGTCATCAGGAGTTAAAAGGAAGGAATATCAGGGTGTTTTTTCTTCATGCCTTAGGGTAAGAGAAGACATCCAATTATTATGATACAGAAACCTATTCCCTTTGTCATTCTAATGCAGTGTGTGTATCCTAAAGGCAGGTTCATTCAGCTCATAGGGGTGGTATTGGGTAGCAGCCATAGTACACTGGTGATACACTTAATCTCTCCAGGAACATCTGATCATGAAATGATGGAGCTATTAAGGGCATAAACCCATGAGCAGGTAAGTTTTTCCTCTGTGGGGAGGAGATTGGAATACTATGTTTACCACCAAAGATGTTCTTTCTGGACCTAATTTGCACCATGCCACTTTGCTGGGAAGACAAATTACATGCTATCTGCAGTCTATGGAAATGACTGACTTGCATGGGGGTCTTAATCTTCTAACCCTGAAATGTACCTGTTTTTCTACCAAGTCTGGATCTTTTTCAAGAATAGACAAATGGTAGTACTAAAAAAAAACACATTTCAGATACTTGTCTGTACTGCAGTTCATCTTTCTGATCATGCAGCTATTAGATGGAGATTTTGGATACATTAAAAGACTATAGAGGCATCTTGGAAATTACATTTATTTTTTCTTCTAAGATGCATTTCAAGCATTGGTCTTACTTTTTTTCTGGATGTGCAGTACTGTAGACCAATATACAACTTTGTCTACTAGAGCAATGAGATCCATTTAAGGTGCACTATGGGTCTGCACTTAAAACTTGTGTTCTTCACAAACAAAATGAGGTAAACTTTATTTGGGATAGAAGAGAAGAAAATAGGCAACAGATGCAAGTACTGAAAATGAAAATTGTTTCACATTTGGATTATAAGTGTCTGGAGGTTACCCAATGGATACAAGTACTAGAGTGGTTTATTTTTCGATTATAGCAATATACCGAGCAAGATATAATGGGTATTTTGGATCCCATGGCATTACAGAAATTAAAGAAGCTCACTTAGAATTTGTACTGGTTTGACTGCATGCAGGGTTTGATATGAAACTGTTGTGTCTCCCATCAGATATTTGAGGTTTAGGTCTACTTGAAATGGATTGTTATAGCACAGTGACCAAATTAAAAACTTACTGCAGTATGAATATTCCCCACTCTGGAAGAGATAATGATTTCTAAAATAGGTGAGGTGGAAAGGTTCTAAGAAACTCTTCTCTAATGAAGGGTGATATGGTTTGTAATTTGAATTTATTCATTGCCAAGGGTGTGGCTGCTTCCTTAAAAGTTAGATTTGGCCCTCATTTAGTTGGACTATAAATTTGATACTTTTCCACAATGGGTGCAATGCAAGTTAAAACAGTGTGTAAAGTTTTTTTTTATTTTTTGGGGACGAGCTGTGAATAATGAGCGAATTACAGGTCGGGGTACTTACAGCAGTTTGATACAGGTGGCAGACTTATTAGAACCATATTATCAAATGTTGGGAAATACTCTTATGGGACATAACCTATGTCAAACCTCCCCCCAAATATTCCTCAATTGGTTAATTCTGATATGTAGAAGAGAAACTGGTTATATAAATAAAATAACAGGTTTAACATATCGTATTTTGGTTGGGGTTTTCTACAGTTGCACAAAGAGATACAAAGCTCAGTGGGAGAGAGAAATAGAACTCAGGGTGCTCTTAAGTAAGGAATATTGGACTTATATTTTACAAATTCCCAAAATATGTGACCAAAACTCAGAATTACAGTTTTTTTCAGCTGGCAGTACATTTTCCAAAGTTTTCAACACCCCCGTTTTACCTGCCAGAATGTTTTCTACAGTCTCCTGGTGAGGTAGGGGATTAGAATCAGGGAATTTTCATCACATCCTTTAGGAGTGGCCCTGTTTTGCTACTTTAAAACAGAAATGCAGTCAGTCCATAAGTTAAAACTTGGTTGCTGGGTGGATTTGACCCCTGCTGTATTTCTTTTTGGTCCATGGTGACTTTATTATTGATTACATTGATGAAGATTATTATGAATATATACAGCTTATAGTTTATGAATCTAAGTTGGTTACTTGCTAAAAAGTGTATTACTAAGAAGTGGAAACAAAGTATCTCCCCTCAGATCCAGGACTCAAAGTTGTCATTGTTAAACTGATCATTTTACTTTACAATGCATTTCCATTTTCATAAAATGCAGTTTCAGTAAGTTATTTTCTACGTTTTATGATTTGCTGAAAAAAAGATTCGATCAGATATTATGATCCTGGGCTCAGGTGATCAAGGAATGTTTTTGTACAGGAATTAACTGAGGACTCCTTAAAGTCCCATATGGAACATGTAAATGCAGAAGCACAGTCACCTGATATACTAATACCAGTAATGGCATGAGCCCAAATGGAGTGCAGTATATACTACTCTGAGAACATGTGGATAGCACCCTGCATTAAATGCACTTCTGAAAGGGAGGAAGGCAGAGATGTAATCAAACAACAAAAAGTTATAAGAATTATCTATCATTTGTGCAGATGAAAGTTGACTTTGCCAAGGAAGTAAAAAACTGTGTACATCAGCATGAGCCCTTATGCTGTAGATAATTCTATTCATAAAACATTTAACTGTGAGCTGAGTGTGTAGCTAAATTACTAAACATTAGCACTGCAACTATATGACTTTGTAGTAGTGAGATTGGGCATTTATATCATATTATTTAGTACATCACTGATGCCCACAATAATATTTAAATATTGTTACATTTCTCGGTGGCTAGATATAAATGTGTGCCTCGTTTAATATGACACTTAAATGTACTGGTAAACACTCTCCCACTCTCATAACTAAAATTAGATGAACTACAGCATACAGATGCTGGCATGCACATAACTATGATTAAAGGGTTCACTATCACATTGGCGATCACACTATGTGCAATCAACTAATGTGCGAAATTCAGGTTGCAGAACTGGATGTGCAATCATGACATTGACGAACCTTACAATAGCGAACATTCGCTATAGCAAGATTCGACAATGTAATGCAGATCGTACTATAGTGGGGATCGGAAAATGTACCCTTTCCTCAGTGTAGTGCAATCTCAGAGTTTATTCATATAAGTAGGGGGGGTGTGGGGGACACAGCCCCCCACATGGGGGCTGCAGTGGGGGCTTGCCCCCCTGAAAAAAACTGTTGTAGAATGTTGCATAGATATGAGCATTTCAGTGTAGTTGACATGTTCGACATTTGACTTCACTGAAATGCTCAGTTCAGCATTTACACTGTTCGGTGTTCTGATTTCCGAACATTTTGTTTGAACATCTGTACATTTGAGCTGTGTACTGTTGAACATGTGATAGTAAACTGATTAAAGCTTACCTTGCTCATCACACAATCGCAAACCAAGTAAAACAACATTTAGCACTCATACAGGCTTTTTACAGTCATTTATGTTATTTTATGGTTTAAATGCAGTGGAACTTGGACATTATTGTAATATCCCATAATGTTTTCATATATCATTATATATTATTATGTAATTTTGTATCTTGCTCACCTGCCATGGATGAAAATTTGTGACAGAAGCACAGGATTCATTCTTTGGTATCCCATCTTTAGAATCACAGGATAACAGACTGTGCAGCCCATGAGCTATAGCATATGCAGCATTGTATGCACTGAGTGCTTCTTGGAAGCTATAGGATTTAAATACTGAAGTCTGTAGTTTCTTCAGACTTTCAGTCCCTGTACAAAATGAAGTGGCTTTACCTGCAGACATTGCGGTGTTATTGTTAGACAGCAACTTACAGTGGAAAACTGTTTCCCAGAAAAGAGTGAGAAAATTATCATTATTTAATGGAGAAGGAGTAATGTTGTGCACAAATTCTTGGAACCCAGGAATTTCTGGATTGTAATTTGCAAAACCTAAAGTTCCATTTAATGTCTTCCAGTTCTCTTTGATATAAAACACTAAAGAGTATCCCCAATGTGTTGGCGCAATCCAGACTTTGTCACTTACATTCTGCATTGTGACTTCCTCCATTAATGGTATAAGGTACAACTGTGTGGAACAGACAATTATCACTTTAATTGATGGTGCCTTGATCTTCTCAACAATTTGCCGTAGTCTGTCTTTTGAATTGTATGCAGGGAGTATTTCTAGAAAAGCTACACAGTTGCCTCTCTTTGCAAGTTCCTGCAGCAAGCCCTGGCTACCTTCTCTTCCTATGTCATTATCAGAGGCTAGAATGCCAATCCATGTCCAGCTAAACTGCTTCATCAGCTGAGTGATACCAACAACCTCAACAGTGAAGTTACTTATGGTGCGAAGAAAAGAAGGGAATTGATGTTTATCACCCAAAACAGCTAGCACAGACCCATAGCTGATCTAGAGAAATAAAATATTTTTAAAACGTGGTACTTAGATTCCTCTGACAAATATTCTGCTTAAGCAAAAGTTTGCATTCTTTTTCAAAAGCAACAATAACTCACAAAAATGCTGATGCACACATTTTACAAGAATGGTTATAGAAATTCTGTTGAATTACAATATAATAATTGAAATAAAACTATTAAATAAATCCTCAGATATGTAAATTTTACATGTATGAAGTTTTTCAGTTGCATGAATTCATTTTGCTCCATATATACAGCGATCTGTTTTGTCTTACATCACTGGCCACCCTGGAGTTCTGCTTGCCTAAAGCTCAGAGACACTTTACTTGTCATAGCATCTTATGCTATGATAGTATACTATACCCATAATGGTTCTAATTTATCTTATCAAGTAAAACATTACCAAATTATGAGTTGCCAGTTAGTTAAGATCAAGAAGTCACTTCATCTATTTATCCACAATCCCTTTTTGTGCCATTTTTGTACATGGAGCCAGGGTGTCACATCAGCAGTGACAGTAATCTAGAACTAATGTTCACACCAACAGGCTGCTACCCCTGCCATGATTGCTCTTCCATAGCATACATACACATGCACATTCATACCTATATTCAGTTTAGTGTGTCTAATCCAACTGCTCCATGTTTTTGGAATGTGGGAGGAAAATGGAGCATACACAGAAAACTGACCAAACACAGGGAGGACATGCAGACTCCATGCATAAGACACCCCAGATGAGAATTGAACCAGGCAACCTCTTGTGGTAAGGCAACAACTTTACCTGCTGTACTACTGTTTTGCCCTGGCTCTGAGTCAATTTATACAAAAGCTGATGTACACTGCACAAAAAGTGCATGATTTGTATATTAAAGCACTTCAGTACAACAGACTTTAGTACATGTTACTATACATGCAAACAAATATTTTAAAGTGGTGTCAAAAGAAATCTTATTAAACATATGAAAGATATCTATTTGATGCACAAAACACTGATGTGCAGTTGAAATACATTACTGCAGAATGGCATTCACTATGTTAATGATATACTACTGGTAAAAGTAATAATTCCTTCTTAGAACTATCCAAACTTACTGGAAGAGTCAGATGAAGATATGAACACTAGTGCTTATTTTAAGTCACTTAAATATAAAAATTGAATTATTCAAATGGAACAGGACACCTGATCATAGACTACATTCCCTCACTTACTACTACTCCCTTACTAATCAGTGCCATGCATTAAAGTCACATTTTCATATATGAGTCGAGATTGCTACTCATGGTTATGGTTATGTTATTGTTTGCTTGTCAGGTGGATGATGAGACAAGCAAAGAGAAAAATAACATTTGTACTATATAGCACAGACAGTTTTCGTTTCTTCATGTTTGTGTGATCTCAGAGTTATTACATAGAGTATTATGAGCAGGTTACCAGTCCTAACCAAATTATTATGTGTTTGAGACATGGATGCCAAGAAACTTACCGACCGACTTTTAAAGCTGCAAAACACTTGGTGCATGCTGTCAGAAAGGCAGTGCAACACAGTCCCTTTCATACACAATCACCTTCAATGCCTCTCAACTGTCCAGATTTTAGCAGAACATCCAGATTTTTGTCTCATATGTTTATTCAGTTCCTCAGAACATCTGTTTTTTTTAATAAATTACTGAGAGTTGAATTAATAAAATAATGATATATATTTAAGTTTCTGACTTTGTATCCTTCATAAAATGCAGGTGAACACATACATCCTTTTATTCTAATAATGTTTATAATAGGAAGTCAGGGACACATTATCAGAACTGACAAGAGGCATAAATTAATCTTTCCTTCTGCTACTTTCATTTGCAGGACAGTACTGCCTAGCACAAGACCTGACCTTAACAACTTTAATGGGGGGGGGGCTGCTTAACATTTAGGTTTGGGTGTTGCTCCAGTCTAGCACTTAACTGATTAACTGATTTCTCATTTTTCTGAATATCAGAGTGTAATCACCACACTCCATGCACTACATATACATTTTAGGGATTGTCAATGCATACCCCCCAAATAAAAGGGTTGTTGTTTATTTAGGTTTCCTTTTTGCTACATTGTATTGGGCAGTCTGTGTAATTGTTTAATTAGTGAATGTTTTACTGCATGCAATTAATTCCAGGTGATACAATCACCAGGGCATTTAGCATGAGTTTTCAGTCAATTGCTGGGTATTTTATGTGAGGTTAGAGTTATATTGATTGTGATCAGGTGCCCTATAATCTCCTGAACTGTAGAGTTTAATGTGATGCTGATAAACACATATAGTTTCTTAGATATTCAGATGCTGCTACAGAACTGATAAAAATAACATGACAGCAAGTGAAATAGGTACAATACTCTATTTAAATATATATATAAAATGTCATAGGGCCCACTACAGCCCAATGTGAGTGGTATAGTGCTTAGTCCATCCCGAACTAAATATTCCATCTCTAATGTTATGCCACCTTAGAGAAAGAGCAATATGTACATACTGTCAGCCCTTTCCTCAAAACAGCATAACTAAGTTACAATATATATGTATGGGTTATGGGGGTATATCTCTCCACATCAACATCATAGCATAAGTGTTCTTCTACAACTATAAACCTTATTAAGTTGTTGTATTCCATGAGTGATTCTTAGTTTTTGGGGAAGAAGCCCTCTATACAAGTAACAGCCAATTGAAACAACCAGAAACTATAACTGACTGCAATAAGAGTTCATGGACTTAAATCATGAAATGTAATATTGTGCAGCTTCATATTTTTACAAAATATGCTAAACTTGTTCATAATGCCAGCAATACAATCACTTGCAACTGTGTTTCATGAGAATTGAAAAAAGTACACATATTATGAAAGTTTAAACAATAACTAAAGTTAAACAACCATTAAAAAATTATAGTTGTTTCCTAACATTTTATCTGGGTTAAAAATACTTTTGATGAACAAAGAGTTATTTAAACCCAGGAAAACTGTGCTACTTAATTTCATTCATTGTAAAGAAATAATTTCCATTTGCATTCAAATTCACTCTGTCAGGCACACATAACTTATAAGTTGTTAAAACTGCTACAAAACTACTGTTCCTTTATAGCTCATTCTCAGTCTGTTTCTTTTCAACCATTAAGCAATATCTGTAAATTCATTACTAAAGATTTCTGTCATTTCTGCCCACATAAAATGCATTATAACTTGCATACCATGCTAAATACATAACACCAAATTATAAATAATTGTAGTGCTTTCAAAACAAGATACAGCAAGAGTAATAGACCAGTCAGAGATGAGACAGGTCAAGGATGAGCATTAACAGGGCACATAACAGCAATTTCTAACACTGAGTAGAAAACAGTGTATGAGAAGACATGGGTGAGGTAGCTTCAGAGGGAAATGGAAAATAAAAGGTTTTGGTACTTTGATGTGTATAGCTTTAGCAATAAGGGTTTAAATGAACCACAAAAATCAATTTCACTGCTTCATTTACACCAGCAGGAAGGGCAAATATTACTGATATTCGGACTGAAAGTAAGTTACTTAATTGAAAACTGCACTAGTTGAGTTTATTTGTTGATTTATATCTGTTTATTGAGTAGTGCGCTGATCAGAGTTAACTTTTTGGAAGTATTGCTCAGATAACAACATATTCACAAGTAGAAAATTACAGAATAGTAACAGTAAAAACATATTCACGAGTAGAAATCTACAGAATAATAACAGTAGTGTTGAACACAAAGAAAGGCAGCAGTACAAAAAACATCAAGTACCAAATACAGAAATATTTAAAAATACCATTAAGATAACAATAATGATACATTAGTATAGTACTAGAAAGTACAGAAGAAATATAGCAACATTATATATACTTATGTACAGAATAAGAGGAGTGAGGAGGCTTGTAGCAAAGGGTTTGAGGACAGGAAGGTAAGAAAGTGCACTTACCAGTGATTAATACAGGTACACATCTGTGACTACATAGTAGTTTTAGTCACCCTTTTCATTAGGCAATAAACACTTTTGAGAAGCCACTTGAAATGGACATTTGAAGCATGTTACAGAGACTGGTTTCTAAAAAATATATATATAAATTGTACTACTCAGAAATGAAAACACTTACAAACTTAGGAATTGAAAAAAGTATACACATTATGAAGTCGCACAAAAAGGGGAGGAGTTATGATCACAGATCACACAATGTAATCTGAAAGTATGTCATATGATACTTTTTTTAGAAATGTAAATTTATTTGATATAAACAAGCTTACAAAGTAATCAGTGATATATGTTAATATTTGCTTAAGACAGGGGATTAGCACATGAAATGTACAACTGCCTTGGAGTGGAATTCCCAAAATTATCAAATCTATTTGGAATTCTGGTAAAGGATGATCAACAAAAACTTTAATCAGTTGTATGTTTTTCATCTCCCAAAGATATAATTAGAATACTCCAAATACTTACAACAGAATAGTATTTTAAATACAAATGAAACAAGTCACATGATCAAACTTATATGAAAGTTTAAAGATGTAAGACATTTTAGAGAACAAAGACCATTCCATACACATACGACCTGAGGAGAAATGTTAACACATCTCCAGTATGATCATTTTCATTTATACCTGTAGGCACAGTGACATTAAGCATTAATAGCCATTCCAATTCCAATCTATTCAACATATGACTTGTTTATGCAATCTAGTACTACAAATAAAAAAAAATCTATAATTATTATTTCTATTAACCTGTTTAGTCAAGAAAGAAAATATTATCTTGCTTAATTTTTAACACAGTCATTGGGGCACAAGCCAGTGCATTTCTTTGTGCCAGTCTCAAGCCCAAATTAATGGGGGTTTACATCAGGAAGGGCATCTGGTGTAAAACCTTTGACAGATGACATATGCAGACAACAATACAGATTTCCATACTGGATCGGTTGAGGCCAGGGTTAACAATGACCACTACTGTTAGCCAACAGGGTATTGGTGAAATTGGGCTACTTTTGGCCAAAGGAAGAGGAAAAGGAGAAGAAGAGGGGGAAGGCATGCATGAGGGCAGGAAAACCGGAGGAAGGTTAGGAGAGTGGTAGTGATGATAGGAACTTTTAATGTTGGCAGTATGACTTGTACAGGGAGAAAGCTAGCTGACAGGATGGAGAGAAGGAAAGTTGATGTACTGTGTGTGCAAGAGACCAGATGGAAAGGGAGTAAGGTCAGGTGCATTGGAGATGGGTTAAATTGTTCTACTATGGGACTACTGTGGATGGGAAGAGAAATGCAGTAGGGGTTATCCTGAAGGAGCAGTATGCCAAGAGTGTTTTGGAGGTGAAAAGAATGAAGAAAGACCGAGTGATGTTTATGAAGCTGGAAATTGATGGAGTGATGATAAATGTTGTTAGTGCATATGTTCCACAAGTTGGGTGTGCAATGGATCAGAAAGAAAAATTTTGGAGTGAGTTGGATGAAGTGGTAGTGAGTATACCCAAAGGTGAAGGAGTGGTGATTGGAATGGATTTCAATGGGCATGTTGGTGAAGGGGAACAGAGGGGATGAGGAAGTGATGTGCTGGTATGGTGTTAAGGAGAGGAATGCAGAAGGTCAGATGGTAGTGGTATTTGCAAAAATGATGGACATTGTTGTGGTGAATGCATATTTTAAGAACAGGGAGGAGCATAGGGGGATGTACAAGAGTGGAGGAAGATACACACCGGTGGATTATATCCTATGCAGGAGGGCCAGTTTGAAGGAGATTGGAGATTTTAAAGTGGTGACAGGGGAAAGCATAGTTAGGCAGCATAGGATGCTGGTCTGTAGGATGATGCTGGTGATCAAGAAGAGGAGGAGAAGCATGAAGGCAGCACCAAGGATCAAATGGTGGAAATTGATTTATGAGGTGAAGTTCAGGGAAAAGTTAAGACAGGTACTGAGTGGCAGTGAAGAGTTACCAAAAAGCTGAGTAACTACAGTAAAGCTGGTAAGAGAGACAGCTAGAAAGGTGCTTGGTGTGACATCTGGACAGAGGGAGAAGAACAAGGAGACCTGGTGGAGGAACAAGGAAGTACAGCAGAGTATACAGAGAAAGAGGCTGGTGAAGAAGTGGGATTGTCAGAGAGATGAAGAAAGTAGACAGGAAAATAAGGAGATGAGGATTATGGTAAAGTGAGACATGGTGAAGGCTAAGGATAAGGTGTATGGAGAGTTGTATGAAAGGTTGGACACTAAGGAGGGAGGAAAGGACCTGTACCAACTGGCTAGACAGAGGGACTGTCCTGGGAAAGATGGGCAGCAGGTAAGGGTGATAAAGGATAATGAGGGAAACATACTCACAAGCAAGGAGAGTGTATTGAGCAGATGGAAAGAGTACTTTGAGGTGGTTGATAAATGAAGAAAATGAGAGAGAAGGTTGGATGATGTAGGGATAGTGAATCAGGGAGTGCAATGGATTAAAAAGGAGGAAGTAAGGACAGCTATGAAGAAGATGAAGAATGGAAAGGCTGTTGGTCAAGAAGATATACATGTGGAATCATGGAGGTATTTAGGAGAGATGGCAGTGGAGTTTGTAACTAGATTGTTTAATGAAATCTTGGAAAGTGAGAGGAAGCCTGAGGAGCGGAGAAAAAGTGTTTTGGTACTGATTTTTAAGAATAAGTGTGATGTGCAGATCTGTAGTAACTGCAAAGGGATAACACTGATCAGTCACAGCATGAAGTTATTGGAAAGAGCAGTGGAAGCTAGGTTAAGAAGACAGGTGATGATTAGTGAGCAGCAGTATAGTTTCATGCCGGGAAAAAGTACTAGAGGTGCAATGTTTGCTATGAGGGTGTTGATGCAGAAGTATAGAGAATGTCAGAAGGAGTTCCATTATGGGGACTTAGAGAATGCGTATGACAGGGTGCCTAGAGAGGACTTGTGATATTGTATAAGGAAGTTGGGAATGACAAAGAAGTACATAAGATCGGTACAAGATATGTATCAGGGTAGTTTGACAGTGGTGAGGTCTGCGGTAGGAGTGACAGATGTGTTCAAGGTGGAGGTGGGATTACATCAAGTATCAGCTCTGAGCCCTTTCTTATTTGCAATGGTGATGGACAGGCTGACAAAGGTGTTCAGACAAGCATCTTCGTGGACTGTGATGTTTGTGGATGACGTGATTTGTAGTGAGAGTAGGGAACAGGTAGAGAAGACTCTGGAGAGGTGGTGATATGCTCTACAGAGGAGGAGAATGAATGTTAGCAGGACTAAGACACAAAATATCTGTGTGAATGAGGTGGAGGACAGAGGAATGGTGAGGATGCGGTGATACTGAGTAGTGCTAGCAAAGGTGGATGAGTTTAAATACTTAGGATCAACAGTTCAGAGTAATAGTGAGTGTGGAGGAGAGGTGAAGAAGAGAGTACAGGGAGGGTGGGGTGGGTGTAGAAGAGTGTCTAGAGTGATTTGTGACAGACAAGTACCAGTAAGAGTGAAAGGGAAGGTCTACAAGAGGGTAGTGAGACCAGCTATGTTAATGGGTTGGAGACGGTGACATTGACAAAAAGACAGGAGTCAGAGATGGAGGTGGCAGAGTTAAAGATGTTAAGATTTGCATTGGGTGTGAAGGGGATGGACAGGATTATGAATCAGTATATTACAGGGTCAGCTCAAGTTGGACAATTTGAAAACAAAGCCAGAGAGGCAAGATTGCCTTGGTTTGGACACGTGCTGAAGAGGGATTCTGGGTATATTGGGAGAAAGATGCTAAGGATGGAGCTGCCAGGTATGAGGAAAAGAGGAAAGCCTAAGATAAGGTTTATGGATGTGGTGAGAGAGGACATACAGGTGGTTGGTGTGACAGAGCAACATGCAGAGGACAGGAAAAAATGGAAACAGATAATCCACTGGGGTGGCCCCTGACAGCAACAGCTGAAAGGAGAAGAAGAAGATTTTGCTTAATTTCTAGGAATTGTTATCTATAAAATAACAAGTGAAATATGTTCCTATATAGGCCACAAACTAAGGATCATAAGTCAGATTGCTTATTTAAAGACTTCCAGAGTTTACACAAAGGAGTACAGTAAAACATATACACATTTTTACAACACTTTCTAAGTTAAATATTTGAAATTTCATAAAAAGTCTAAGTTTTTCATAGAGAATTCTGCTAGCATTATGAAAGCATTTGTATCTGTATTAATTATTCAAACGTTCTTGGAACTATATAGTACTATGGTCCAGTAGTTATTTTTGATTAGGGCAAAACTGTCTTGAAATTAGCCAAGAGAATATCTGAACTTTTTTATTCTAGTAAAACCAAGAATAATAATAATGATGCACACTGAATTGCCAGTCTTACAAAAGTATAATTTTATTTATTTATTTTCATTTTCAGTATTATATTATGCTAAGTCACGTGGAGGGTTGATTATGAGTCAGTGTCAGATACATTAAAGTTGGAATGGAAAATAAAGCCTGTGCATCCAAGTATGAAAATATGCTATTATTAACAGTGTATTAAAAGTTAGATCTCTCCTCTAGTTTTATGTGCATGGAGTTATAGTTATATGTGCATTGAATTATCTTTTTAATGTTTTAAAATGTTTTACATCTTTAAATATTATTAGACTTTTGATCACATGACTTGCAAAAATTGTATTCCACCTAAATTTCTCGTATAAATTATTTTTTCTTAAGAAGTCTTACTTTTATAACTGTAGGAAACAGATGTGCTTAACTTATTAAGTTGTTATGACTTTTTTTCCTGGTTTAGATAATTGGAGCTTTTCTCCCCAGGCCTCCACTGAAAATGGGCTTCTACCCATTTGGACTCTCCTGGTAATCAAATGTCAGTAAATAAATAAATAAATTTTCCTTTTTTGAAGTGTTAGTACTTGTTTTAATTTTTCTTTGTTCGTATTATATTTGATGAATTTACTACTGATAGCTGATTCACAAGTATTTTTAGTCATTAATAACCTAATTATACATTTCCCATAGCAGGCATTATGTGCTGCAGGTCCCAGTTTTTTCTTATATGTATGTGAGACTAAAGCAACCAAAGCTACTGGACAGGTGCACCCATAAGGAAGATTACTAGATTCATGACCCATAAGGAAAACCTGGACCTGCAGCAATCACTCTCAGCTCATACAGCCTGCCTCCTCCCACCCCAAATTGAAGAGCACAAGATTGCTATCCCCACTGTGACATAAACACTCAGCCAACTAACTGGATGATTGCCTTCAGGTATTCCAGTCCCTCACCAATTCTGGATTGTTATTATTTTCAACAACTTCCCACCTCCCCTCCTGCACCTACATAGGTACAACTTCATTTGTTTTTTCACTATTTATAATTTGTTAGGTGGAATGGTTCTCTTAATTCTTGGCCAACTTGTTCATTCCCCCAAAGTGGTTAGTTAACAAATAATATGGTACTGAGAAGCCTCGGCCTTACAAAACAGCTAGTTTCCTTTGAAACTCTTGAAAGTCCCTTGTTTATTCAGTTCTACAAAATCCACTGAAATTTTGTTCACACTAGGAGATAAAACAAAGTTCTTCACTATACTTTATAACTAGGCACTGGGTAGGATGCATCTTTTGATAAGTATACCCACTCCCCTTAATTAAATACACAAAGTCCTTTGTTCACCCACTACTCTGTATGCACCCATTAGCAATGACATCACAGCAGTTAGGTCACTGAACGTGGTTTATAAGGAAATCTGAGGAAGAAATTCGAAGAGCACAGCAGAAATTAGATCAAATACTATTCCCACCAAGTCTACTTAGAAAGGTATTCTTAACATTTGTTAAAGGTGTTCTTAATTAATTTTTATGTGGTGCTGATGTTTGGAGATATTAAAACCCAGTACAATGCCACATTAATTGTTTGATGGTAATTTTGCATGTGCAACGTAATCTAGAAAGGGTTTCTTACATCAGATATTACCATACCCCCATTAGACAGAGAGGAAGACAAGTAGGGCAAACTCATCATCATTTTCTCAGGTTACAGAAGACAGTAGAGAAAGTATCAGTGGAGAGGTCATGTGCTAGGAAGTTCTGGAGTTTCAAGAATTGCTTTTTCCATTGATGTGGTGGAGCTTCCAGTAGTTGAATGCTGACTGAATGTGTCATTTGGCCATGCACTGTCAGGCCTGGAGTTGTTTGGTGTAAAGGATCATGCAACATGATGAGTGTGAGAGTGACAGTGTGGCCCAAGCCGTGCTGTTCTTGCAGAGGAATGGAATCCACTATGCCAAATTTTGGCTATGTGTTATTTGTGATAAGTCTAAAGGGGAGTGGACCAGTGTTGCATTGCAAGATCCTTAGTTGGTTATCCAGTGGCTTTGCATACAGTGGAGCTGCAGGAGCATCATTTCTGTCTATGTTGAGAGCATTCATTGTCCCATTTGAGGATTGTACTTGTGCACTACCATGTGTAATACATATTGAGTACATCCATGACAGCTTCCAAGGCTGTGTTAGTTGACTACTTTAGTTGTTCATTGTGCTTAGCTTGGCCACACTGTAATGGATAGGTAATTTTATTATGGTCATTTTGTGTGGCTATGGATTTGGTATATGTATGTATGTATGTATGTAAGATAGTATGGTGGCAAAGCCCACATTAGTGAATGTGGAGAATCAATTTTATTGCTGTCATTGTAGTGTTCTCTGATGATGCATTTGCTGTTGTAAATTTTCAGTACATCATTGGCAACATAATTCTACTATTGTTATTAGTTGTTATGTTTTCACTCTAGCGGTGGCAAATAATTTTACTATCATTATTGTTGCAATCAATACACAGAATGCATATTAGCTTATCTATTATGAGCAGTGAAACTAATTTTATTAAGATATTTTAGTTCTAACATTTGGGCTAGTATGTTTATTGTCTTAATATTCCTTTAAAATATTTACTCAACTGGGATTAATTGGGTTATGTTTTGACAGGCTGGGTGAAGATCTTTGATAAATGTTTTTTTTTGTATTTATTTTGTAAAACTCATCAAAAAAATTGACTACAATCTGCACAGATGTAAGTACACCGATTAGAGACCTCTGTATTTAATGGAAGTACCACCGCACAAATCTGACTTAGAGAGTCAGACAACACTTTATACATGATGACTTGAGCAGTGTCTGGTGAGAGGAAGTTGATAATAGCAGTATCCTGCATGCTGCTGTAAAATGTCCACTCTAATGTCAAGCAAGTTTACAAACACACACACACACACACACACACACACACACACACACACACACACACACACACACACACACACACACACACACACACACACACACACACACACACACACACACACCAGTTGGCTGCAATGATATTAGAATGCCTAGCTAACTAAGTACACAGATTAGAGAACTCAGTACTTAGCATAAGCATCATGGCACAAGTCTGTTACAAGGCTGCAGGGCAATTTATAATTGTTGGATAGAAGATGTTGGAAGTTCTAAATGAAATGCATGTGTAGGCATGTCCAACTGTCAAAATAATGGTATTCCGTTGGATTGTAGGAAACACAATTATAGGATCATAGGATCATACGCGATCACTAGGCTATGGACCCAGAGGTCATTTTAAGCCTAGCCATTTCATCCAATGTAATACCATAGAAATGCTAGTCACTACCCAATATTGCATTTAGTGATGACTGCCCATGTTCAGGAGGGTTGTGGGTGCTATCACTGGTAAGAATTTACCCCGTCTACTCATCCAGCTTCCTTTTCAGCAGTGTCACAGATGTGCTCTATTTCACATGAATTGGTAGGCTTTTCCAAAAATGCAGCAGTTTCTGGGAAATAAAACTGTCCCTCTAGCATGTCCCATTTAAGTCACAAGCCATACTTAGGTCCCTTGAATGGGTAGCCTTAGCACAGTTTGATTTACAGATATGCAGCAAGTTCATTAGCTTTGGGTCTTGGATTGCTCTGTAGGCCAGGCATAAGTCTCCCCTAAGAAGTCTATACAATACAGAGTTTCTCTTTGGAATAGACAAACACACAGACATCAGGTGATTGCAGTGAGATTAGAATCCCTACATAAGTGCACAGATTAGAAAAGTCAGTACTAAACAGAAGCACCACAGCACAAGTCTGATGTTTACAAGGATGCAGGACAATTTATAGTGGATGATATCATCAATGGATGTTGGATAGAAAATGTTTGGAGGCCTGTTAGAAATGGATAGCTAGACATCTAGAATTGTCAAGATATTAAATATATAGATGCTACCACATTGATGAGTGTGCAAATTGTATCATTTGCTGATGATTCACTGCTAAGGAACAGAAGGATAAAAACAAATGCCGCTCCATGGCTCTCCAAAGAAACCAAACAAATTATGCTTCAAAGGGACAAATCCTGGAAGCTTTACCATAACAACAAACTTCCCAAAACCCTGATCGAGTACAAACAACTTTGTAACCTCACAAAACAACTTATCACTAAGGACAAAAAATCCTACTACATTAAGCTCCAGTCCAACAAAAACAATAACCCCAAACAATTCTGGAAATCCATAAACTCCCTTCTCAACCCTGGCTCCAAGAACAACCCCTGTCCTAGCCCAAGTATATCTGACCTTGAATTAGGCTCCAAATTTAATTAATTTTTTTATTGAAACTATATATATATATCCTGACCAAGACCTTCCCTAACAATAATACACCTGAACACCATTCCTCATCACCTAACCACCCTATGTTTGAGCTTAAACCAGTCTCTACAAATCTCATAAAAAGACTGCTATCCAAACTTAAACCTTGCTCCAACACTCCTGATAATATTCCCTCCTCCTTCCTAAAATGTGCAGCCGATGGTATCGCACTCCCAATCAGCATCCTAATCAACAGATCTATAAAGGAATCATATGTACCCACACTATGGTGTTCAGCCTACATTCTTCCTCTCCACAAAGGTGGCAAAAATACTGACATCTCAAACTTACGGCCCATTGCTCTGCTCTCTCCAATTTCCAAAATCTTAGGAAAAATGTATCCACCTCCAACTTATGCTATTCCTAACCCAAAACCAACTCCTTACATCTACCCAGCATGGCTTCCGTCCAGGCCACAGCACAATAACCACTCTACTCTCCTTCTTAGAAACTATTAACCAAGCCCGAGATTCAGGACATTTAGTTTCCATGGTTCTTCTCAACCTTTCTAAAGTTTTCGACACTGTCTCCCATAAACACCTTATCTATCATCTCTCAAACCTAAACCTCACACCAGACACTGTATCCTGGTTCTCTAGCTACCTGTCAAATAGATCTCAGGCAGTCAAATGGAAGAGCACCACCACCTCCTTTCTTCCTACCTCAACTGGCGTCCCTCGAGGGTCCATCCTCGGACCTATGCTTTTTAACATCTTTATCAATAACCGTCACTCTGCTGTTCCTGATGCCAAAACTATTCAATACACAGATGATTCTATGTTAGTCTGCTCTGCCTCAAACCTCCCTGAACTGCTGACTGAAACCCAAACTGCTTTTTTCTACTACTGAAAACTGGATGCAACAAAACCACCTGTCTCTAAATGCAAATAAATCTAAAATTCTACTGTTCTCTCCCTCCAAGATGTACTCGTATGACAAAAATTCATTCAAAGTCATTAGCCATACCGATTCTCCCATTGAAGTGATTCCCTTTGCAAAACTTCTTGGCATTAGTATTCATGAGCACCTCAAGTTCGATATCCATATCCAACAAAATATAAAGAAAACCCACCAAAAGCTACGTATGCTGTATAGGAACAACCTCTTTCTCTCAAACTCTTCTAGACATACTTTAGCTACTACTTACTTCTTCCCATCCCTGTTATATGGAGCCCCTCTTCTAACTAACCTGACCGCCACCAACACCTCTAAACTGGAAAACTGCTATAACAAGATCTCCAAATTTGCCACCAGATCCAAACATTCCACCCATCACTGCCATACCCTTCATTCTCTAAACTGACTAGAACTCCCTAATTACCTAGACTACCTCCAGCTTACCACAGCACACAGACTTGTATTTCACCCAAATAAATGTCCAGCTCTAACTAACATCCTTCCCCCCTACACCCCCAATAGACTGCTCAGATCTGAACATCAAAACCTAATTACTATCCACAAACCTAAATGATCTGCTGGTCAACTTCTCTTCTCTTTCTCATTAGGCAAGAAATGGAATTCTCTCACATACACTCTTAGGACAATAACTAACTCAGAAAACTTTAAAACCCAGCTTTTCATTTACTTGTACTCCAAATGGAAATGCACCTGCTTTCACCCTTTCTAATTCTTATTAATAAATGGCCTAAGGAGGTGTTGCTCCTAGGCTCCTAATCTTCCTAACACCCCAACAACTATTTCCCTGAGCTGACTCAAGCTCTCTGTAATTGATTCTCAAGACACCATATCTACTTTGTAAATATTGTAAATAACTTCTTATGTCAAATGAATGCATGTAAAGTGTTTCCTTACACTAATCGATTATGTATAATGTTTCTACACTTCAATTGTAATGAAGAAAAATTCTCAAATGAATCTCTACAGTACAACCATCCAGATACATCAAAATTATCTTTGTCAACCAAGCTTGATACAGAATGTACATACCTGTAAACTGTACTTTACTATATAACTTACTTTTGTATCTTTACTGTTTATATTATTTTGGAGCTTTTCTCCCCAGGCCTCCACTGAAAACAGGCTCACTTGCACCCAGTGGACTTCCCCGATCACCAAACTGAAATATATAAAATAAATAAATGTGTTTCCAATGTGCAGGTATACCTTAAAAAGACATGCTTGTAATCTATATGCAAACAGTTGTCCACATTACTACAAATATTGGAAACCTGAATGTGTATTGCAATTATAAGGATGTGTATGGTATATAAGAAAGCATTTATTTATTTCTGTAGTGTAGTTGGTATATTTGTGAGCAAGTACTGTGATATCAAGTTTGAAATGCATGGGTGAATATAACAGATAGCTGCAGTGTAAATATGTGTTCTTTCCTTAAAAAGTGCCTTCCCTTTCTTTGTGTTTTTACATATACTTTCATGGGATGAAGACTACATGGGCAGTAAATATAAGTAATACAAGCTATGGTGCAATTTTCATAGAGCAACATTGAGCAATGGGTTTTCATGATCAATGGCAAAGTGTTTGCAGATGCGAGATATATGTTTGTACTGCTTTCCCTGTTTGTGCATAATTAAGCAGTGAGCAAATGTAAGCCTCCTTGCTAAAATTATGAGAGCTCTGAGTACTGAGTGTACAAAACCCACCTATTGCTTAGCTGACTCTGTGGAAGCAGATGTAAATATATTTTGTAGCCAGATGATATAGGGTTCAAATCCAGGTGTATGTAATGGTTTTAAATAAGTATTTATAATGCAATGACATAATTATTTATTCTACATTTATCTTAGTGCAGCATGGAGGTAACCACACCATTGAAGAGTCATTCACAGTCACTTAGCATTGGAGTGTGATGCCAAACTCCACGCAAACACAGAGGCCAAAAAATGAAGGGCTCCATTGCTTTTTTTTTCACTTATGTTGTGTTGTGTGTGATTCTATTTTTGACCAGATTAAAGATGTTAAAATGGAGTAGATAGGAAAGTGGTGAAATGGCAGCAAACTAGGGGGAAGAACAAAAGGAAAACCATATAGGAATGTGCAGGAGGGAGGCAGGAAAAAACAAAGATATTCACTTCTTCAACAGTATAGAATAGAAATATGTATGAATTTGGACTGCCACCACAACAAAGAGGGGTGAAAACAATGCAATCATGTTGTATAGCCAATTGCACCAAATCAAGTGTGTCAAGAAGACATGTATGCAAAGTGGAGATCTATGTATGGGACAATATTTTTTATGGGACAGATGCCCATTTTTTCAGTTTTACTTCAGTAAGAGAGGAATGTTGGGTAAGGGACATAGGTATTTCTGGGTCAGGTAAGTAGGGTAGATGAAGACCCAGATGCAAACAGGACAAACAAGACAAGTCACAGGGACAGTGAGGGACCTGACAGGTTGGAGGACACCATGATTTAGTTTAGGGAGGGGAAAATAGATGCTGATACCCATCAAACATGGGGGCAGTGAGAATCTAGTCCTCACACACAGGACTGTCATCATTGTCCCCTTATTCTGCTGGCTGTTGAAGTGGTTGACAGCTTCTCCTAAGGACCATAAAGGAGACCAGCCTCTCTATCTGCCAGAAGTCTAAACCTCAAGATGCACGCACTCAAAACTCTCCTTAGCATGGAGAACATCAATATCTGTGCAGTAACAGAAACCTGGTTCAAGGCTCCCAAGAGCACCCCAGCACTACCAGGTTATACCTCATACCATGTTTTTCGGCACCAAAACTTGGACCGAACCACAAAAGGAGGGGGAGTATCAATATTCGTCAAAGATACCCACACCTCCAGGTTGGTGGCACAGCACGAAGCATCAGAGACTATCCATGTGCAACTAACAGTGGGTAAAACTGCCTTCAAGTTTATAGCCTGCTACAGACCACCCTCCCAAACCCAGGAACCCCACTCAGCCTTCCTGAGAACACTGGAAAATATGAAGGTCTCTCCAAACACCATTATATTGGGTGACTTCAACTACCCTAACATAGACTGGGAGCATTACTCTAGCTCCAATACCCTAGCCCAAAGGTTCCTAGAATTTATAAACTCAAATGCTATGGAACAACTTGTTGCCACTCCCACAAGAGGGGAAAACATACTGGACCTGATCATCACCAACATGGGGACTCTATGCTCCAGACCAGAAGTGTATCCCTCACTGGTAAGATCAGACCATAAACTAATCTCACTAGATATTCACATCCCGACCCCAGTCCCTGCCCAGAAAACCACAGTGAAAAACTTCTCTAAAGCAAATTTCACACTCCTAACAACCGAGGTGGAATCCTTCAAAGCCCCCGGGCCTGTGGAAAAAATGGTCCAGACCGCAGAATCCTTTATAAACGCATTCTATGAACACCTTCAGGAATGCATGGATCATGCAATCCCAAATAAAACCAAGACCCAATCCTCCAAAGTTAGGCGTCCTATCTGGTGGACCGCAGCCATAAACAAACTATACAATAGAAGGAGGAAGCTACTACATGATAGAGCAAAATCCCAAAAAGGGAAGGCATCTCTGATCAGTATTAGCAAAAAACTACGGGCACTCATAAAATCGTCTAAGGCCAGCTTCGAGAGAAAAATTGCACAGGACACTAATGATAATCACAAGGCTTTCTTTAGTTATGTTAGGAACCTGGGTGGGAATTCCCAGATATGCTCAGAATTAGTCCAAAATGACAAAATACACCGAACCCACAGACATTGCCAACATCCTAGCTGACAGGTTCAGTGCAAACTTCTCCCCCCCTTCCCCACCAAAAGGGCAAATATCTATCCCAGCAGAGTGCTGCCCCCCTGACATCTCAGATGCTCAGGTAAGAGCCGCCTCGCCAAAACAAAAACACAGCATCAATGGGACCAGACGGTGTCCCGGGCTGCTTCCTACATGAACTCCAAGAAGAACTAAACCCAAACATAAAACTACAGTTCAATCTCAGCCTTACTACATGATATGTACCCAAAGAGTGGTGTACAGCAACAGTGGTCCCTCTCCACAAAGGTGGTGCCTCAACGGATCCTGGAAACTATCACCCCATAAGCTTGACTAGCTTGGTCTGCAAAGCTATGGAAAGGATCATCATGGACCTCATAAATAAAGATATTGGGGACCTACAGACACTGGATCCTACCCAGTTTGGCTTTGTTAAGGGCAGATCCTGCCTCTTAAACCTGGTCAATTTCTTTGAAACAGTCACCAAGGCCATTGACGAGGGGAAGGTGGTCCACACAGCCTACCTGGACCTTGCAAAAGCCTTTGATACAATACCTCACTCGGGCATTATAGATAAGCTCACCAGCTTAAATATAAACCCCTATGTCACTAGATGGGTTGCAAACTGGCTCAAGGACAGAACATACATGGTTAGAATTGCTGGAGCCATGTCAGACTCCAAACCAGTTACAAGTGGTGTCCCACAAGGCTCAGTCCTGGGACCTCTCTTGTTCGGTATATATTTCTCGGAGGTACAGGCTAACACGTAAGGACTGTGGCTGACCAAGTTCGCAGATGACTGCAAACTGGGTGTCATAATCTACTCTCCAGCCGACACAAGCATCCTACAAAAGGGCCTCATAGAAACAGACAACTGGTGCCAGAGCCATGGCCTGAAGCTAAACGCCAATAAGTGTATAGTCATCCCCTTTGGCAAAAACAAAGTGCCCACAAATTACCACATAGGTGGTAATCCATTAAGTATGGAAGAAGTAATTAGGGACCTGGGGACCCAAGTTGATAGGAATCTCTCATTTGACAACCACGTGGCCAAAGTGGTTAGAAAAACATTTTATATAGCCCACCTAATCATGAAGAGATTCACATCTAGATCAGGGGAGGTCATCGTGCCTCTTTACTCATCCTTCATCAGGCCCATAATTGAGTACAATGCCCCTTTTGGGATGTACCTTACCAGACACCTGCAGCAACTGGAAAGACCCCAAAAGTACCTCACCAAGAGGATCAAAGGGCTCAAACAGATGCCATATGCTGCCCGGTTAAAGAAACTCCAGCTCTACTCAGTGGCATACCGCCTGCTCAGAGGCGATCTGTGCCTGATGTATAAAGCCATGTCCAACCCGGAATTAATGGACATGCTGCACCTCAGAAAATCCAAATCCCATCGAGCTACGTGCCTGAGAGACTTGAACCTCAACACTGAAATAAATAGGACATGCTGGAGGGACAGATTCATAACCCCGAGGCTCCCTTCACTCTGGAATAAAATACCAGTCCAGTTTAGGCAGAGTCCCTCACTGACTCTCTTCAAGAGGAATCTTGATGAGTGGATGGGAGATAGTAGGTTTACCCCTGGTATCACTTCTGTGTCACTGTTAGACAGAGGCACAGTATACTAACCTCGAAAAAGGGCATAGCAAAATTCATTTAAAATGGGCGGCGAAAGCCAAACATACTCTGGCTAGGCTTATAAATGCCCTAGGGCAGATAGCCTAGTATGAACCTATGAACCTATGAACCTATAGGAGTGCACCAATGGTGCTGCACATGACCCTACACACCATCCCTGTCAACTACTGGCAGGTGATAAAATCCCACATCTGCCAGTACTCCCAGTGGATATCACAGCACCAGCTACCAGAATAGTGCTACCTGAGGGCAAAGGTAGTGCAGGGCCAGCAGAGACAGTACTGCCAGTTTGGGTCCCAGATGTGCTGGGAATCAGTGCCAGAGCTGGTGTGGTGCAGGCAGGCTGAATCACGTGGGTTGGCCTACCTCCCTGTGCTGTAAAATATTTTGTGATTTGTCAGAGATGGAAGACATGAAAGCATTTTGATGACATACAGAAAGAGAAAAAGAGATAAGGTTTGGGATGAGAGAAAAGAAAAAAAAGGTAAAATGAGTACCATCACATGTGACATACAATGCATTATCGCAGTAATAAAGTATATTTATCTGAACTTTTAAAGTTAAGTATGCTTAGTAACAACTACAAACTATAATTAAGGATTGCTCAATGTAATCCTTGCAATGTGCATATATTGCACATATGCATGGTCCAATTATACAGATTAAGTACAATTTTAAAGGATTTTGCTATGCTATTATTATTACTTGGGGTATATGAACCCTCAACGTCTGATTACAGTCCTAAACTTGACTCCTACAGTTGGCTTGTGCTACAGAATGAGGCATGCATGCATTCCTTTACAGTTAAGATATGCATGCTTACTTTGCTACAACTGTATAGAAAAAAATACATTTAGAAGCTAAAATAATACTTCAATTGGGCTGCATACATACCCCTTGCTTCCCTCAGTCTTTTTATCACTCAGCATGGGCCTCTCTATTCAACATAATCTACATTGGCTGTGGGATAAAGAGAAGAGAACAAGAGAAGAGCACTATGCATACCAGTCCTGCCTATATGCAGCTTCTATCTACCACAAATTCTATTTATCATTATACTTACACACCTGTGAGATGCTACCAGTCCAGAACTCATCCAGCCACTTGTTGAGTGTATCCCTCTTGCACATTTTAAGTCATTAAAGTGATGCCTACACTGTTCTCCAGTGTCCAGAATGCCAGTCACACTGGAAACAGCCTTGGCCAGACTGTTCCAAGCCTCAGATTTGTACTGAGAGCCTGTATAGTCACCTTCCAAAATCCTTTAGCTGAGGTGCTTTACAAGGATTCCAGTGAAGAGTCTGGATTCCTCAATATCCCACCTCTGTGCCCTAAATTGGGTACCTTCCTTTATATCACCAGGCATGTCCAACCAGGAAGAACAGCAATAGCTAAGAATGATTTCCCACCAATGCATGTTATCTCATTTACTGGTAGTATATAAACCCAAACAATGATGCTAACCATGTCTGAGTGACATTAAGCAAGGATCAGCAGTGACAAACAGACAGGAAAGCAGTTTTTGAAACTGGAAAGTTAATGTGATGCTTGCCATTAGTGTGAGGGTTGTTTGCTGCTGAAACTTTTAGGTGGTTTAACTTTGCAGACACGTACTGGGGGCATAAATTTCCTGACCTGACACATTTTTGATTTGGCTTTGTACACTGAAAAAATTGATTTTTACAATGTGGGATTCAAACCTATGCATAAGAGACTAAACAATTTCTTCCACAGTGGTGGTTATCCATCCTTGGCACAAAAGAAGTACTTTTCAGACTGCCTCATGATTTATATATAGAATACACATGACAGCTTGGAGGTTAACCATGTATGTGTGTGACCCGAGAAGGTCCTGGTTTGCACATATATGTGTGTATGAGTCTTATTAAAGTCTGAAGACCATCCAAGACCAGATAGCACAATTATAATTACACAAACATAGTACTCAGTATACCGTCAGTCATTCATTTAAATCATATGAGCCCCACTGCTATATATATATATATATATATATATATATATATATATATATATATATATTTATTGTTATTTGTAATTATGTGTAATTTTTATGTGATATTTAAT
Organism: Protopterus annectens; assembly: GCF_019279795.1. Taxonomy (NCBI): domain Eukaryota; kingdom Metazoa; phylum Chordata; order Ceratodontiformes; family Protopteridae; genus Protopterus; species Protopterus annectens. The sequence goes on from NC_056744.1 coordinate 194,423,648, forward strand.
ATAAAGTGAAATGGAACACCAGTAAACATATTTGGAATTTTAATGTATTAGAACCCATGGCCATCTGTATTGCATCCCTACATTTACACCTGCTGCCACAGGATTAGTTAAAGAACACTTGTTTATTTTCCTATTCATTATTAACTTCTGTGTGTTAACTGCCACACAATACCATTTAGCTTGTTTGTGCAGTGCCCAACATACTTGATAGAATGTATCTATTTTAAAATTATATTCTGTCTGCTTCATCTCTGCACATGTTCTAGACTTGCAGATATTGGGAAGATTGCTAACCACCGTGCAACATTGCTAGGTGGCGCTGCAGGATGGAAAGCAAAAGCTACAACAATGTATCTTTCTTGAATCTGAGAATGTCTGTATCTTGTCTGCAGGTGTTCTGTCTGCTTCTTGTGTGAACCACTAGTCCAGGTTTGCACGAAGGCAAGCATCTTGCAAATGAGACAAGCAAAGCTAAATTTGTTTTAGCCTTGTGAGCAGTTTATTAGGTTTCATCCATAAAAGACAAAGTGGGAGTTGAGCCATGATCTACAGATAGTATATGCTGTGTGGATCAGCATGTTTAGCAGATGTGCTACACACACAAACACACACACACGTGATTCACAGGAGTAGTTGATGTTTTGGTTATCAAAGATATACATTGGATGACGTTTATTATGTTTATCCATTTCCTGTGTTTGTGCTAAGCCATGAACCATGCAAATATTGGCATTAAAAAAAGAAATCTATAAAATAAACAGCACTACAAAATATATGTTAGCATATGTGAAAGATTTTTAACACAGTTCTTGATTTGAAATCTCACATAAATTAATCTTCAAAACACAGTAAGACTGTTTTATCCCTCTTTGCCAAAGAAACAGCTTTGCAACAGAGAAAGAAAATCACTGTGCATGCAAGCAGGTCCAAAATTATCAACAATATTAACAAGACATGCTGCACTTATACACTTCTGATTTGTTTGTACATGTGTTAACTTCAGATGTACTGCAAAGAGTGATTACACAACTATTTATGAATATTGTTTGCAGAAATGCAGCTCTGTCTTTTCTCTGTATGGTACTCATTCTTCTCTTATCTGAGCAGTAATCTGAGACATGTAGGCTATAAGGCATTTTGTATCATTCTCCACAAAATGTGTGAGAATATTAAATGTCAATAATATTCAGTTTTCAACAAATGTAGGGGAGATTGGGTATTACTGAACAGAAACTATAAAATGTGTGCTGTGTACTTCCATTTAAAATGTTGATACAATTACTTCTACACTTCGTAAGTCTAACCTGGCTGACTCACTCACTGGAGGTAAGGGAGTCTGAATTGCTGTTGTGTTATCCTTCTCCCTACCAGTAATCATTCACAGTTGCAATCCATTAGCAACAAACAAGAAGGGAGTGCCTGCACTATGTTTACATTTGCTACATGGAGCCACAAATTTGGTATTCAGCAATTCTAATGAGTTCACACCTCATTTGCTTCTTCACCTTGCTAACAGGCCTGAATCTAAAATATAAAAAGGTAACCATGTGACTAGGGAACCTGAAGGTGAGGAGACGTGTTTATGTGGATAACATAAAAAAAGATTGCTATTAATTTGAATTTATCTGCACAGAATATTACTATCTACTAAGCTACTATTGCAATAACTCATCTCTTATCCATCCTTCTCTATGACTCTCCCATCCTTACTAATCTCCGCCAGAGTGATCTGAACAAAATGGAATCTTGTTATAACAAAATAGCCAAGTTTGCTAGTGAAGCCTCACACAAATCCCACCACTGTCTTGCCCTTAACCAACTTAATTGGCTCAAGCTACCTCAACTACTTCTGTTGAATCAACTCACAATAGCGCATAATCTCTTCTACCGTCCAGAAAAAATCCTGCACTACAATATTTAATTAACCCCCCCATCCCTACCAGACCCTTACGATATAGTTCCCAGAACCTAATAAGCATTATAAGACACAAAAATAATGCTGGCAAATCTTTCTTTGCTTGCACTATTGCCAAAATCTGGAACTCACTACCTACCAAAATAACCTCCACTACCTCCACTACTCAATTTAAGAAACTCCTGAGAACCCACTTCTCAAACAATTGGCTTTGTTAATGTTACTCCCCAGGTTAATTTGCACCAATACCTTGTTCAAGGATTCTAAAAAAGGTCCCTTAATTCCTTTCTCTGTAAAGCTTAATTACCACCGGTTATTTCTGTAACAAAATATTGAGAGTACTCATAATTTAGACAAAAAAAAGAATTATTGTTTTTATTTATTTATTTTTTTTTATATTCTATACAGACCCTACTGTTGGATTACTGTATAATCTTAACCTGTTGACTTTACTAAATGAATTGTTAAACTATACCTGACTTATGTTTCCATGGAAGCTGTATCTCTGTATGATACTCCTTTGAAATTTGTTGTATGTCATGCTGTTGGTGCTTTTTTCCCCGGGCCTCCGCTGAAAATGTATATGTGTTCAGTCGGACTTTCCCGGTTAACAAATGTAAAACAAATAAAATAAATAAATAAGGTATGATTGTGTTTCTCAGTTACATACTGGATATGCTCACATGTCACTAGAAAAACATTTTTATACATATATGCATTAGCAAATGTTACTTTTATCTGTATGCACGTTTTAGCAAGAAGTTTACTGATGGAATAGACATTTTTGTCAGGGCATTTCACTTTCTCAGATGTACAGCCTTATTTAACTTTTATCGCAAGTGTTAATGTTACAACTTTGCATTATATTTTTCTGTTCCAGGCTCAACACTTACATTGGAAATCCAGCAGTTGCAAGGGTTTTAGTTCCTGTCTGACTCTGCCTGATGCTAGCAGTACACAGCCTTTACAAGGGTAAGTAAAGGTTAAGAGCATGACCTGGCAATGTTACTGTATGTATGTGCATAGGATGAAGGTTTTAGCCCCTTGAGTGGTGAGCAGGGGTGCTATCTGTTGCCTCTTGGCCAGTGGTAGGCCATATTGTGCAAATCTATGTATGCCTACACCCACAGCAGCTGCTGGTTCCCCCTCTGACTCATCACCTGTGTGTGGCAGTTGTGACCTTGCCAGTGGTGGTGGGATGTGATGTCTTTCCCTTGGAGTTCCTGATTAAGCTATTTCCTTAGGGTAATGTTGTGGAGCATGGCACAGATGGTGAATTTTTCAGGACATCTATGGGGATTTTACTGCAAGGTTCCCCCAGATGTATCTAGGCATGGGAACTATGACTTCAGCATCCCAAACACACAATCTATGATATTTCTTTTTTGAGTGTATGCCCCATTATAGCATTCTTCAGTTGGGGTGTATATATTTCTCATGAGTGCCATCAACCATGGTTCCAGTGCATAACCTGCATGCCCCAGTAAATGACCATGTGGAATATCTCCCCATGTAAGCATCCATACAGTTTAGAGTTGTGGCAGGAGTCATGGTAACTGCCTGGGTTGCCAGCACACAAATTCAGGATGATTCTCTTAGTGTTGCACACAATCTGGCAGTTAATAGGGAAGTAGCTTTTCTATTTATGTACATCCTTCCCTGTTCCTCTGGTAATGCTTTGATTTCTACATCTGTACATTCTATGGTACCCAGGACTTCAGGATAGTCTGCTGTAGAGTAGAACTCCTGCATAATTCTGGCTCTGTCCTCAGCTGTATGGGACAAATATATGTACTCCATGGCATGTTGCAGCATGGCAATCAGGAATTGATGGAGGGTCCTGGATGCTGATGTCTTTGACATCCCTGGCATATCCCCTGTTGGTCTCTGGAAGGTTCCTGTAGCTAAAACTCAAAGTGCTGCACATAACTTAGTCTCCACTGGTATTGCTTCCCCTCAGATTGCCCTTGCTCTCAATTGAGGATGACAGAGGCTGCAGAGTTCCTATAGTGTGTCTCTGTCTACCCAGCAGCACTCTAAAACTTTTACCACATGCAGATTATGAAAAGTTAAATGGGTTCTAAAAAAAAAACCTTCTGTTTCTTGGCCATGGTCTATCAGCAGCAGCAGCATAGACATGGGCCTGCTGCACATACACATGAATAAGGGGAACAGCAGTCCCTAATATTTTTTCCATATAGCCTTGTTTCCATGACTGTATTCCAATAGGTTTTGGAACTTGCAGGAAAAACCAGCACTGAGTCTACATGGTTGCTATGTAGCTTATTGAATAGCTCATCTATCTTAGATTGATTGCTTAGCATACAATTCAGCTACTTATGCTGTAATTAGCATGCCACAATGTTTACCATGTTTGTATGGCTTACTGAATGCAAAACAGTGTGCTATTGTGTGCTTGTAATGCATACAGGTCTAGTGAACCTTGTAGGGTTATTAAATCTGTACCAGTATCTTTTCATGTGCCAGAGTCAACATTTATTTATTTTTATGGAATCTTTGATCTTATCTACTGATAATTCTTTTTTTTTTTGTTTTGAGTTTACAGACTAACTTCTCAGACAAGTAAGACAAAGAATCAAGTATTTGTACTTAAATTAACCTACTCATTCGATTTTCCCACTAAATTTATTTAATGTATAAAAATCAGTTTGCTTACCAATCCAGTCTATTTCTGTGAAAAACTATTTATAAATGTGTACATTTGTAAATATATTTTTGTATAATGTACAAGTACATTTAAAGGAAGCAATTTTAACAGTATAAATGACCCTTATAGACTTAGATGAGCAGAAAACACTACGACATCTGCAGTGAAAAAAATATTTCACAATTTATTTTCTGACATTTGTAACTTGTCATGTTCTGCATTGCAAACATCTGGATGTCAACATAATTTGGCATCTTAAGTTGAATATTTGGTAATACAACAGTGGAGCAGTATAAATCTAACTTACAAATAGAAAGAGAAAGAGAAAGGGAGAGATAAACACATGCACATATTGCAATTACCAGCTAGAATAAAATGACTCAAATTATCCAGGTATAATTCCAATACAATATACATGTGTGCATATTTACATACACCCATGTATTTGAGTGAGGAACATTTTATTGAGAGCAAGGGTATCAACTAAGACAGCTCAACGAAATGACTCCTTATAAAGTGGAACCGCCCTGCTGTTTGGATGTGAGGCTCTGTCATCCTGCCTCCATATCTGGGGATCTGTACCATTATTCCCTTCCATAGAAATCTAATTTTAAGAACATTCCACTTTGCAGAGAGGGAACTATTCTGAAGAGCATTTTTTTTTAAATTGTCTCAGTCTAATGAGCTATTTTCAGATGTTGTTTACTTAGTAAATTATTTATTTGCAATTTGTTAACTGAGGTTGTTATCTGACTTGAATGAGATAATTTCCATTAGATGGCAGAAAGAATGCCATCATATAGAGAGCTTAAATCAGTATAAGCAAATTCCTTTATTTATTTTACTTTGAATTTATCATTGAAGAAAAATGAATCCAGTTTTGTTATTCTTCAGTATGCAACTATTTAAGTGTTGAATATTTAGTTCAAAGCAATATGTCATATGTATACAGGAAGTATGTATGTTATAATATCAAAATTTTAATATTCTGATTTGCTCAGGTGTTTAAAGTATTCATTTTCTATAGGAGGTAGGACAATAACCAGTTAGTTGTCATTGTAACTAGAATTATATGCCAGTTTTGTATTTAAAATGGCTTTATACCACATTTGTCTGTTTGTTTGAAAAGGCGTTTTCCTAATGTTTTGTTTTAATGTATATGTGTTTGTGTGAATCTCTGTATTTATCTATTTTTTTATTTCTCCAAATCTTTTGGGTTTCTAATACCATGATGGGAATGGACCCCATTCCCAAGTCAAAGTATGATTAAAGTTCATGAAATTAGTATTGTTTCACTCTTTAATGCCAGCCAGAAGTGCTCTTAACAGCATCTGCAATGTGCCCTGTAATGACTTCTGCAATTCATATGGATTTACATACATTGGTAACATATCTAAACATGATTGTAGATTCTTTTTTATAAGACCCGTTACTCCTACTTATATTGGTACTGTCTGGGTATCTTTCTTCCACATTGCTCTGATTTCTGCCTGCAAATCCTGATATTTTATGACTTTGTGTCTCTCTGTATACTAGACACTGTAGTCACTGGGTGTGGTTATTTCAATGATCAATGCTACTTTTGTCTACTTTTCATGGCCCATTATATCTGGTTTTCTAGAATCTAATATTTGAACTGTTGGTAATGGATGATCCCATGTGATGTAGACTTCATCATTTTCTATGATGCTTTGTGGTTCATGTTTCCAGTGTTTTTCAGTCACTTAAGTACCATAATGTTTGCGCAATCCCCAGTGCAACAGTCTTGCCACATTATTATGCCTTTCAGTATAACAGTCCTTCTGCTATTAATATGTTGCAACCAGCAACAAGGTGTGCAACTGTTTCCAATACTGTTTTACAAAACCTACACTTGTCTGTTTCTTCCACATGTTCAATGGACCTTGTAAACCAGCGTGTACATAGCCCACTATCTTGTGCCAGCAATATTAACCTTTCATCTCTTGGTTTGGATTTGTCTCTCCTTAACCATTTGGTCAGCCAGAACACTGTTTGACATTCAGACATCTTGCATAAATGAGAATGATAATTAAAAGACAACTTATTTACACATTTATAGCTAGTCCTGCTGGCATATGTAACACTGGTTAATTTACCATTATTTACAATTATTTGAAAAACTTCAGGCAGCCGTCCTTGCACATAAAACAACATTTGATATCTTCACATTTCTACTCCCTTTGAAGATTCAAACTAGATTTTCAAGTGACCCAGGAAAATCATCCATTGAAAAACATGGGGCTGACTGAAAATGTATCAACCTATACACTGTCTTGAGAATCTATCTGCACTGGCATTGCTGTAATCTGGAATGGCTAATACAGGGATTCCTCCCAAAGCCCCTTTAAGCTTTTGGAATGCCAGCTCACAATCTGTGGTCTACACTACCTTATCAGGCTTGCTTTTCCTTGTTAGGTCAGTAAGGCATGCAGCCATTGTACTATAGTTGGGCACAGATTTTCTATAGTACCCTCCTGCTGTCCATGGGAATGCTGTCACCTGCTTTTTGGTAACAGGGACAGGCCATGCCTGAATAACCTCCACATTGGCAGATTCTGGCCTAATCTTACCACTCATTACTCTATGTCCCAGGTAAGTGGCCTCTGCCATACCCAGCTGACAATTACTTGGCTTTATAGTCAACCCTGCCTTTTTTAATCTACCTAAGACCTCCCTGACATGTTGAAAGTGCTCTTGCCTAGAATGATTGTAAATGGCAATATCTCCAAATAAGTGAGAGCATAGTCTACTGCTCCTACTAAGATGTGATCTGCTAACCTCAGAAAGGTAGCTGGGGCATTATTCACCATAAAGGGCATCTTTATAACCTCATATAATCCAAAAGATGTTACAAAAGCTGGCTTCTCTCTAGCAATGCGAGTCAAGGGCACCTGCCAGTACTCCTTAGTCAGATCAGTAGTGGTCAGAAACCCAGCTCCACCCAGCTGTTCTTAAGCTTCATCTGTTCTAGGCATGGGGCACGCATCTGATTCAGTATAACTCTTTAACTTTCTGTAGTCTACACAGAATCTTACAATACCATCTTTCTTCAGTACCAGTACTATTTAGGAAGCCCAATGACTACTGAACTCCTGGAATACCTCCACCTCCAAAATCTCTTTTATCTCCTCCTTCAAAGTCAGTTTGACTCACTCAGGCACCCTATAAGGAGCTTGCTTAATATGCCTTTGGGGTCAATTATACATTGCTCCAAACATCACAATTCATACTAATGCTGCTTCTCCCTTTCTCCAGCATCCAGTTTGAGTCTCCTTAACACCAAACAAATTTTAAGTCCTCTGAGGAAAAGGTAAACTGTCCTGTCTCAGAAGGCTGCATATCCTCAACACCAAACCAGATATTCTCCAAGCTGCTGGTCTGCTCTGCAGCTGTGACTAAGGCTGAGATCATTGCTTTATTATTCAGGTTGACATGCACCAGTCCTTTGGCTTTGCATGCCTTGGCCAACTGGCTCCTTGTCAGCTTCCTACAATCCTCTGCTAACATCTTTGCCTGCTGTCCATGACTAAATTGACTAAAATTAATGAAACTGTCATGACAATAAAACTCTGTATGTTTACCTTGTGGCTGTAGAGAGTGCACACCTGTGTGACAACTACCCCCTGGCTAGTAAAGCTCAATTAAAATCCCACCACTGCCACCAATATGTGATGAGCCTTGGGGCAGTAACTGAGTCAACATTCTCACCACCGTTTCTGGCAAGAGTGTCACTAAAAGCAGGGATTGAAATACACAATTTCCCCTAATAGCACACTGGAAACAAGTTCTAAACCTGGGACTGGACTATATGCTTCACTCCAGGTCCCGAAATGTCCACACTAGTCATTGCAGAGCAGTGTGTCCCAGTACTAGGTATCTGACACACCCAATCTTAAATGTCTGATATTCACACATACGAAACAGTGTAAGAAACTTCTCTGTGTGGAAGATTTTCAGTCCATATATTTCTAGTTAATCACTGTATATTAATCAGATCAGACAATAGTAATAGAAGTAGCAAACTTAAACTCGTCTTAAGTCAAAACAAAACCAAATCAAAAAATAATAATAGAAAATATATAATTGTACAGCATTACTAAGTAATCAAAGTAATCCAAGCAAGGCAGGCAGTTTGTTTCCAGTCAAAAATCCTTTATTAAGTACACAGACAAGCGATCCAAGTAAAACAAAAATAGAGTAATAATTTCCTCACAAGCTTTCTAAATATATATATATATATATATATATATATATGTATATACTTTTTATCAAGCATGGGAGTGGTTTATTGTGATGTAAAACAAAGTGTCATTGGTACACATGTTAAATTCACATCCCTTCCCCCGTCAGTGTGACATTCAAGCTGATCCTGCCCTACTTAGTAGCTGTCATAATAATATATAACCCTTATGTACTTTAAATAAAATTTATAATGATGTGGTACCTCTTATTTCACCAGATTATTAAGTAGATTATTAAGTATGTGATTTTATCCAAGACAATATAACATGGCTGGAAATTTATCAACCTTAATTCATTTGGCAATCAAAAAAATCTATATATAAATATATACATATACATTTTGCATGTAAAAATACATTTCTATTTTCATAAACTATTGTTAACAAAGATCACTTTTGTCCTTCTAGACTTCTTCAGGTCTGTGTACAAGAACCCTAAAACAATCTATAAAAATATATATAATTCTATAATTGGTTAGTATTGTTATTACACATCATTTTGATTAAAGTGGAAAAAAGAACCAGAAAAAAATAAATGTATGTATGATGATGGAAACAAAATATACACTTAAATTACAACTGATTTAAAATGGTATTTAAAACCAACTGGTAGAATAAAATAAAATAAAATAAAATAGTTATGTAAACAACGTGGCAATGTTTTAAGTTCCAGTGCACTTTTAATTGAACAGCAGTAGTTTAGTCCATGCTTCCTAAAAGAGTTCAGCTTTAATTGTCACATGATTTCATGTTTCCCCAGAATATTCGGGATGTCTCCTTCAAGATCACCCATGTCTATGTGATCCAGGATCTGGAACTTAAAACCTGTGTGTCTTTTATGAAGAGAAAGGTGCTTGGCTAGTGCATTATTTTTACATCCAGAGCGGATTTCTGACAGATGACATGAAATCCTAGTCTTGAGTTTATTTACAGTCTTGCCCACATAGACTGCATCACATTCATTGCACTGTGCCCTGTAAATTACTTTTGTAGTGTTACAGTCACCCCCTGCACTGGTTTTAATGATTTTCTTTAAATAAGGCAATACAAACTATCATCTTGCTGTATAAATATACAAAATGTACAATTACTTTCACATCTTTTAGTGCTTTTTCTCATATGGTCTAGGTTTAAATTCAGCAAAACTTCTAATGTTCCTGACCTTCTTATAAACAAATGATGGGACTTCACCTAAGATGTTAATCAGAAAAGGGTTTCCTGTGACAATGTCCCAGTTTTCTTCAATAATTTTTGATACTGTGATAATCCAAAGTGTATGTCAGGATGCAGCTATTTATGCATTTGTTATTCTCTGTGGAATTACTTAACATTTTTCTACTGGGGATGTATATACTTATATATGTATATATATGTATATCTATATATTTATATATATTTTTTGATTGCCAAATGAACTAAGGTTGATAAATTTCCAGCCATGTTGTATATTGTCTTGAATAAAATCACAGACTTAATAATCTACTTAATAATCTGGTTAAAAAAGAGGTATCACATCATTATAAATTTTATTTAAAGTACATAAGGGTTATATATTATTATGACAGCTACTATATAGGGCAGGACCAACTCGAATGTCACACTGACCGGGGAAGGGATGTGAATTTAACATGTGTACCAATAACACTTTGTTTTACAACACAATAAACCACTCCCATGCCTGATAAAAAGTATATATATATATATATATATATATATATATATATATATATATATATATATATATATATATATATATATATATATATATATTTAGAAAGCTTATGAGGAAATTATTACTCTATTTTTGTTTTACTTGGATCGCTTGTCTGTGTACTTAATAAAGAATTTTCGACTGGAAACATACTGCCTACCTTGCTTGGATTATTTTCGATTACTTAGTAATGATGTACAATTATATATTTTCTATTATTATCCATTATTATTTTTTGTTTGGTTTTGTCCACACAGAGAAGTTCTTACACTGTTTTGTTTTTGGACTCACTACACTTTAGTGGGTTGTTTTGAGACTTTGGGGATACCACGGAGATTACTTGTTTTTTATATTCACACATACACATACCCTTGAGAAAGAATGGCATAGATTTACCTGCTGTGTTTCTTTACCCAGATTACAAGGTAATGGCTGTTACCAGTCAGATACCACAATACCCTTCAAAAGGGGTGTTCAATTATATTGGGTAAAATAGAAACTGAGACAAATGGTAGCATGTATCCCAAGCAATAAGGGTTTTCAGAGTGGTCCTGGTGTTATCACAATAAGCATAAATGCTCTCAAGTTATTAAAAAATGTTAACTAAGTAACCAGCCCCAAGACAGCTAGTAAAACATTTAATAATAAATAAAAGGATTTAAAACATGTAAATACTGAATAACCGATTCCAATAAACATCAGCGTTTCACACAGGAAATATGAAAACAACACTATAGGATAGATCGCAAATTGATTTTAGATAACCTCTAACTAACTAGCTGTAGTTCCCTGACTATCTGAAGATTAACTGTCCCTACCTAATCTAAATAACTCAGCAAGGCAAGATTATACTCTTAATTCTGTAAGGCAAGATGAAGAATTATGTCCACATTCCAGGCTGTTGTCTATCCTCAGCAACTGGAACAACTACTTTGGAAACAACTGGGATACTATTGCTGAACAGCTCTGGAAAAACAACTGAATAATAAATGAACAACTGACTCAGAACCTGCTTTTTATAGCAGATCTTTTTCAAAAGTAACAGGAAGCTACATGAGAATTATACTCTGATATCAGACTTTGAAAAGAAAACAAACAGCTGCAATGAAGATTCTGTTCTCCCAGCACACACAATGTCATCACATCTATGTCAGCTGACTCTGGTATAACATGAATTCAGAATTCTCTTTACAAAGAACATGTACATTTGAGTAGCCAGAACAACACTGTTTGACATTCAAACATCTTTCATAAATTACAGTGATAATTCAAAGACATAATCTTATTTGCAAAATTATAGCTAGTCCTGTAGTCCTGCTGGCACATGTAACTCAGGGTAATTTACAATTATTTATAAAACTTAGCCAGTCATGCTAGCACAGATAACGATATCAGATGTCTGTGTGTGTGTGTGTGTGTGTGTGTGTGTGTGTGTGTGTGTGTGTGTGTGTGTGTGTGTGTGTGTGTGTGTGTGTGTGTGTGTGTGTATATGGTTTATATATATTATTTCCTTGCTGTATTGTTAATTATATGTTGAGTAGCTTAACTGCATTTATTTTATACTGTATATACTTGTTCAGAGAAGGACATAGAGAAAGTATGATCTCTGAAAGAATTAATAAAATAAATGAACATGATGTTGCCAGGAATACATATCTGAGTTTGTAAGGTATGACTTTTACAGTAGTAGTCATTCTTTTTCATGAGCACAGGGTTTTAGAAATGGATAAAGGTGCTGTGACGTTGTTGCTAATTCTTGAAGCATTTTTTAAATTTAATTTAAGGGTACATTGCTCAAACCAAAGATTAGTTATCATGCAAGTGCTGGGGAAAGTGTTCAGTATTTAAAATGAGTGGATACGATCAAAGCAATGTAGAAATCGGGTAGTTTAAATGGATATTTCCAAATACATATGAAAAGTAGAGAAAAATAGAAAAACAAATGACTGCTGTGTATCAATCTTTATTACATGACAAAATGTGCAAAAGGAGAAATAGACAAAAATATATTAACACCAATAATATTAGTCATTTTAATCAATTAAGTAATATATTCTCATAGTGGTAAAATTGTAATGTATTAAAAATTCTGAGAAGAATTTATTCCTTGCATAAAACAGAGCTGGTATATGAAGTCTGCCCATAGATGCAGAAGGTTAAGGCAGTGAGCTGTAGCTCCTGTAGTATACGGCCTGATTCCTTCAGTCCTCATTTGCCTGCTGTGTGGCCTTGGACATGCCATTTAATCTGACAGTGTTTGGTTGAAACTAAAAATTTGGGTTAGGCTCCTCAATGGTCCTCTGTCCTGTAAACCTATGAATTACATTTCAAGTCCTAGCCACACCCTCCATTACAACAGAACTGCAGTTACATAATTACATTCTACTCATCAGTGACACACATTTTCTGATATAATAAAAGTTGCTATTTTGAATACAACACTTTGTCATAGCAGACTGAAGTCTAGCACATTGTTCAGGTATACAGCCTCTCCTGGTCTATAAAATGCCTTTTTTTTCCAAGTATAACTCTGTGTCTGTATGTGAGTGGTATGCTTCCATTTATTTTATATGTAACAAGCTTATACTACTAAAGATGCTAACAATGTATGACTGATTTACTTAGTAATGTGACTAAATCAGAATTATACAATGACTGGCCATTAATATTCAAAAGCAAGCAGTCTGATTCGCCAGCCCAACCAGCGTGCCCATTGTAAATCTGAGAATATACCAATGGAAAAAAGTCCAGTCACTTGGATTTTTTCCCATTAGTATATCTCATGATTTTTGTTACTTTTCTTTCTTTTTTGAACCAAAAAAGAAAATGGAAGGCTTGAAATGAATGAGGGAGATGCCACAGACAAAAATAAGAGGATAATCAGATACATTCTGCAAAATTAAAGAAACTTACCTGATTATCCTTTTATTTTGTTTGTCTTGGCTCTCCCAAATATAAAAAGTCTCCCGTTTTTTTTTTTTTTTTTTATTATTTTCAATTAAAAAAAAATACACAGCAGTGATGTACTGCGTAAGTGTGGGAACACAAGTCCCATACGCATGTGCATTACATCAGAAAAAGCCCCAGGGTACTAGAAAAATATGAAAGACCACCATATAGGCATTATACAAAGACATTATCTAAGAAAAGTGAATATTTTTTTCCTAAATAATGTCATTGTATAATAGCAGTAACCCACGTCTAGCTATGGGTAGGGCTGGATTTACCCAAGGTTGGCTTTATTTGGTCATTTGTGCTTTGCCCTCGTGACCAAACCACACCAACTGTTGGTAAATCCATAATTACCCACACCAAGCCATGGAGTTATTGCTAAAGCAACTCACAGACTCCAGTATTTTTTCATATATTTATTACCTGAACTATGTCTGTCCTCATTAATGTGCTAAGAATAAAAGTTGCACTCTCCCTCTCTCTCTCTCTCTCTCTCTATATATATATATATATATATATATATATATATATATATATATGTATGTATAAATATACTTACACATATGTGTGTGTATATATGTATGTATGTATGTATATGTATATATATATATATATATATATAGAGAGAGAGAGAGAGAGATTAGATACAGATATAAAAGTATATAATGATATATCTTTTTAATCAGTTTATATGCAGACATATATGTATGTGTCCGTGTGTGTGTGTGTGTGTGTGTGTGTGTGTGTGTGTGTGTGTGTGTGTGTGTGTGTGTGTAGGAAGTAGTTTATTACTTCAAAATTCATTTGCTTGATTTTGACATTGTGCTGCTTTATATCAAACTTGTTTGGTTGATGCATGTAGAACAACATTAAATCATTTGCATGTGTCTTCTTCTTCTTTTGGCTGTTCCTGTTAGAGGTCTCCAGAGTGGATCATCTGTTTCCATTTCTTCCTTCCTCTGCATCCTGCTCTGTCACACCTGCCAGCTGCATGTCCTCTCTCAGCACATCCATAAACCTTAACTTTGGCCTTCCTCTTTTCTTCTTACCTAGCAGCTCCACCCTTAGCATCCTTTTCCCAATATACCCAGCATGCCGGGTCTATATCAACAATTGAAAATGGCATAAAGCCTTACACCGTTTCATTGACACATATGTGTCAAACTCCCAGTTAACCAAATGGTCAGATCACCGATTTTTTTGGTTGTCTCTGTGAATTTGCCCTTTTCCCCACTGCAGTGTGATCTTGAAGTTAGTATATTTTTTAAGGGGGTATGAGGACATAGCCCACATTAGGAGGTGGGGTGAAGCCCCCCACTTTGTAATGTTTATAATGGTGTGCGTCATGTGTAGCTGGCATACTGATTTTTTTCTCTAGGAAAGAAATCGGTGATCTGGCCATTTGGTTAAATGCTACTCTTGTAGACCTTCCCTTTCACTCTTACTGGCACCCTTGTGTCACAAATCACTCCTGACACTCTTCTCCACCCACTCCACCCTGCCTGTACTCTCCTCTTCACCTCTCTTCCACACTCACCATTAATCTGAACTGTTGATCCCAAGTATTTAAACTCATCCACCTTTGCCACCTCCAGTCCCTGCATCCTCACCATTCCTCTATCCTCCCTCTCATTCACACACATATATTCTGCCTTAGTCCTGCTGACCTTCATTCCTCACCTCTCTAGAGCATATCTCCATCTCTCCAGGGTCTCCTCAACCTGTTCCCTACTATCATTACAGATCGCAATGTCATCTGCAAACATCAAAGTCCATGGGGACTCCTGTCTGATCTCAACTTTCAAACTGTCCATCACCATCGCAAATAAGAAAGGACTCGGAACTGATCCTTGATGTAATCACACCTCCACCTTAAATGCATCCGTCACTCCCACTGCAGACCTCATCTCTGTCACACTACCCTCATACATACCATGTACCACTCTTACATACTTCTCTGCCACTCTTGACTTCCTCATAGAATACCACAACTCCTGTCTAGGCACCCTGTCATATGCTTTCTCCAAGTCCTGAAAGACACAATGCAACTCCTTCTGACCTCCTCTATATTTCTCCATCAACACTCTCAGAGCAAACACTGCATCAGTAGTGCTCTTTCCTGGCACGAGACCATACTGCCGATCACTAATCATCATCTGCCTTCTTAACCTAGCTTCCGTTACTCTTTCTCATAACCTCATGCTGTGACTTATCAGTTTTATCCCTCTGTAGTTACTAAAGCTCTGCACATCACCCTTATTCTTAAAAATCGCTACCAAAGCACTTTTTCTCACCTTCTCAAGCATCCTTTCACTTTCCAAGATTTCATTAAACAATCTGTTTAAAAACTCCACTGCCATTTCTCCCAAACACCTTCATGCTTCCATAGGTATGTCATCTGGACCAACAGCCTTTCCATTCTTCATCCTCTTCATAGCTATCCTTTCTTCCTTCTTGCTAATCCATTGTACTTCCTGATTCACTATCTCCACATCATCCAACCTTTTCTCTCTCTCTCTCATTTTCTTCATTCATCAGCCCCTCAAAGTACTCTTTCCATCTGTTCAACACACTCTCCTTACTTGTGACTACATTTTCCTTATTATTCTTTATCACCCTTACCTGTTGCGCATCTTTCCCAGGTCAGTCTTTCTGTCTAGCCAGTCGGTACAAGTCCTTTTCTCCCTCCTTATTGTCCAGCCTTTCATACAACTCTCTATATGCCTTATCCTTAGCCTATGCCACCTCTCTCTTTGCCATATGCCTCATCTCCTTATACTCCTGACTAATTTCTTTATCTCTCTGACAATCTCACTTCTTCTTCGACAGCCTCTTTCTCTGTATACTCTCCTGTCCTTCCTCATTCCACCACCAGGTCTCCTTGTCCTCCTTCCTCTGTCTAGATGTCACACCAAGCATCTTTCTAGCTGTCTCCCATACCAGCTCAGCTGTAGTTACCCAGCTACATGGTGACTCTTCACTGCCACCCAGTGCCTGTCTTAACTCTTCCCTGAAACTCACCTCACAATCACCCTTTTTCAACTTCCATCATCTGATCCTTTGAGCTGCCCTCAGACTCCTCCTCCTCTCCTTGATCACCAACATCATGTATTCTATGCTGCCTAACTACACTTTCCTCTGTCATCACTTTACAGTATTCAATCTCCTTCAGACTGGCCCTCCGCAGAGGATATAATCCACCTGTGTGTATCTTCCTCCACTCTTGTACATCACCCTATGCTCCTCCCTCTTCTTAAAATATGTATTCACTGCAGCCATGTCCATCCTTTTCGTAAAATCCACTACCATTTGACCTTCTGCATTCCTCTCCTTAACATCATACTTACCCATCACTTCCACATCACCTCTGTTCCCTTCATCAACATGCCCATTGAAATCTGCTTCAATCACCACTTTTTCACCCTTGAGCACAACTGCCATCACTTCAACCAACTCACTCCAAAATTTTTCTTTCTTATCCATCGCACATCCAACTTGCGGAGCATATGCACTAACAACATTCATCATTACACCATCAATTTTCAGCTTCATAAACATCACTCTATCTGACACTCTTTACTCACAGAACACTTTTGGCATACTGTTCCTTCAGGATAAGGTCCTTCAGAATAAACCCTACCCCATTCCTCCTCCCATCCACACCATGATAGAATAATTTGAACCCACCTCCAATACACCTGGCCTTACTTCCCTTCCACCTGGTCTCTTGTACACAAAATATATCAACCTTCCTTCTGTCCATCATATCAGCTAGCTCTCTCCCTATACTAGTTATACTGCCAACATTCAAAGTTCCTACCCTCACTATCACACTACTAATCTTCTTCCTCTCTTCCTGCCTTCATGCATGCCTTCCCCCTCTTCATCTTCTTCTCCTTTGGCCAACAGTAGCCCAATTTCTTCCAGCACCCTGTTGGCTAACAGTACTGGTGACAGTCGTTGTTAACCCAGGCCTCGACCAATTTGGTATGGAAATCTGTATTGTTGTCTGCATATGTCATTTGGCAAAGGTGTTACACCGGACGCCCTTCCAGACATAACCCTCCCCATTTATCTGACCTTGGGACTGGCAAGAAGAAATGCATTGGCTTGTGCCCCCAGTTCGTATGTGCATTTGAATGTTTGTGTTTTGTGTGTGTGTGTGTGTGTGTGTGTGTGTGTGTGTGTGTGTGTGTGTGTGTGTGTGTGTGTGTGTAAAGGTATGCATATGTGTAAGTGTGTTGTCTGCTTCTTTGTGTGTACGTTTCAGTTTGGGGTTAGTTAATGGCAAATCGTATGAGATCTGTAAGAGTGGCGTAAGACATTTTACTTATTCCCACTGTTGTACGACATTAAACTTAGTATATATAATTAGTAGGGACAGAGTGAAAGATGGCTTGCTCCACTGCAAAAATGCTGGGTTTTTTTTCACTGTTCTGAGCATTTGACTGATTCAGGTTGATATAGTGTAATGCTGATTTAGTGATTTTTGACATTTCAGTATAGACCCTATATATATATATATATATATATATATATATATATATATATATATATATATATATATATATATATATATATATATATATATATATATATATATTTGCAACTTCTCTTGTGACTCACTAGGTGTTTATAGACCCCATCTCCCACTACCCCTATACCTACTTCTCAGCAGTTTCTGTGGTGACTGTACCACATGACCCACACCCTCAGCTCAGACCTATGGAAATGAGCATCAGTGACCCACCTCAGTTGGTCTGAAAATTCCTTAACAAATGGTTTGCAATACTCCAGACTGAGCACTATCTGACAACATTACTACCTTAGAAACAGACATAACACTGTGGTCAGCAGATGCCATGCACAGCCTTATGTGGCAAGAACTATCCCCCTAGACTTAGTTGTTTGGTTGTTTAATTACTTTGCCTTCCTGTTGACACTGGGATAAAGTTTGAAATTCATGTAAAGTGTTCAGTTCCTTTTTATGAGCTCCAGTTTATCTACGGTGTTTTAAAATTTCCTTTCATGCTCTGTGATGCTTGAGTTAAATTTCTGCAACTCTCAATGCAATAGGGTTCACTCTGCTCAATGCATTTTTTACTTCTGCATGCATTTCAGTATAGAGGTTTTGATGTTCTGTTAATTCCATAGGCTATATCCATGACCTTACTCCAGGAATCCCTGATCTTTCTGCATGTGGCTAGAGATACATAGCTATCATGCATAAATTTATTCAGGGCTGCATGCCCTTTTCGACTTTTTCTCTTTGGTTCACTGCATATCTGATAATCATATCAGGCCATTTTTTTAGGTATATTAAATTAGCGTGAAAGATTGTCATTCAAGTTTCCAAAATTTTCCATTCTGTGATTATTGCTTTGGCTATGGCTTCCATGACCTCTGCCTGTTTGAATTTCTTGATATGTTCTACAAGCTGTGTCTCACTCATTGCGTCAGTTACTGAGTTTTCAGCTACAAATAGACAGGCCTTTCTTTTTATCAGCTTTGTAATGTACTGATTTTGTTTTGATCTGTGATGTCTCTTGACTTGGAAATGTCTGGACTACTTTTGTATTTGGCTGATCTTATGTGTGCAGAAAGCTGAGAGAGTATTTTGGATAAGTCATCCCTCTCTTTGTCAGCCTTATTTTACCACTACTTTTGCTGGTTGAAGACAGCCACAACCTTGTAAAAGTATCAATTGTGCTATTTGCATTCTCAAAAAGTTTCAGCTGCATCAGAGTTATGTGTTTGTACTGCTTAAAGGCAGCTCCTCACAGCAGCTTTAACATTTCCACATGCTTCAGCTGATGATCTAACTTCATCTTGCAGAGTTAAACAACATTATGAGAGAATATATTTTACTGTTTCCTTGTGGTTCTGTTAACTCTTTGTTCCTAAAATAGTTCTTCTGAATAATCCTGATAGCTTTTTGTTCAACTGATATGTTTTTAACAATGGTGAAGTTCAGTCTCTCAGCATCATCTGTGCTAGTTCACTTAGAAGCTGAGTCAGAACTTGTACTTCCAACTAATGCTTTACTTTGCATGTTTGTAGCACTAGAGTGTAAACCATCCACCATGTCCCATCTATCAGGGACACTCTTGTATATAGCATTCCAAATCTGCTGCACCAAACATAGATGACTAATGCTATTTTTCTGGGTAATTCATATTGCTGTACCTCATCAGAGTTTTGAATCATACTTCTTTTGACATACTCAATACAATCAACTCACAATCAATTTACAAAGTTTGCACACTATTTTCTTCCTTCTCCTTTACAACGGTGAATCCATTTTTTACATTCTGAGGATATATTTTCAAAACTGACACCTCTTACATGCCTCATATAGTAACAAACACACATTTTACTGTTGAGAGTTTAACCTTTAAGAAGCAAACCTCTGTGGAATTCTTCACAGAAGCATTGTACAACCATGTAAATGACTGCATACAGGCTCCTCAACCTACCAGAAGTAATCCTAAAACAAACCTCAAAAACAATCCACCTCAGTGGAATCCTAACCTTAACAGGGTGTATAACAAGTCATTGCCAAATTCAGAAAGAGGAACTCTCATAATGGCAATAGCTCGCTAATTAAACTAAACAGGAAACTAAAAGGACTAATTAAATCAAAAAAAAGGTAAAGACAAGCACAAAGTCTTTTACATTTATGTCCAAAACTTTAAAGGTAGCACACAGCAGTGTATTGAATTGGTAAATGCTACCACCTTCACCAAGCAGAGTGACACAGTGAATCTGCTGGCTGACAAATTCAGCTCTAATTTCACCCCCCTCCCCGACTCCTGCCATAAAATACCTACTAATATACCCCCCGACTATTAGCAGGAGCAGTCATGGCAGCACTTGCTAATGCCAAAAACACAGCATCAATGGGCCAAGAGAACATCATAGGTTGCCTCCTAAATAGCTTGAAATGTGACCTGTCAGAACCACTTGAGCCACTTTTTAACTACAGCCTCAAAACAGGCTACTTACCATGTGAATGGAGAACTGCAACAGTTATCCCTTCTCACAGGGGTGAACCAATAACTGACCATGGAAACTATAGACCCATTAGTCTGACTAGTCTATTTAATCTGGTATACTTCTTTTAGATGGTCACCAAGGGAGTGGATAGGGAGAAAATGGTGCATACTGCCTGAGTAGACATGATTAAGGCATTTAAGATGATATCCCGCTCAGTTATTGTTGACTTCCTCATTGAAAACTAGGCATAAATACCTCTATAACTCACTGATTTGCCAGATTGCTCACAGATAGGACCCAAGAAGCTGGGATTGCTGAGACACCCTCCACCAAGAGACTGGTCACCATCAGAGTAATTCTGGTACCGTACCAGCTCCTTTTTGGCATCTTCTTGTCAGTGGTCAAGGCTAATTTCAAGGGCATTTGGCTCACCAAGTTTGCAGATGACTGCAAATTGGGAGCTATCATTAATTCTCTCTGTGACACTAACATCCTGCAAGATGGTCTAACACAGACTAATGAGTGGTGCCAAAGCCGCAGATTAAAAATCAATGCCAAGATGTGCATTATAGTGCCTTTTGCAAAAAAAACTTCACTCAGGTTAATTACTCCATTGGTAAGATACCCCTATGAGTAGGCCCAGTAGTTGGGGATCTGCGAACATATGGACAGTAATCAGATTTTTGACCAACACATAGCCAAGGTAGCAAGAGAATAATTCTGTGTTGCCCATTTTATAGGTAAGGGTTTGGCATCCATGTCAAAGGAAGTTATAGCATCATCCTAATCAGCCCTTATCATATACTCCATTGAATACAATGCTCCCTTTCACATGTACCTGACCAGTCATATATAATGGTTGGTATGCCTACAGATGTTTAGAGTATTAACACATTATCCAATACAGATTGACTTAGAGCCCTGTATCTATAGCCAGTGTCCTACATATTATTGACAGGAGATCTATGCCTGGCATATAAGGCATCCTCGGATCCAGCCCTGATGGACACGTTCTACATGCACAAAAAAAAAGTACCAGAGACACTAGATTCAAGGATTTAAACTTTGGTTGTGACATAAATGGAACATGCTGGTGAGAGGGATATGTGTCTGAAAGGATCCTCATTGTCCTGAATAGGTCCCCATTCATGTGAAGCACATTCCATCCTAACCTATTGAAATGTAACCTTGACAATTGGATGGGAAAGTAAAAATTCACCCCTGGTCTTGCCTCCATGTCTCTGATTGACAGAAGCCAACAGTGAATATTCTCTAACTAACATACCCTTCCACTAAACCTTTAGCAATCTCCTAACTAACATACTCCTCCAAATAGATGCCTATATTATATAGGGACACAACTGTGTTGGGCTGCGTGGCTAGGCTTATAAAGGCCCTAGTGAACATTAACCGAGTACATATCTATGAAATAATTTTCTACTAGAGGGATCAATATTTGAGAATGAGTATCTTTCTTACATAGTTACTAGGCATGCAATCCAAAAGACTATACAGGAGTTTAGCCTAGTTTTTTTCCTAATTGCCATAAAGCACTGTCTGTTCAGGTGACTTACTCAAAGCCATGCTGTTGACAAATAAAGGCTGAGGTGATCAAACCTGGTCCACAGAAAACAACTTGCTAGTAATTTGCAACCTTAACCCTTTTTGCTAATTGTATAACCCAGCAATAGACATCCTTTTCCAGGTTAGAGAGTTTAACCTTAGCTGCAGTGAAACCACATTTCTCTATAGATCATTTCACTTTTAAAAGTAAAACTTTACCTCAGCTTTAGTGTCACAAAATGCAGCTAGTTTTTGGGAGAAGAATTTTATCACACACATCTATCTTTTTAGCTGCAAGTCTTAATGTACAACCAACAACAAATTTATTTTTCCAGGTTACCCTTCATCCGCCAGCTTTTATTAGTGAAACAAGCTGCTATTATATTGGCACCTGGCATAAACTGCTGTAGGTGTACTAGCTCTCTATGATTAAGAATGCAATACTCAGGAAGACATGCTTTGGAATTGGTTATCTTATACACATATCCACAAAATTCTCTCTTCCCTTTACATAGCATGAAATACAATGAAGGGCTGCACAGAATTATGCAATTATTCTTCAGCAAAACATGGCACAATTCAGTGTTGTATGAAAGTAAACATTATGCCACAGACAGCATTTACTGAAATTCAGTGCACTAAAGTTCCACCATTTGTCATTGCTTTCTACAAATTGCATACCTCTTTGTTTGTAACAAACAGGGCTTACACACACAAAGTTAACAGCAGTTTCTGCCAAAATAGTACATTCTAGAATTATTACAGTTATTTCTAGAAAGTATTAGCATGCAGTGACCTTAAAAGTTATACAATTCACAAATGTAAAAATGTGGGTCTATATTAAGATTGACGGTTGAAAACATTGAACAACATATGGTCGACACCATATGGTCGATGTCTTCAAACATCGACCTTATATAAAGACAAAAAAAAAGAAAAAAGTGCCCTAATGGGTTTAAAATGGGGGGCAAGCCACCCTGCACCCCACACCCCCAGTTACTTAAATATACTAACTCCGAGACAGCATTACATTGCAGTAAAGGGAAATCTCCCTTTATGGAGATTTCCGTTTACATGCTCGAAATTCTGAGCATTCACTATTCTCGTGTCGACAATGTCAGATTCGACATTGTCGGCTTTTGAGAATATAATATAGACCCAGAAATGTCTGGTTCAGATAACAAGTACACTTTTCTACTCTTGCAAGTCACCAGACTATAACTCTGAATTTACTTTAGCAGCCTGTTAAGATTTCATTCTGTACACTACATAGTTAATCAGTTTTCACTCAACAACATATAACTCATTTTTCCTTTTCTGTTAAGATAATTACTCACTTGCTTTCCTTATTCCCAATACACAGTTTATTTATATACTACAGATATCTCCAGAATAACTTTACAAAGCAGCCATCACAATGCAAAATTATACAATGACTGGCCATTAGCATTCAAAAATGTGCACGCTGATTGGCTAGCCCAACCAGCGTGCCAGTTGTAAATCCCACAATATACCGACGGAAAAAGGTCCGGTCACCTGGACTTCTTTTATGTTCGTATATTCCAAAACTTTTTTTTTCCAACAAAAATTATAAAAAAAAAAAAAAAAAAACTATAGTCCGTACTCCAGACATAGCCATGAGGCAGCATGGAAATACAAAGAAAATCAAGTATGTTATTTAAAACCAAAGATATGTACCTGATTTTTTTGTATTTCCTCTATTCTGTCTCTCTCTCCTACCCCTAAAGTAGCCCAAACTTTTTTTTAATAATAAAAAAAAAAAAAAAAAAAGAAAACAAAAACGGAGCAACGGAAACTGAGACTTTCTTTTCTCAGTTGCTTCCTTTTCAAAGCAATGATGTACTGGGTATACTTGAGAATGCAAGTCTCATACACATGTGCAGTATATCAAAACAATGCAGCAGTATACCACCAGCTGTGAAAGAACAGTAATGCACCGTTATACAAAGACATTAAGAAAAGTAAGTATTTTTTCTTAAATAATGTCATTGTATAATAGCAATAACTGAATCCATGGCTGTGGTATATTGAAATTTAGCGTTTATGTCAAATTATCGAAAGATGAAAATAGTGAACGCTATTTCATCGGCTCCAAAATATCTAAACATGAAAATATTGAAAATTCAGAACAGCGAATTTTTTCCCATGGAAAAAATTTGCTGCTCCGAAACACATACACACAACACAAGCACATCAAACAAACAGCAACCACACTACACTTAAATTCCTACATCTAATGCTACACTAAACTAAACATACACTACTATCTACCCACTTACCTTAACCCAAACCTTAACCTAAGGTCCATCACTATCACACACACACCTAACACGCGCCCTAACCCTAACTCACTTAAACCGCCCCTAACCCTAAAGTCTGTCACTATTGCACACACGCCTAACCCCTGCCCTAATCCTAACTCACTTAACCCACTACTAACCCTAATGCACAGTCACAAACTTACCTGAACCCAACCCGTAACTTTCCACCACAGTGCTAAGAATAGCGAAGCCACAGAAATGCCCAACTGAATTCTTTCCCGAGGAAATAATTCACTGTTCTGCAGCTACGCTATTCTTAGTATTCGCTGAATAGTGTTCGATATCAGAACATTCGAAGTTTTAATACTTCGATGTTCTGATATAGACCCGAAATTTACCCCCGGTTGGCTTTATTTAATCACTCTGGCTTCACTCTCATGATTAAACCACACCAACCATGGGTAAATCTTCAATATACCACACCATATAGTTGGTTATTGCTTAAATATTACATAGTTTAGTACTGAGTAAAAATACTTTTGAACTGTTTAGGAATCACCATACCACTGGACTCAGACTTCATTATAACTTCTAAACTGCTTCAGAAATACCTTACTATTAACTTCAGTAGTACTTTACACATTCCTAAGGCTTCACATTTAGACTCTGGTTAAAAAGTGGAGTATAGTCAGCAACCACTCTGCAAACTAACCATGTGTTCAGTAAAATGTATTTGCAGTGCAGGCTATTTACAGTGCTATCATACCTTTCAAACCACATTATATAGGGGATTCACCATTCAGTTCAGTTAAAAGACTCAAAATTCAACTTAGATAAACAACTCACAGTTAATTTCTTTTTAAGTTAAGGTCAAATTCCCTCTCCTATTTGAATGACCAATGTTACTTTTATTTAGAATTTCTTTCTCTCTCTCTCTGTCTCTTTCCAACAGTGGCTGTCTTTAGTACATCATCTCTCTCTAACAGATGACCATGGTAACCATTTGAAATGTTGGTACCCACTAGAATGAGTCCTGAAACATGAACGATCTGACTTAGTATATTATACTTGAATAGGGAGTCAATAACCACAGCTCGTGCTCTCTCTCTCTCTCTCTCTTTCTCTCTGCCACTTACTTTTATATAAATGAAGCATGGTCTTCACTACTCAGGGCAGGTCTGGCTCCTCCTCCTAGACTTTCCCAATATGCAGCTGTACATAACTCATGGCACTCCTAGAGTACAGTATACCATGATAGAATTGATTTTTCTGCTGAGATCAGATGATAGTGGGACAAGGAAGTTTACTTTATTCCCCACTGCAGTGCACTGTATATTAATATCTTGAGGGCATGTGGATGCAGGGGGGCTTACTCTGTGCAAAAATACATTTTACATGTTTATATACTTTCAAAATTTGCATCATAACAACAGTGCCATGAGAAGTAGATTGTAACAATACAGTAGACAATTTAGCAGTACTAGTCCAATATGATTCCATACCTGTAGACACAACTGCATTTGAAAGCTGATTAACTGATTAGTTCAAACAAGCCTCTGACAAGAGTCTTATTGTACACCTTTGCATGATACTCTGCTGCAGGCACTTGCTCTAGTTAAAAAAATTCATAGGTGCGTAATAAGCAAATAGACTACAGGATATTACAAGCCTAGTGATAAGCCATTGTAAGTACCCTCCAGCAGAGAAGAGAACAACAAAAAGTATATGGAGGGAGAATCTGAGACTATTCATCCAGTTAAGTTTTCTATGAGGGTTGCATGAGGGTTATGTGCTTATCATATAGTAGAAATGTGTTCAAGATATTTGGAATAATTAAGAACATGCATCTATCATACCAACATGTTTTATCTGCTGATAATGGTTGAGATTCTTCAAATGGGTATTTGAGGAAACATTTGTTCTGAAAGGGAAAAGGAGGTCAAGCAGGGTTGTTTTTTTCATGGCACAAAAGACTATACACAGAATGCCACAGATAAGTTTATAACAGACTGAACACAGGGAGAGGGTTGCTAGTATGTTGAGAGAAAATAGGGCCTTCTAGCCACTGATCTTTATAGTTAGGAATCTTTGAGATCCTTCAAGTTGACTGATAATTTCTGAATAATATGTTTCACCAGATATATCTGAAAAGGGGCCTTATATTAAATAATGAGTCTGATAAGAAATAATCAAAAGGAAATTTAAGATTACTTTAGACTTAAAGAAGATGCCTTTGGAAATTTGTTATGACCAATTGAAGGATTTCAAAATGATATGCAGCGGATAGTACAATGGTGCAGGGGTAGCATTGTCACCTCACAGCAAGAGGTTCTCTGGTTCAATTCTCATCTGGGGTGCCTTTGTGCAGAGTCTGCATGTCCTCCCTGCATATGTGTAGGTTTTCTCCAGTGGTCTAGTTTCCTCACAAATTACACAGATGTATCTGGAGCATTTCTCCCTGGGCCTCCACTGAAAATTGGCTTTGTTCCAAGGTGGACATTCCTGGTAAATAAATGTTAAATAAATACAGAGACATTATAGTGAGAGGGTAAGGTGTTTTTAGCCATAAGAGGGCTAACAAGACTTGCTGTATGGTAACAATAAGGGTGAGTAGTATTGTGGACTTTAGAGGCTAGTTATAACTGTGGGTCTAGTAGAATCTGCACTATACATATCAGCCTGATCTTTAGCTTACTCTCTAACTAGCTATGCTCTGTTACAGTCACGCTGTTAATCTTTCACATGAGAAACCATCTACTCACTCGTAACCCTCAATAGCAGGAGTTGCGCATGAAGAAGGGATGGCAACCATGGTCAAAGGAGAGATTTTTATGATACTTTGCCCTCACCACTGTGTCACAACCTTAATGTCCCACTTACGGCTTTTAACTAATGGAGACTTGTTTCCAGACCTACCATACCTGGTTGCTGTCCTGTGCACTGATGTGCAGTTTATGGATGGCAGGTCCTTCCCAGCTGACCAAACCATTGTATTTCCTCAGAGGTTATCATACTTACTTCCACCTCAGCTTCTCTAGTGCCCATGTCAGTAATCAAGCTTTGGTCATTTGTGATGCCATCTGTCTGTACCACTGGAGTGAGCTTTCAGTGTAATTAGTTAGTTATTAATTAGTTATTATGAGCACTACAAGAAAGTTTCATATTTTCTGGGAGTGCAGTGAGTTGGCAGACTGTAAGGATTCCCCTGTGGGATGCATTGTCAGAGATGCTGGGTTGGCAGATTGGTCTGACGAGGAAGATAACTTTTCTGAGATATGATACAGAATTACAATTGCCTAGATATGGTAAGGCCTTGCTGTGGCTAATAATGGTGGCTGCAAAAAAGCAGTTACTAGAAAATGGAAATCATAATTTAGACAAGCTATACTGGAAGTAGTGAATATAGTAAGTGAGATAAAACAACTAGAATTGAGATCTTTAGGAAAGGATAGGAGCACAAACTACATAATAAAAACATGTGAATTGTGGGAACACTGCATATAAAGGAGGAATGGGGTCTAAAATGCAGCAGAACTTAAATGAGCTATGTAATGTTTGAGTGAGACAGATTGGGTAGATTATAAGTGATGTATAATGTTTGCAACTTGGAGTGTGTCAGTATGATTTGTGATGTAAAATGCTTGTGACTGGGATTGTGTCTGCGTGGTTTGTTTCCATTTATATAAATGTATGATTGTTTATGTCGTAAGTGATGGTTTAATAAAGATGTTTTTTTAAAGCATTAATTGAATGATTTATGCAATATTGCTTATGTTATATAATATATAGCAGTATATGTGAAGTATAATGTTTGTTATGTTAATCTAGTTTGATTACTTTTATATGAATGTAAATTAGCCTATGTCCCAAGTGATAATTCAATAAAGGTGTTTCAAAAAAAAAAAAAAAACTGCAAGAAAGATTTGTGCAGTCACAAAATTTGAGTATATTTTCTTTGCACACTCTTTGTTAGTTATTGAAAGATTATATTTCTTTGCCTATGTCTTTTTCCAACAACAAAGTACCTGAAGTAATTTTGTCAAAAATACCTTATGAAACATATTAGAAACAGTGTCATTTTATGCTTCTTACCTGTGGGTATCTGTAGATTCCCAGTAGCCTTGCCATTATGAGCGATGATGCTGATGGTGAATCCCCAATGATGGCAAGTGGCCATGATTCACCCCCACAGTGGTAATTTGGGACCAGCTTCTCCCCAGAGAGCAGTCTCATTGTGACCTCCAGTGCTCTCACTTCTGCGTAGCATGAATCATACATGACATAACCCAGTGTATGGTTTGGTAACAGGTGAGGATTTCTGTTTATTTCACTAATCGCAAACATCACGGCAACAGCAAAGCGATAGTACAGAACACTAAATCTGTATGACAAAAGGAAACAGCATTAACTAAAAGTGCTTTCTCATTTAATTCTGTGTAAAAGTAAGACCATATACTTAGTAACAAGAAAAGAGAATTGATTAAGTCCTACAATGTCATGTGCAAAATGCTTTGGCAGAGCTTAAGAGAGGGAATCATTATAGACTATTTTTCTTCCCTAGTAAAAATGCAACGCATTCATTTAGGCAAATTTTTCTCTTTCTGAGCAATTGTATTATAAAGCATAAGACTCGATTGCATGCTATATTGCCAATTTAATGCCTAGTGCTGATCTTTGAAAGATCGAAGTCTGTATATTAAAAATAACTCTGAGCAAAGAAAAAAACAACAAACAGTGTACAAAAAGTGGTAATGGAAACGAGTACGAACATTCATCATGGCTTTCCAGATATAACATTGCTTAATGTGTAAATTGAAATGTTATACTTCTAATTCAGTTATTTAATCAAGTCAGTCACATTCCACATTTTAAGCTCTTAGAAACTTTTTTCTCTGACTTTTTCATATGAAATATCATTAGTAACTCAGCACATAAACAATATAATATAAATCCAACAAAAGTCTTTTATAATCTGATAAGAGATAACATATTTAATAAAAGTATAAAAACAAAGTATATAATTGTTACTGAAACAATATTCCTGTTTAGAAAATATATAAACATGAACACAGATAAAAAGACATGTTTTTTGTATTACATCCTATAGCTTGTACACAAGAATGTATAATTACCTTTGATTCAAATGTAATTAAAAAGCTTAAAGAAAAAGCAGTAATTGATTGGTATCAAATACTCAATGCCAATACCTTACTCACACCAGATCGAATCAAAAGGAAATTTGAGTTAGATGATAAATTCTGGCTACCAATATAACAAATAAGACAGTACATCACAAATAAGCTGAAATTGATGACACCAACTTTTAAAAATAATATTCCTAAGTTCATAGATCTTGTGATACTTTTAATAAACACTACTTTTATAAAGGACAAGGATATCTATCCAAAATTCATAAGACACTTAAAGAAATAAAGAACTATACCAATAATAGTTATTGGAATTATTATAATTAGGTTAATCAAAAGGATCCTGATAAAAAATGAAAAATAAATGATCCTTTTATCACCAAGCCTTACTACCAAGTCAGTTCAGTGGAAACTGTATGCATGGAAATTCCTACATAGATCCTTTCTAACCCCTCATAGATTAGAACTAATGTATAAGAAACATATTGATTGTTGGAGATCTAAAACACATGCAGAAGCAGATGTTTTTTGATTGTCATTCACTGAATAAATATTGATTTGAAATTAATTATTTCTTTCAAATAAATTTTAATGATACTTTTCAGTTAACCAAGTCATTAGTTTTGTTTAATGTACCCATGCCACAATGTGTCCCAGAAGTAAAATATCCTTTACTGTGGACATTACTTACCATTGCAAGTAAAGCCATATCAACTTACTGGAAGAATAAAGCACCACCAACTTTTCAAGATTTCAAGAAAATCACAGTCTTCGTATCTGAAATGGAAGTAGCAACCATACAGAAAAGAACCGATAATACAACACCATACATCACTTATTTGCAGAAAGGAGACAAAATATTGGACAAAACAAATTGAACTGATAAGTCAGCACAGCATCTTAACACAAATTGCATATTTTATAAGGAAACGTGATGTTATAGATTATAGACTTAGGCTATTATATACAGTTTCTTTTGTATATCGTTGACTAGTTGATTATGTAGTATTATTTTTATGTTTCACTATTTATGGTTTAATCTATTTGAAGATATGGAAAAATTTAATAAAAATTTCTTTAAGTAAATTTTTTTTTTGCCCCACAGTGTCTTTTTCTCACATTATGATATGGTCATATCCTTATATACATTTGATGTGTTAAGCTGATTCAGGTTTCCCATAGTTTATCTTGTTCACAGCCCTAACTAAGGTATATTTGCTTTTGGTAGCTTTACATATTCATCAGTATCTAATAGACAGACTGTCAGAATCATCAAATGAGACTAACAGCTGAAATAACAACACACTATTCTAGTTATATTGACAAAATGAACTTGATACATAGCTGGAGAATTAGGAAAGCAGCCATGAATTTTAACTTTAAACAAGGCAGAGATGTGAATCTGGCTTAATGGTGACCAACACATAGTTCAACAAGACAAACAGTCGCAAGATTACATTCATGAGTGGCCAACATGCAACTCAGGTAGACTTCCTCCTAGCATTGGGGTAGAAGCAGCAATTGCAAAGGCTTCTCCAGTGAAAGAGTATACGCCACTGGTTGCCACAAACAGCTGCAAGCAGTGGTCACAGAAAGCTCTAAGGTCAACAGAGACCAGGCTGAAGACCTAAAGTTGACTGGAGAGAAAGCCCAACAGTTCAGCTAATTACTCAGAGCTGTAGCAGCTCAAGATAAGAGAAAATAAGCAGAGGTGAAGAATGATGGTACCTTAAAACAGCACATGTGAAGACTACAGAACAGATATGTGGCCGACTAGGTATGGAAATAAGGTAGATAAGGAAAGATGGTGGTCGATTGCAAAAGTCCAGGGAGTCATCAAAGGAAGGGAGGAGTGCAGGAAAAGTGGGGAATAGAAAAGATGGACCAGGCTATGAAGGAATACTGGTTGGCTACAAAAGAGGCTAAGAGATGAAAAAACAAGAGGAGCTCTTCTGGAAAGTAACTCAGTAGATGGCACAAATAAACTATATTAGGTTACAAGGCAAATAGAGAAAGACAAAGATGATAATCAGAGACTGTTCAAATGGGATGTCAACAACAAACTGCTTGCCAGTCTATAGGATATCAAAGGCAGATTGAAGAAGTACTTCCAGCAACTTCTGAATGAAGAAAACTCCAAAGAAGCTGTACTGCCCCAGACACAGCCTACAATAAAAGAAGAGGTGGAGTCCACTATTGAAGAAGTAAGAACAACACAAAGGAAATGAAGTCAGCAGAAAGCAGCAGGCTCAGATGAGATCACAGCTGACATGTTAAAGATGTGGGTGAGACAGGAGAAAAATGTTCCAGAGGGTATTCCTAGCAGTATGGAGAGATAGATATAGCTCAGATGACTGGAGAACAAGCATACTAGTGACAGTGTACAAAAACAAAGGGGAGATAAACAACTGTGGGCAAAGTAGAGGTATCAAACTCCTACCACACTGCATGAATGTTTTGGAGAGGGTTATTGATAAACAAATATGTAGATTAGAAGAAAGTAAGATAGGAGATGAGCAGTTCAGATTTTGATCAGAATGCAGCACAACTGACCCGACATTTGAGTGAGACAGATGCTTGAGAATTCATTTATTTATGCATGTATTTGTCTTTGTTTACCAGGAAAGTCTGATTGGGCAGTACCCATTTTCAGCAGAGCTCCATTTGTTTCCATTGCATTTTACTTGGCTTCAGTTAAACAGAGAGAGAGAGAGAGAGCAGTTGCATTTCTATTTGCATTTATACACACATAGTAGTTGTATTTATACAGTCTAAGATTGTACAGAGGTAGAAGTTACTAAAGAGAAAGCCCACATGCAGCTTAGTGAATTGCACAGACAGCACTTATGCAAAAAAAATGTTTTGTCATTTTAGTGAGATGTTGAGATTAGTATGTTTAAGGAGTACTTGGAGAGATTTGTACGGTGAGCACAATGTCATGCCCTTGTGATGACCATGTGCTTAACCAGGACTAGTTAAGATGTTGTTTAAGCAGAGGTGTAAAACTACTGAGTTTGTTGGAGAGTTTTATTTATGTGTGGATAATATTCCAGCATATAGCAACATAATGTAGAGCAGGTCTCTTGCAAAGTTATTTGACTTACTTGTGAGTAGTAAGATCTTGTTACTAGAATGGAGGTTCCTTGCTGAATGGTAGGGTAGTAATAGGTTTTGTAGTGCAGGGCACTTTTCTGAATGATGATTGAGTTTGTGGGTTGTAGTCAGTTGTGAATATGTTAGGTAGCTGTGCAATTTAAGGCAATTTAATTGATTTAAGCTACAACAGTGGTAGGTCCTATGAGGGAGACTGGTGGCAAATTTTGATAATCTATTGTAGCAGGAGGTAAGTTTCTTTTTTTGAGTATTGTTTATGTTTGTTAGGATGTAAGCAATGCATAAGAGATTTGACAATAAGAAATTGGTGGCTAGAGTTTTTCTTGCAGTATCTGTAAGGAATCCATTGATCCTATGAAGGCAGCCTAGTTTCTGATATGTAGATTTAGTGGAATGCAGTAGATGCTTGCCATGTTTGAGATTTTCATCTATTACAATGCCTAAATATTTAGTGTGAGTTACAGTTTGAATGACAGTATGACAGCATTTTTTGCTGACTTTATGGTAAAAAAAATGCTTTTGATTTTGGCAGCTTTTTGAGGTGAGACTCATTAACTTAGTTTTATTGGGCTTGTGTAGGAGGTTTGATTCTTTCAGCCATGTTTTTACAGAGAAGACAGATTTTTGGGTAATGTCTTGGAGCATATTTATTGTTGAGGATGCACATATTGATGTCGAGTCATCTGCATACTGAAATAAACTAGCATGATGAGTGGAGGTATGGTGGTCATTAATAAATATATTAAATAGTACAGAACCCAAGATGGAGCCCTGAGGGATGCCTGTAGTAACTAGTCGAAAGGATGAGTAGTTTTTTTGCCATTTAATAGCTTGTTGCCTTCCAGGTAAGTAAGCAAGCATGACAAGAACTTTTGTTAAAGTCCTATTGAGGAGAGTTGAATGAGCAGTTGCTGGTATGAGACAGTATAAAATGACTTTCATAAGTCTAAGAACATGGTGGACACAAGCAGACCATTGTCTCTGTGTTGGTTTGTTACATTAGTAATATGTAGTGGAGCAGTAGTGGTGCTGTGCTAGGGCCAAAAGTCATGTTATGTATCTGAGAGCAGGTTATATGAGGTTAGGTATTGCATCAGCTGCATATGGATACATTTGTCTAATATTTTGGATAAGGGAAAGAATCATTATTGGTCTGTAGTTATTAACCTCTGTAGATGTACTACCTCTTGGCAGTGGTATGATGTAGGATTCATTTCCTCAGTGATGACACATATCTTTCTGCTATCATCCTATTAATTAGTATGGACACAGGGAAGACTATGACTTCTGCAAACATTTTAGGTAGTCTGATGATAGTTGGTCTATAGCTATGGAGGTAGATTTTAGATTAATTATGACTGAGTTGGGTACTGGACTAAAATTGAAGATCAGTGGGTGGTTTTGGTTGGACTGGGCAAGGGAGAGGGGCAGATGTATTAGTGTCTAAGAGATATACTATTAATTGTATAAAGTATGAATTAAACGGTGTGGGGATAGAGTCTATTGTATTGTATGCTTTTGGAGAGGGAGTGGTGTTGCCAGGGTGGAGTAGTTTATTTAGTGATGACCAAAAAACTTTTTGTTTTTTTTTATGTTTGTCTTGCAGGTTAGTGTGATATGTTTGCTTGTCTTGTTTGACATGGAGTTTTACAAGGTTTCTACGGTGTCTAAATTGCTGGAAGGCATCATGAGTGCAGTTTTTATGCCAAATTTTTCCAGGCAGTATCCTTTTTTATCATGAGTTTTTTTTGTTGTTTCTTTTGTCAGTCATTGGGTTGGACTTTTGGACTTTACTCTTTTAATAAGTACTGGTGCTAGATTATTTAAGATCTGTAAGAATATGTTATTAAATTGTTTTACAGCAGTATCTAGTGGCATTAAGTACAATCCAGTTATATTGTTTTAGTGTTTCATTGAAAACATCTTTGTTGAAATTGGTTGTATTTTGAATTTGATTATAGATAATATGTTTTTTCTAGGTTATGGTGAGATCTAATGGCATATGTTGGCATGTGGTCACTTATGATATCTGAGAAGCCACCTAC
Organism: Protopterus annectens; assembly: GCF_019279795.1. Taxonomy (NCBI): domain Eukaryota; kingdom Metazoa; phylum Chordata; order Ceratodontiformes; family Protopteridae; genus Protopterus; species Protopterus annectens. The sequence goes on from NC_056744.1 coordinate 194,458,303, forward strand.
TTTTGTCAGTTTGTCTGGTTTGTTTGTAAGGATCCAGTCTAATGTTGAGTGTCTCCCTGAAGTTGTATTAATTCTAGTGGGTGCGGTTATTCATCATTTGAAGTTGTACAAGTTGATAGATTCAGTGGTGGTAGTGGAATTTATGAGTTGCCAGTCTATGTCTAAGTCTCCGAGTATTATAGTTTATGGTTAATTTGTAAGAATATCCAACACAGGATGTTTTCAGCAGTATCAGTGTTATTCCCTGGTGGTACATAAATTGCAGTTAAGCATATAGTTTTCCTATTGTTGAGATTTAGGAGTATCATTAGAAGTTCAGCATTATTAAATTGTGGTAAGTCCTGTGGGAGTAAGGTGATGGTTAGGGAATTTTTATAGATGATTGTTACACCACCTGCATGCTTGTTTTGTCTGCCATGATTGAGTATATTATATCATTTCTTGCTTTTAATTTGTCTAAGACTTTTGGGTTTCTAATTCCATGATGAGAATGGACCCCATTCCATAGTCAGAGTATGATTCAAGTTCATGTAATTAGTGTTGTTTAAACATTTGATGTTAGCCAGAACTGCTCTTCACAGCACCCTGAATGTGCCCAGAATTGACTCTTTCTGCAATTCATATGTAGTTACATGTATTGGTAACATATGACTGTAAATTCTTTTTTGATGAGACCAGTTGCTCCTACTACTATTGAAAATGTCTGTCTGGGTATCCTTTTTCCACATTGCCCTTGTTTCTGCCTGCATATCCTGGTGTTTTATCACTTTGTGTGTCTCTCTCTCTCTACATCAGACACTGTAATCACCAGATGTAGTATTTTCAATGATCAATGCTACTTTTGTCTTCTTTTTCTGGACTATTATATCTGTTTTTTTCACATCTAATTTTTGAAATGTTTGTAATGGTGATCCTATATAATATAGATGTCATCATTTTCTGTAATACTTTGTGGCTTATTATTCCAATGCTTTTCAGTTACTTCAGTATTATAATGTTTGCACAATCCCCAGTGCAACAGTCTTGCCACATTATTATGCCTTTTGGTATATAGTCTTTCTGCCATTAGTGTATCACAACCAGCAACAAGATGTGCGACTGTTTCCAGTTCTGTTTCAAAAGACCTGCATTTGTCTGTTTCTCCAACATGTTCAATGGATTTTGTAAAACAGCCAAATTCACCTTTTCTGAACCTTTCCTGCATTAACTCCTGATCGACGTGAGGTTGTTCCAGGAGTTTTCTGTACTTGCAACTGTATTTATGCATTGTCCACATTTCTTGCCTTATCTGATCCTTTAACTTATATTCTTTCTTTTTTTTTTCAATAATTTTTATTTATTCTTTTCATCAATACAGAATAGCAAGTAAAATGCAACAAAGATAGGGAACACATATGTACAATAAACAGTTGTTATACATTAACAGTAATACAAAAAGAAGTAAAACAATCAAACAATACTATCTACACTATATACATAGATGCTTTCAATATTCGGGAGAAAGGGTGTTATAGTTCATCAAGGGTTATTGTGAGTAAAAATATAAACGAGAAAAGGAAAAAGAAAAAAAAAAACTTTTGTGAGTTATGGATATGAATTATTATGAGACCTTTTAGTTGTAGTTAAGTATTAATATTTGTGATGAGCTAAACAAGAATAATATTAAAAACTTGTTCCCATAACTTCCTGAGTTTAATATTTTTGTTCCCTTTGTCGATTAGTATTTTATGGGCTAATAGATGTTTGGTCGCCATCATTCTAAAATTCTCCCAAGAAGTGTTAGTTGGGTTAAGCCAATTGGTTGCTATAAAAAGTTTCATTAAGAGAAAAATAATAATCAGAGTAACTGCTTGGGTTTTAGAAATATTGTTTGGGAGGATATGTAAAAGAGTGAATTCCCAGGTGAGTGTAGATGTCTGATAGCCCATCTTTTGTAGTTGAAGTTTAAGGGAGTTCCAAAGTTTAAATACACATTTACAGATCCAGAAAAGGTGGAGTATATCAGCAGTTTGGTCTTTACAGTGTGGACAGAATGGGGATTTCATAGGGTTAAATTTATCTAAGATAGCGGGTGTGAAATATGGGTAGTTATAAATCATAAGTTGAGTAAATGTTAGTTTTTTAAGGGGTATAGCTTTAATTGTTAGGTTAATTGCTTGGTTCAATTGATGGTTATCAATGTATGAATTAGTCTTTCTCCAATAGTCAGAGATGAGTATATCTTTGTGGAATTTAATGTCTTTGATTATTTTGTAAGTATTGGCGGTAGATTTCTTAGGTGAGAGGATGGTTTTCCAAAGTAAAGTACACGTTATTATATCTTTGTTGCTTATGTTGTAGTCATGGAGATAACTGGCACATAGTTCTTTAATTTGCCTTAAAATCACTAGACAGGATTTGGGGAGGTTCAATTGGTTCCTCATTTCTTGTATAGAACAATTTAGATATGGGTATATGTCTTGGATGGTTGTATTAATTAATCGAGGAAAGGGGTTCAGGTTTAGGGTCTGATTGTTTATTTTAAGGTTGGGATTTTTGTGTAAAGGTTGTAATGTCATCATAGCTTGTGTAAGGTTTAGGTATTTAAAGAGTTTTTGTGTTAGAGAGATGTGGGCAGGATTCACGAAGCCTCCGTGTAAGAGTTATAACTCATACACGGAGGCTGCAGTTAAACGGAGTGATGTCAGCATGCTTTGCATATTCATGAGAGCATGCTGAATCACACTTAAGGCTAACACGGTCCATGTAAGACAGTAGGGGGCGTGTCCGTAGGCCGAGCCCTGTAAGCGGACATGCCCCCAGAAGAGGAAAAGTTCCCAAAGTAAACACCCACGATAGAGTCCACGGAAATGTGAATAAACAGAACACAACACATGCCCCCACAGACTATGAACAGAAAACATATAAATAAACATGTTATATATTTTTTTTTTATTGTAAAAATGATTAACCGTGAGTGCGCTCATTTGCGCGGGCCATCCCGTAGCGCAGCTACAGTTAGCAGTCAGTGGGAAAGCATATAAGAACTAAATATGCAAAATAAGCCAGGAAGCAATAGCGTAGCGGTAGAGATGTTGGCTGAAGAGCAGGCATTCATGGTTCGAGCCCCCACAACACCAATTTTTTATTTTTAGCAAAATAAGCAGGAAACAAGTCCCTGACAAATATGTACACATAAAACCACATTTTATGTAAAATGTAATGAAATAGCCCATTTATATTGAAGAAATGTGAGATAACAAAAGAATAAAAAATGCCAGATGTGCCCATAGCTGAGCTACAGTTTAACAGGGTGAGTGCATCTGCCCATAGATGAGCAGTGGTTTAACTGGTGCAAAATGAGTGCCCGTAGCTGAGCAGTGGTCTAACATGCTAAATCTATGTGCCCCTAACTGAGCTGAGCGTAATATGCGTGCTGATAGGCAAATGAGGCTTAAACCAGCGTACCCTGTTTGCGCAGAGCTGCGCACCGTGCAAACAAGCTAACCGACGGGCAACGTTGAGAAAGCCGTATCAAAACTGCCTTTACACAGACACACCCCTCAGCATGTCTAGACAGTCATAAAAAATGAAAAGTAGTGGCCAGGTTCGAACCCAGGATACTATACACCATAGTCAAGGTACCAAACCACTAAGCCATGACAGCAGTACCTAGAAATGCAATAATAGCTAATATATAGGAATGAATACAAACTGGAGCATGACAATGCAGGTTTACTGAAGTTGACACAATTCCAAAATGGCCAATCACAGATATGTGCGGGAAAAACCGACTATATAAGCCCCATAGGCGGGAATACACAACATAAACGATTGTAGAACTGAACTGCAGGCAGAATGACAGGAGTAGGAGAGGGTAGTTGCTTTCGAGCACAGAGGTGGGGCGTTGAGGAGTCCAGGTACATGGTCTGGCTCCTAGTCCACAATCATGAGGCTCAACTCATGCAGGGCCAGGTCCTCTGGGGAGCATACAGGGCTGAGGCGTGGGACCGGTTGGCTCATGATCTCACCAGTGCCACAGGGATTCCAAGGACTGGTGAGCAGATCCGTCACTACCATGCGGACCTGAAGAGATGCAAGCAGGACCAACTGAACCTTTGGATCCAGGAGGCCCGGCAAACACCCAACGCCCCACTACTGAGTAAGTTACATTTAATTATGTATGTAAGAAATTAAACTAGCTGATATTATGGAGATGTGTATTCCAATATTACTTTATTTATATTACAGCTGCAGGTGTCCGTTCTGCAAACCGCAGAGCCTATGGCGATAGGCTGGTGCGGTTGCGCCACCAGGCAGGTCAGTAATCCACTACCAGTAACTGTAAAGAAATATAAAAGTATGACAGTCAGCAAAAGAGTGCAGTGTAGTCACTAAGGAATAAAATGTGCAAGTAACAGTGTGAAAGTGTCTGCAAGTATTGCTTGATTACAAAAGTGTGTTCCAGCCTGTAAGTTAAACCAAAAAATGAAACTGTCTGAAATAAATTCTGAAATAAAAGTGCCCCACCTGTAAGAAAATAGTACACAACCTGCAACAGGCTGAAAAGTATAGCTGCAGAAGATGATGAAATCACATGTTTGAAATATATCCCTGTTGAAATACTGAAACATGACAGAAGTGAGACTGCTGGAAAGGATTGTAATAACTACAGGTAAAACATGTCAATAAAGCCTAGAAGTAAGTACCATCCTGAATAGTAAAATGAAAGCAAGTGAGAGAGTGTGAGAAAGTGTCATGAATCCAGCAATACAGTAGTAATAACCCTGAATAAAGTATACTGCAGTCAAGACAGAATGGAATGCATGTGAGAATCAAAACCAAACAGCGAAATCTGTTCAAAGTGTTGCTGCATCTGGAATGTGTATCCCAAAATCTGGATATGTTGCTCTCAGTCTGCAATATGCAGATAGGATGATTGTCTGATATACCAAACATCCACACTTGTCTACAGCTATATAAAGCAAATGTAGCAGGATGATGTAGCTGAACAAAGCTAGATATGAATGTGTATGAAGAACAATAAAATGTATATTGATGTTGCAGTAACATTCCTATCACCAAGTTGAAATAGTTATCATATAGGAAACTGTAGTTAGAACAGTAGTGTGTATATATCTGTAGCTATTAGAAATGTACAGCATATGTATTGGTATTTGAAGGTGTTAATATTATTTTCTTCACCCCACCCTATAACCACATATAACCCATTCCACGTGAAAATGGTATGTGCAATCACAATTAACACCCCTGGACATTTGTCCTGTTGGGTCATATATATTTGCATGTCCGTTGATGCATCTGCCCTGTTCATACATCCAAACCTGATGGCCTGTTGCCATCAATTAACCCTGCATGTCATTGGACTGTGTATTGCTGTTCAAATTATGCATGTGTTATGCATGCTGTTCAATGGTGCGAATATCTGGGTGTTTGGTTAATGGGAATACTAATGCATGCTGTTACAACTAATTGTGAATGGTATTATATGTCACTAACCCAAACTGTCATGACATAATGCAAAACATAGGACGACAGGGAAGGCGGGTTCCAGCGGACCCACCTCTCCCACCTCAGCTGGCGAGTGCACCTGGCACTAGTGCCGAGTCCGGACCCTCCTCCGGTGGCCCTGTGCCACCTGTGGGTGGAAGCGCTGCAAGGGATGAGGCTCGTCCCCCCCTCTGCGAGTGTGGCCGGAGGAGAACCACCACTCACCCTCCGTAGCGTCCGGACTGTGGTGCGTAGGGAGATTCGGGACTCTGTTCCCAAGCCCCTACGCCAGCTTGAGGGACGGGTGGCGCAACTAACAGGCATGCCTGTTGCCCAGCCTACACAGCCCCCAGCACAGCCCCATCCTGGGCAGTGAAGGAACAGTGGCAACTGCCTATGGGTGGGGATATCAGTTCCACTGTTGCCATCTGTGGGCTCAAGGGCTCTGGATATCCAAACCTCCATCCCCGTCAATTGTGTAACCCCCCCACACGTGTCATACACCACCCCTGTATGCGTCGTGTTTGTCTTGTCTGTTTACCTACCCAACCTACCTCCCCAGCTGTACCAACTTCCTTCACCTGACATACCACTCTCACCTGAAAAAAAAAAAAAAGGGCACTCTGTACCCACAAAAAATTACGCTCCATACATAGCTGCCCATTCCGCACACATGTCTGCTGGACATGGAATCTATCAATTACAATTGGCTGTACAACAAGTATTATTGTTGTCCTGACACCTCTCTCAGGGGTGGAAGGTTTCAAATGTCACACCAAATTACATACATATGCACAGCTGTTGCTGATGAAGAAATGGGCAGCTATGGGCCTTACCTACATCCCTCCTGCAAATCCCAAGCTTGTTTCCCTACTGTCTTACCCTCTTTGTGACCCCTTTTTCACCACTTTCCTGTCTCCCCATTTTCTTTTCTTTCAAAGAAAATAGCGCGGGTGTGCGCCAGAGTAAGCACTGTTAAGTGGTTGTAAGCGGGTGTGCGCTTGTGTGCGCGGAGCTAACCGCCAGTGCGCATGCATGAGCTCCATGTAAACCAGCGCTAACCCGGTTACAACTGCTTAAAAGTGCCTTAGTCACTTTGATTGACAGGTCCTGTACTCAGTTCAAAAGCAAAATAAAATCCCACTGTCAGTCCCGAACCCAGGACCTTGGAAACACTAGTCTGTATGACCTACCACTAAGCCATGACTCTTATACAAGAACATTGTGCTAAAATAAATATAACATGTAATAGTAGGGATGAATGTAAAGGGAATATAGGATGTGTAGTACCCAAAGCATGTCATGTAGAATTACTGTCAAAACTACTGGATTCCCACAATAGTACTGTGTGAACACAAACAGCCATGCTAGTTGGTAGCTTGTAGGTAATAATGTCAGTTAAAGTACATATATAAATGTATGTATATGTACATATATATATATATATATATATATATATATATATATATATATATATATATATATATATCTATATATAGTTGTAGAATTCATTGTACATACACACTTACTACAGGGAACAGGAGAGAGGAATGGAGAAATGTGAATCTACAACATAGCCTGAATCATGAGAGAGATACTAACCTTTACACTCACAGAACACTGTCCACAGCATACCAGCATGGTCCCCGCCCTTACAATCTGAAAGGGCAACGCCTATCCCACATACCCTTTTATAGCACTGACCTGAAATCACAGTGAGAACTGCAATCAGTACACAACTGGCTGTATGCAATTAGCAAATGCTGGCTTACAATTGGTGCAGAGGCCATCACATGGACCTATGCAGATACCTACAAAAGCATCCAGTACTAACACTCCACACATGCAATATATTCATTGCTTCAGGCCTCCTAGCCTTTACTAACACCATAAATCATACTTGCAACACTAATTATGTATCCTCAGCCCTCTTTTTGGATCTTTCCAAGGCATATGATATGGTTGATCACCAACTTGTAATACACACCCTGCAAACATTCTGTCTAGATACTGGAGCCTTCCAATGGTTTCAATCCTACCTGCATGGTCGACAGCAGGCTGGCCTCTGGCAGAACAAACTCTCTAACCTTCTACCTAACACCCTCAGAGTACCACAAGGCTCTATACTAGGGCCCTTGCTGTTCTCCATCTTCATTAACGACCTTTATACTGTCATCCCAAAAGTCATCTGTATCCAATATGCTGAAGACTCTACTCTGGTCTGCTCAGCCACATCTCCAGTAGAGTTATGGTCAGCTACCCAGACCACCTTTAATACAATAGAAAACTGAATTTCTGAACATCGTCTGATCCTAAATCCAAAATAAACTAAACTGCTGTTATTTCACCAACATGTAGGTCTACCGCTTTCACCTTTACCATAACATCAACTGATGGCACAATAATCTCCCCTGACCCATCTACTAAACTATTAGGTGTCATCATAGACAATAATCTCAAATGTGACCTACATGTTAACCAAATTATCAAAGCCATCAATAAATAACTAGGGTCACTTTACAGAATAAAAGCCTTCCTAGCCCCTCCAGCTAAAGGTGCCATAGCTCGCTCACACCTTCTTTCAACCCTTCTGTATGCATCTCCTCTACTCTTAAATATGAACAAGACTGTCCTTACCAAACACTCAATTTGCTACAACCACATTGCCAGGTTTGCCACTGGGCTGCCTTTTAGGACACATCATTGCATCAATCTAAATCAGCTTGGTTGGCTTGCAATACCCAGCCTAATACAGTATAACCAACTGATTATGGCCTATAAAATCCTCTATAATCCGGACAATACTCCTGCACTTCAAATATTATCACCCCCTATAACAATCCTAGACCGCTTCGATCCTCTAACAAACTACTAATTCAGACTAGCACATTTAATAACACAGCCGGTGATTCTCTCTTTGCAACCTCTGTAAGTAGATCCTGGAACCCACTTCCAGCTGATATTACCCTACTTTCCACCTTAGGTCAATTTAACACTAGACTCAAACAACATTTGTCACTTAACTGGCTATGTCAATGTATCAAGCCTGGCTAACTCGAATGTGTAAAATATGCGAACCAGTTTACTGTGTAATTTAATTTAATCCTGACTTGTGCTCAGGACTAACATTAACTTGTGGAACATGTTTAACTTGCTTACTTATGTAATCTCTGTAAATAATCTGTTTGTAATATGTAATGCTGGTATTATGTAATGCTGTATCTGCTTACCCTTGTAGCTTTTCTCCCCGGGCCTCCCCTGGAAATGGACATGCGTCCAGTCGGACTATCCCGGTCAACAAATGTAGGATAAATAAATAAATAAATAAAATATATTACAGTGACTACAATACAAGTCAGACATTGACATGCACTGACAGCATGCTGAACACACTGGGACATACGAGGGGACTCAGAATAGCATCCTGCCTGAGCATCACACACCTCCGCAGCTGGCACACAGGCATATGTTCCGTTGGAACAGAGCACATGCCACACATGACACACACATCCCCTGTGCCACACACTCACAGCCTGTAGGGCTACACAACACACCTGCTACAGACATGTCAGGTACCTGTCTTGGGTGCTGCACTGGGGTCCCGCTCAACAGGCTGTATCTGGTGAAGGTCACAGTGATATGCCTCAGGGGCACTATGGTCCACCACAGAACACATGCATACAGGTCAGTCAGAGGCATGGACACATATGACTCACTCATTGACTATGCCAGTATGGCTGACCTGAGACATACCTCCCTGGACTACGTGATAGGGAACATAGAATGGATCTCACAGCATGTGGCACAGGCCAGTATGAGCCTGATCTTGGTTGCCAACATACCCTCACCAGGTATGCTACCACTATATGTGAGAAGGGTGTTGTATGTCTACATTATGCTCAGTCTCCACTGTCATTCATAGAGTATCCGCTGGCTGTCAACGTGTGCTTACATGCTAGGGAAGCCACAATGATGAGCAAGGGTCATCTTGCACGTGACACCCATGGCCCGATGTATAATGGCAAAGCTCCTTGGTACACACATACTGCCTTATGCTGCAGGACATGGTTTACATAGCCACCTCCATGGGTATCACACAGGTTAGGACACTAACAGTGCTGCTACACAACAACAGCAGTGTACACCAGAAGATGCATGCACCAGACACTGTCCTCAGCACGGTGAACTGCAATGTCTGTGCAGTACCAGATTCCTGATTCATGGCTCACAGGTGTTACCCATCACTGACAGGTTATGCCCCATACCATGCCTGTCATCCCCTACACATGTAACACACATGGACAGGGGGGTGGTATCCCAAGGTACCACAGATACACACACCTCCAGGTTGTTGGCACAGCACAAAGCATCAGGGCCTAATCATGTGCAGCTAACAGTATGTCGCACTGCCATCTGGTTCATAGCCTGGCACACACAACCCTCCCATACACAGGAAGACCACCTATCCTCCATAACAACACTGGCAATATGACAGTCTCAAGAACTGTGTTTATATGGCTGGACTGCATCCAGCCAAACATTGTGTGTGAGCATTACTGTAGCTACAACACACTAGTTGAAGGGTTCACAGCATGTGGTCACTGAATTGCAGTGGCATGACATGTTACCACTACCACAACAGGTGGGAACATGCAGCACCTGTACATTGACTACATGTACACTATATGGCCCAGACCAGATGTGTATCCCCTGCTGTAGGTATTTTACCATATACACCCACACTGTATAGAGGCATACCACGTGCGGACCCTGCACAGTAAGACACAGTCATATTGGTATACATTGCAAATACCATTTATCCACTCGAGGCATGTGCGAGACATGGTAACTACTGCAGGTCACAGGTATTTATGTGTATGTGTCACACATGCATCATGTGTGCAATGACATTGCTGGTCTAGGCAATGGCATGCATTGTTATGTACAAAGACCCACACAAGGTCATACTGTGTGACATAACCACACGTGGCAGTTGTGGGCTACCAAAACATACCTATCTGTACTCTGACAATGGTAATAGACACAGTAGCAGAGCGCACTATTGGCATTACTAGCCAACTAGCCCTGTTTGGCTGTGCTGATAGTGTGGTGACATCCCCTGTGTTTACTGGGGGAATATGCAGCATCTGGTGTATTGTAGTATTTGCCAAAAGGATCTGTTCTCTCACACTTGCATTTACACACACCCTACTACCCCCACACACACACTTGCCATTTGCAGGATTCATTCCCCTACCTAACTAAGTCATGACACGTGAGTGAGACGCATTAGCAAAGTGCACTATTCGGATTACTAGATAGTTCCTCTTCTCTGGCTGTACTTATAGGGTGCTGACAACATCAGTATTTTGAAAGGGTAATGTGCATCAGGTAGTGTGATCTCCTGATTGCCAAAACTAACATGTTTTTCATACGGAAATGCACACACACAAACTCCCCACATCCAAACACACACACGCCATTTACAGGTTTCAAACTCCTACCTAACTACATTACGACACTTGGGAGGGACGCATTAGCAGAGTGCGCTATTTGCATTACTGGGAGGCTTCCCTTCTCCTGCTGTACTTATAGGGTGCTGACATCATCTGTGTTTAGAAAGGGGAATGTGCATCCTGTAGTGTGTTCTCCCAGTTGCCCAAAGGGACATTTCCCTCACACAGAATTGCACACACACTAACCCCCTTCATCCAAACACACACACTTGCAGGATTCAAACCACTACCTAACTATGTTATGACACTCGAGATGGACACATTAGCAGAGCGCGCTATTCACATTACTTGGAGGCTTCCCTTCTCCTGCTGTACTTATAGGGTGCTGACATCATCTGTGTTTAGAAAGGGGAATGTGCATCCTGTAGTGTGTTCTCCCAGTTGCCAAAAAGGACATTTCCCTCACACAGAATTGCACACACACTAACCCCCCTCATCCAAACACACACACTTGCCATTTGCAGGATTCAAACCACTACCTAACTATGTTATGACACTTGAAACGGACGCATTAGCAAAGCGCGCTATTCGCATTACTGGGAGGCTTCCCTTCTCCTGCTGTACTTATAGGGTGCTGACATCATCTGTGTTTAGAAAGGGGAATGTGCATCCTGTAGTGTATTCTCCTAGTTGGCAAAAGGGATACTTCTTTCAAACAGTCTTGAACACACACTAACCCCCTCCACACACACTGAGCATGTACAGGATTCAAACCCCTACCTAACTATGTTATGACAGTCGAGACGGACGCATTAGCGGAGCGCGCTATTCGCATTACTGGGAGATTTCCCTTCTCCTGCGGTACTTATAGGGTGCTGACATCATCAGTGTTTAGAAAGGGGAATGTGCATCCTGTAGTGTGTTTTCCCAGTTGCCAAAAGGGACCTTTCACACACACAAATCCCACACACACACACACACACACACACTGAGCATTTGCAGGATCCAAACCCCTACCTAACTATATTATGACACTTGAGAGAGGCGCATTAGCAGAGCGCACTATCCGAATTACTGGGCATCTGTTCTGCACCTGTAGTATTTATAGGGTGCTGACATCTTTATTTCTACAGAGGTATGTACATGTAGTACTATCTGTCAGGTGGGGGATAGCATATATATGCATTTGCAGCCACCTACGTCAGGGTCAGATATGCACATCGCACTGGCAGGTTATGTTCTATACCATGCTTTGGGACCACAGGACCTGTAACACACAACACAACCAGTCCAGAACACCACACCCACATCCAGGACACACACTTAGCTTCCCTGGGAACAGTGCCAGGATATGCAGGTGTTCATATACACCATTCCAGTTGTTAACATCAGGTACAGGCATATTGTGTGTGAGAACTACTCAGGCCTCTACCACTTTACCCTACAGCCACTACAATTTGTGGGTCCATGTGCAATGCAGAACCACACACCACAGCCACATGGGGGAATACATATTGCACCTGTCCATCTGCAACGTGGGTACTCACTGTTCCACACCTGAGGTAGACCACCATTGTTGATATCTGACCATACCCACCTTTCCATGGACATCCATATCCCATCTCCACCCCCAGGCAAGGTTGTCACTGCACACAAACTGTATTTAGCACAAGCAGACTCCACACTTGTGTAGACTGGGGTGGACGACTTCAGAGGACCCATGATGGAGGACTATACTGGCCACTCAGCATAATCCTTGACAATTGCATTCTATGAGCATGTGTATGGTTTGCATTGGTCATGCTATCCCACATATACCCACGACTGCTCCACAACAAGACACCTCTTAGCTGTACACCAGCCATATATGCGCCGTACAACAGACAGAGTGACCTAATACATTGCAGAGCTGTAGCCCACAGAGGGAGGACATCTGTGAACAGTTCTGGCACGGCACTTCATTCACACATACTCATTACAACACAGTGTTGACAGTGGAATCATCCAGAGAATGCAGATAGGGCTCCCCTCAGTCTGTTATTGACGGACACCTACTGTCAGGGATCCTCAGCAACCCTCTCACAGCACACACCGACAACATGGCTGTGGCTTAGCACATTCAATCCCTGGGACCTCCAAGGTGCCCCTGCTTGCCAGAGGCACAGCTCACTAGCCTCACATGTTGCCTTCTGTGACCTACTTTACAGTGGCACAGTAGCCTACTATCCTGGGGATGCAGATGCCAAGCACACTCTGGCTGAGCTGTCATTCCCTAGGGCAACAAGCCTAGTATTGACCTCTACACCCATATGTTCAATTGTTGGATGCACAATATTTGTTGTGCTGTTCTACTGTTTGCAGGTCTTTATTGCTATAGCATTCCCTGTTCCTATGACGTACTTGTGTATCTGTGGAAGATGTTTGCATATGACGCGATCCACTATAACACTTATGTCTCTGTAGTCATTTACTGTGTGCACTGGGCTGATTGCTCTGTTGTGGTTGGTTCCTGGACTGACACGTACAAATACCAGATATGTGTGGCCAACTGCTAAACGGAGATATGGCCTAAGTGTGTGAGCATGCCCAATTCAGCCTTTCCATGGCATGTTGTCTGACATATGCCTCATTTATCAAAGTGTGCGAGCATGCCCAGTGTGAGCTTTCCATATGTTGCACTCTGAAGTCCACCACATACTTGGGTGTGTGTGAACTTCAACAATATCTCACGTTTATGGTTGTGTGTTGGGTGTCATGTTGTGTACTAACTGGCCAACTGCTTCGTGTCTGCCACAACAGGGATTATACTGTGCCTGCAGGGATTGCATGGGATACTTTGCAGACAGTTCTCAACATACTTTCATAATGACCTAACACTGTAGTACCGTATAGTGTACTGGTTCAGTACTTTCACTGTGGTGGACAGTATCCTGGACTTTAGTCCTATGACTGCTTGACATCTTCATAGTGAGCACAACAGTCTGTGTAGGGGCCAGTTGTGTGCATATGACCATGTTGCAATATGTTCAGATATGGACTACCTACACCAGGCTCGTCCAACATTGCTAGTGTATTCCACAACATGGGTGGACATTGGCAAACACTAGCAATGTTCCCTAGGCCATTTCTGATGCTAGTCACAGGGTGTGTTTGTTCTTCGACACACATTGTAACTGGAGTTTGCCATGACATATGTCATGGTTAGTATACTGTGCCTCCGTCTACCTCTGACATAACAGTGATACCCAGGGTTAGCCTACCATCTCCCATACACTCATCAGGATTCCTCTTGAGGGGTGTCGATATGTGGCTCTCTGGCTGACCTGTACCAGGAGTTTACTGAAGAGTGGGGTGCCTTCTGTGTTATGGATCATTCTGTACAGCTTGCCCTATGTATGTCAGTGCTGGGGTTCAGGTCTCTCATGTGCATAGCTCACTGCCATTCAGATTGTACAAGGTGCAACATGTTCATTCATTCCAGGTTGGACATGGCTTCATACATCAGGCACAGCTTTCCTGTAGCTGGGAAGGATGGCGGTGTGTGGGGCTGCAGTTTGTTTACTCAGGCAACACATGGCATCTGTTCATGCTCTTTGCTACCCATGGTGGGGTACTGTTGTGGACTTTACAGTTGATGGAGGTGTCTGCTGCGGTATATCCCACAGGGCTATTGTAGTCAGTTGTGATGCTGATGGAGGATGGCTGCAGAGCCACAGTGAGTTCCTCTTATCTACATCTGCCAACCTTCATGTTTGGGTGGGTATATGGTACATGTTTCTGCGAACACTACAGCCACATGTTTGTCCAGTGCAGGATATTTATCACCTTTTGTACCCAGGTCTCACATTACATGTTAGGTACCTCATGGGTTAACACCTGTGTGGTAATTTGTGGGCACTTACTGTATATCCACGGTGGTTGTCTATACACAGTTCTGCAATTAGCTTGCTGACATGGCTATGGCTACAGTTGTCTGTTTGTAGGTGGCCCTTTTGTGGGTTGCTTGTGTCAGCTGGGGGTCGGATATGGTGGGCTGTTTGTACTCCTCTGCATACATGTTCAGTCACAGTCCTTCCATGTTGGCCTATACCTATGGGACATATCTACAGAAGGGGGGGGGGGGGGTAAAGACCAGGCCTTGTGGGATGCCACTCATATCCGCTTTGTAGTCTGACATGGATGCGGCATGTCTGACCATGTCAGTTCTGTCCTTGGTCTGGTTTGCAACCCCTCTACTGACATAGGGGTATATATTTAAGCTGCTGAACATATCCATACTGAACTCGTACGGTATTGTCTAGAAGCATGTGCACAGTTCAGCTACGCTGTGTGGACCACATTGCCCTCATCAATGACCTTAATGACTGCTTCAAATGGGTCAGACATGTTTAGGGGCAGGTTCTGCAGTTACAACAGCCACACTGTGTAGTGTCCAGTATCAGTAGGTCCACAATAGCCTTCTGTCTGCGGTACTTACTGATCCTTTCCATAGCTATGCAGAACAAGCTTGTCAGGATCCTGGGGTGGTAGTTTGGAGTATCCATTCAGGCAACACCTTTGTTGTGATGGACCACTGTTGTTGTACACTGCTCTTTGGGTACATATCCTGTGGTAAGGCTGACATTGGGCAGTAGTGTGATTTGGCATTCCATTATTCTTGGAGTCCATGTTGGCCTCAGCACAGGACACCATCACATACCTTTGCTGCTGTGTGTTACCTCAGCATCTGCAATGTCAGGGGACCATCTGCTGGGATAGGTATTTTGCAATCGGGGTGTTTGCATTACACCTGACAGGTTGTATGTTAGCAATATGTGTGTGTGTTTGGTATGTTGTTTGTAATATCTGTGTGATTCGGAGCATATCTGTGGATGCCCAACATGGTTCCTACCATCAGTTGGGTAAGCCTTGTGATTATCCTTAGTGTCCTGTACGTTTTGTATCTTCATAGGTTCATGGGTTCATACTAGGCTATACACCCTAGGCCATTAGTAAGCCTAGCCAGAGTGTGTGTGTCTTTTGCCACCCCTTGCTATGTTCAATTATGGCCATTTATGAAGTTCTTCACTGTGCCTTTGTCCGGTCGTGACACAGTGAGGACCCCCAGTATACATGTACGGTCATCCATCCACTTGGCAATATTCCTGTTGAGGGGTGTCAGTGAGGGACTCTGCCTACCATGGATTGGGATCCTGTTTCTGGGTGTGGGGAGCCTCTGGGTTATGTATCTGTCCCTCCAGCACATCTTATTTCATTATGTGTTGAGGCTGACATCTGTGACTCTCACAGCTCCAATGGCTTTGATTTCCTGTGGTGTAGCATGTCCATTACTCCTGTGTTGGACATGGCCTTGTACAACAGACATACAATGCCTCTGTGTAGGCAGTGTGTGACTGCAGTCAGCTGGGGTGTCTACAGCCAGGCAGCATATGACATATATTTCACACCCTTTATCCTGTTGGTGAGGTAACTATGAGGTCTTCCAAACTGCTGCAGGTGTCACGTACGGTCCATCCCATATGAGTCATTGTACTAGATTATGGGTCTGATAAGGGAACAGTACAGCGGCACAGTGACCTCTGTTGATGTTGATGTGAATCCTGTCATGATACGGTGTCCAGTATCGACAATCTTCATAGCCACGTTGGCATTGTGGGTGTCACATGACAGATTAATGTCGACCTGTGTCCCTAGGTCCCTGATTACTCCTTGCATACATAATGGTTTGACACCTATGTGGTAATTTGTGTGTACCTTGTCTGGTATTTGGTGGGACATTCATACTGTCCAGTGTCTTCGGATGTCTGGGTGGAGTTCTTGTGTGTGAGAGTGTGGTCTGTCGCATGCTACAGACTGTACAGCAGTTTTGACTACAGTTATGTGCACATAGGTGGTCTCCGCTGCTTTGTGCATTGTCAGTTACCTGGCAATATGGGTGTCTGTGCTGCATATGGATACTCCCCCTCCTTTGATGTTTTGGTGCAGGTGTTGGGGCCATAACACATGATATGTGGTATAACCTAGTAGTGCTGGTGTGCTATCACTAGGCTTGCAGCAGGCTTCTGTCACTGCACAGACATCAATGTTCTCCATAATGGAAGTGCCTCAGGGGCATGCATATTGCAGTTTACACATCTGGCATTGGTCAGCATTACCCTTATGTTTCCTACCACTTATGTTTTCTAGGGTGGTGGGTAGTCTTTTTGGCCTTGCCTACATACGGCTCTATGGAGGCGGCAAAGGCCTTATCCAGTATCCAGACGCACCGGGTAACAGCTGCAAGCCATCCCTGGAACAGCAGCATGGCTTGTCATGCTTGACATCTCAAGCAGACAGACATTAGACCCTCTTGGACCTCTTGGACTGACAGATGTAACTGTGCCAGCTGTTAAACATGAGCATTCTGTGTTTGTACTGTGGCATCATTCTTGGTGAGTGTTGGATGCTGCACACGGCCAGTGTCATACCGCCTGGGGTACATACTCAGAGGGACCATCCATGTCTCTTTTGATGTTGACCAGGAGGTACATCTCAGGTAATTCACACCAGCATGGACATTGAATGCATCATATTTCTGCTTGCTTTGGGGTGACCTGCGTACTTGTGTTATGTGGCATTTTGTGGCAGCCTACAGGCAGCTTACTCTACCCTTTCCCTTGTTCAGTCTGGTGAGTGGGACAGCAGTGTGTCTGCCTATACAGACACCTATTATGACTGTATCAGGCATGTTGTTTCTCCTTCTGGCCTGTGACTGTTTGGCACACCAGCTTTGCATACTATTCATTGCATGTGCTATGTTTGAAGGTTGTGGTTGCTTGTGATCTGCTTTGGAGGCTTCTGTTGGTGTGGTGTGTTTGTAATTCAGGCCTCAGGAATATTTGTCTGTGTTTATGTGTTTGGTTTACAGTTGTGGTAGGTCTATGTGGGACTGGGTTTGTGGTGTATGTGGTTACCTTCATCTCCTGACTAGTTTTGACAGTACTGGGTTGGTGGAGCTCAACCTCTGGTTTGGATACATGGATGCATCTATCACATATATTTGTATTTATTGGGGGATGTTGTGGTTGTCTGTGTACTTGGGACTGGTGTCACATTGCCTCTGGATTCACAGATTCTACTTGTTGTGGCTGGACTTAGTGGATTGTATGTGTGGACATATGTTATTGCCATACTACTGGTCAGTGATTACTTCCCTTTTATGTTTGCTCTATCATGTGGTAGCTTCCTCATTCTCTTGCATGGTTTGGTAATGGCTGGAGTCCAGCATGCCAGATGCCTGCGTGTATGGCATTGTGTGTTGTTGTTATTTGTGATTGCATACTCCAAGCATTCCTGGCTGTGTTCATGGAATGCCTGTATAACATGTTCTGTGCTGTGTCCCATATTCTGCACTTGCACAGGGCCTTTTGTGGATTCAACATCGGTTTTGAGGGCTGCAACCTATGCTTTACACATGTTTTTCACTGTGGCATTCTGGCCAGGGACTGGGGT
The DNA here is from genome assembly GCF_019279795.1 of Protopterus annectens. Taxonomy (NCBI): domain Eukaryota; kingdom Metazoa; phylum Chordata; order Ceratodontiformes; family Protopteridae; genus Protopterus; species Protopterus annectens. The sequence goes on from NC_056744.1 coordinate 194,476,740, forward strand.
CAGGATGTGTATATCCAGTGTGATTACTCTATGGTCTGGTCTTACCATTGAGGGGTACACTTCTCATCTTGCCATCCAGTACACATGTTGCTGATTATCACATCCAGTATGCTTACCCCTCTTGTGGGAGTGGTACATTATTCCTGGGCATTTTGGTTTATGGAATCTGGGTAATTTTCTCCTACTGTGTTGGTGCTAGTATAATGCTCCCGGTGTATGTCTGGGTATTTTCAGTCAAGCAATATAATGTGGTTTGGGGGGCTTGATATATTCCTGTAATCCGACATAGGCCAGGTGCAGTTCCTGGTATTAGGACAGTAGTCTGCAGCAGGCTATATACTGGGAGGCGGTTTTAGCCATTGGTATTTGACCCTGGCTAATCCATGCTGCTTCTTGTTGTGGTACCAACATGGGGGTGTGGTTATCCTTGCCATTTCTTGCTAGTCACCCTCCTTTTGTAGCTTGTTCCATGTTTTGCAGCTGTACAGCACAGTATGAGGTGTGACCTGGTAGTGTTAGGGTGCTGATGTGAGCCTTGACCCAGTTCTCTATTACAGGACTGGTATCTACATTCTTCATACTGTGTGCATTTACATTGCACACATCTTGCTGTTTATACATCTGTCATTCGGTAGCATTACATCTAGGTTCCTATCCCTTGTAGAACCTATGAAGGTGGGTTTGTGTTTTGAGACTTACCTATTCAGGGCATGCTGTGGGTGCTGACAGCCTTTGTCAGTATCCATGGGGCATGGCATGATAGGTGCATGCCACCCCTAGAAGGTGGTGCATCATGTCAAGCTCCGCATGTCTTCCCAGCCTGAAACACATTGGCTCCCCTTTGACTAACTGCATTACTTCAGCCAGTTATTGCACTTGATCATCCCATCGTCATTTTGTGGCTTCATGCTTGGTGAGGGTGGATGTTAGTCAGGGTGCTCAGGTGTGCATATAGTACATGGTGTTACATTACTTAACACATGGCATTCATGCCTCAGGTGGTGCTGCAGGGCTGCCTCTGTCGGATGCACATATTACACTTCCCTGTACATGTTTGTGAGCAGGTCATGTCATTTTAGGCATCCATGTTATTATTTGAGTGAGTCAGAGGGGGTATCATTCCCAGAGTTCCTACTGAGCCAGTGTATGTGCTATGCGTTGCCTCTTTGCCAAGGCCAGGGCATACTGGGCACGCCTCCTTCTGCCTACTGGGGCAGGCTCAGGTTGTTCCTCCTCCAAGTCACGCACTGCCTGTGATGGCCTTGGCAATGGTGGGGGGCTGTTTGGGCCGGCCCTATGCTGGTCCTGCTGCAGCTGTTTTCGCAAGATCATATTATGTAGCATAGCACATACCATGACAATTTGGGTACATGTAGTTGGTGTGTACTGCAAGGCTCCACCAGATGTGTCCAGACACCGGAACCGTGACTTGAGCAGCCCAAACACACGCTCTATTACATTACGTGTTTGTGCGTGTGCCTCATTATGGTGTTCCTGTTCAGGTGTGTGTGCGTTTCTGATGGGTGTCATCAGCCACAGCTCCAGTGCATAACCTGCATCCCCACTAGGTGTCCGTGTGGGATGTCCCCATTGGCAAATGTCTGGTACAGCTGCGTCAAATGCCAGATGTGGGAATCATGGTAACTCCCAGGGCAGCCAGCACACACATTCATTATTATGCCCTGGGCATCACACATGACCTGGCAGTTGATGGAGGGGAAGCCCTTGCGGTTAATGTAGGCCCTACCCCGCTCACCGTCTGGTGCTTTGATGCGTATGTGCGTGCAGTCTATTGCACCCAGTACCTGAGGGTATTCCGCTATTTGCTGGAAGAGACGCATATTGCTGGCCAATACCTCACGGGCATTGGGGAAATATACATGATCACCGACATGTGCTGACATGGCATCCAGGAACTGGTGCAGTACCCTGGAGGCTGATGCCTGTGATACCCCATCATATCGCCAGTTGGTCTCTGGAAGGTACCTGTTGCTAGTATTCTTAGGCCAACACATATCTTGGTTTCCACTGGGATGGGTTCCCCTCTGTTGGTTCTGTGTGTGAGGCGTGGCCTGCACAGCTCAACAATTTGCTGCGGGAGCTCTCTGTCCACTCTATAGCGCTCTACTATCTCCAGCTCATGTAACCCGTGGTAGGTGACCCTGGGCCTGTACACTCTTCTCCGTCTCCTCACTGTGGGTTGTCTGGCACCATCTGCATTGTCACCACCCTCAGCAAGTTGCCTATGTCTCATTATGACAGCTATGGCAGCCCCTAACATTTCTGCTCTGAGTTCAGCTTTTTCAGTTTTCACTTCTATTAGCTTACTCCTGTCTTGCAGTGTCTCTTAAGGGAAACATCCTGCACTACTGTTTGCAGAGTTTTAAGTGCTGGGCTGGGCTACTATTCTGCCTGTGTAATTGCCTGCTTCTAATTGTTTTCACCTGCTAGCTTCAGCAGTTATCCCTGCTAGCTTCCTATTAATTCTGTTGCTTCCTTTTTCCTCTCTGTTTCCTCAGGGGAGCAACGCATACCATCAGAAACACGCTCACAGTGGCTTACACGCACGCACACATGCTTACATGGTTCAGAATCTACTTATTCAGGTTAAAACGCTGCGACACCCACGCAAACACTGTTACACATCTGCCAACAGCCTCCAACATACTCAGCCTGCCCTACACACGCCAAGACACCCGTGCAAACAGTGTTAAACATCTCCCAACATGCTCCCACATGCTCAGTCTGCCTTACACATGCGCACACTGCCCTACTCGCTTCATGGCGCCATGCACATGCGCCCAGCAAGAAACTTTGGTGTAGGTAACAGTGTACACCTTCCATTTCTTGACTTTCCATGACTTATCTAGTGACACATCTCTTTCCATGATCTGTGCCTGTCATCTGTCATGTTACACTGGCCTCCAATGAACTGCATTTCTTTCTACCATTTCCCCCGTGTGATGTCACCTATCTCCTACTCTATTCCTCCCCCTTATGTATCTCTTACACTACTCAGACTGTGCTCATTTGCTATGTGACTGTGAGATTCAGTATCCTAACCCTCATTTACATGAGATTGCCTACTAATGCTTAGTTACATGTCTTAGACTCAGCTTCCCCCCTTAGTGACCACTACACTGTGCCATGTTGTTTTTGGTCTGCTGGTCCCTGCATTGTCATTCCATGTATTGCATGAAACCCACATTTGTGGGTTTATAACCTTAATTTTCATGTTTTATACAGTGCAGCCCATTTGCACGGGGCTGCACTGGGTTTAAACATCGCCGAAAAAAATTATATTTTTATTATTTTGGCATCGGGTTATATTGCCAATGGCCACATATTTGGCCATTGGCATGCTGCCTGAGTCATATGCACCCTTTTTTTGGAGCTGACATAGCACCTTTGTGGAATTTGCAGAAACGTACTCAGCTGTCAACTGAGTACATTTCTGCAGCTAAAACGTCTCTTACACGGACTGGTTTCTGCTTCGTGGATCGCTAATATACCTCATTTGCATACCTTTCAGATGCAAGTGAGGTATTTAGCATGTCCACGCCCTGTCCATGTAAGAGACGTTTTAGCTGGTCTCTTACACGGAGTTTAGGGCTGTTCCTGGATCGCGAGGCTTGCATGGAGTGTTGCACGTCTCTTACATTCCGCGCAAGCCTTCGTGAATCCTGCCCGTAGTGTTTAAGGGGTTCTATTATATTACATGATTTCATTAATCTGGTATTTAGGAATGGTAAGGCTTTGGGGCTGATATCAAGGCTTTTGATGTGTCTTTGGTATATTATTATTCAAGGCGGGGACCAATCTTTGTTCTTTGGGTTATATTCAGCTATTTGCAATACTCTATTAGTATTCATAATTGAGTAATATGTCTCAAAAATGGGAAGATCTAGGCCACCTTTGTTTTTTGGGGTCATGAGTTTGTTGTATGAGATTCTGTTTTTTTTTTTTTTTGGTTCCCATATAAATTTTGCAAGCAAGTTGTGAATTTGTTTAAAAAATTATTGGATATGGTTAACTGAGTAGTCATGAAGATATAAAGTAATCTGGGTAAAACATTCATTTTAATTACAGAAACTGTGGCCAGAAATGGTAATTTTAGATTTTTCCATCTATTAAGGTCTAAAATGATATGCTGCCATTTTTGAGTTATATTGTTTGAGTAAAAATCTTTATTGTTTGTGGAAAAAGTAATGCCTAAGTAGTTGAATTCTTCTTTTGTTTTTAAATTTCCTACTAGGGGTAAAAGAGAGAATGGTTTAGGAGTTTTTAAGGGGAAGATTTTAGTTTTTTTTTAGATTTAATTTGTAGTTTGATATCTTTGAGAAGTGTTCAATAGCAGATAATATTTTATTTATATCTGAGATTGGTGTGGAACAATAAATATTCAAATCATCTGCAAAAGCTGAGAGAAAGATTTTGGTGTTATAAATTATTGGGGGGTTTTGGTATAGATTTTGTTTAATACTTAGGAAGAGTGGCTCCAAGTATAAGTTAAAGAGTATAGGAGAGAGAGGGCATCCTTGATGGGTTCCATTCTTAATTGGGATTCTCTTTGACCAAGTTTTGTTAATATAAAGAGATGTATAGGGGTTATTGTATAGTATTTGTAGGATCTGGATAAACTTTTGGGGTATATTAAAATAAGGTAACATTTGAAATAGAAATTCTATATTTACTCTATCAAAGGCTTTGTGAGCATCAATAACTAATGCATATATATTTAAGTTATTATGATTAGCGTAAGAAATTAGTGTATTAAGAGTTAATGTATTATCACTGCTTGTCTAAGTGTTGTAAAAACAGATTGTTCAGGGGAAATAATTTTATCTAGTAGGTTTTTCAGTCTGTTTGCATGTATAGATGTTAAAATTGTGGTGTCCATGTTTAATAGTGAGATAGGTCTATAGCTATCTGGGTTTTTTGGGTCAGCTTGTTCTTTGAGTATTGAAATAGTTTTGGATGGATTAAAATGTATATCATTGATTTTATTGTTTATTATATAGTTCAGTATGTGGAACAGAATTTGATCTAAGATGGGGGAAAAGGTTTTATAAAATTCAGCAGTGAGGCCATCTGGGCCTGGGGCTTTATGTGTTTTCATTTGTTGAATCGCTGAAGTTATTTCATTAATAGAAATAGGTCCGCTTAAATTTTCCTGTTGATTTGGGTCTATTTTCAGGAAATTGAGTTTTTAGAGAAAGCGTGTTCTATCTTCTTTTGAGGATGGTAGTAGCTGATCTCTATAGGTCTATGAATATATTAGTTCAAAGGTTTTAGTAATATCTTCAATTTTAGTGTAATGTTTGTTTCTGTAAAGTATTTCAGATATTTGGGAGGGAGAGTTAGTTTGGGTTATAATTCTGGCCAGTGCTCGAGATGGTATTTGTACTTCATTAGCATAGTTGGCTAACATTCTGGTTTCATAAAATGATAATTTGTTGTTATGTAGGAGGTATAGGTCTTTTTGAAGTTTCAGGATTTCTGTTTCTGTTTGAGTTTTATAATTAGTTAATAGGTCATTATCAAGTTTTTTGTATTTTGGTTTCTAAGTCCTGTTCCTCTTCAAATTGATTTTTTTTTATAGTAAGCTGCTTTTTTAATGAGTATTCCCTATTTTGCAATTTGGTTGCTGCCCATTCAATATCCAGAGGTAAATGAGAGTTAGGAATGTTAGACAGGGTTGATTTCAGTAAGGATTTAATGTCATTTATTATCTCCTTTTTGGTTAGAAGGTTGGGGTTCAGGGACTAATTGTAGCCTCTTTTCATTGTATTATTCTTTGGATTTCCATTAAGGTTTAGAGTAATTTTGGAGTGATCTGAGAGGTATCTAGTGTGGGCGGTTGTTTTTGGGTCTAGCTTGATGAATGAGTCCGAGATTAGAAAAAAGTCTATTCTCAACCACATTTTGTGGCATTGAGAGTAAAATGTGAATTTGCTGGATTTATTTGGACTATCTCCATATTTAAAGGGGTCATAAAGTTTGTAATCCTGTATAAGTTCTTTTAGGGCTAGATGTGCTTGTTTGTTAGGTGCTATAGTTGTATTCGATTTGTCTTGGTCGGGATTTTGATATGTGTTCCAGTCACCACCTAGGACCATATAATAATTTTGGAATTTGTTTATGATAGGGTATAATGAAGTGAGGAAAATGTGTTGATTTTTACAAGGGGCATAGACATTAAGGACCAAAAGAGGTTTAGGAAGACTTGGGGTTAGAATAGTTACATAGCACCACCTCCCCTCCTTGTCCACTTTAGTTTCTAAAATGTTGTCTTGGAATTGCTTTTTAATTAGTATAGCTTCCCCAGGAGTCAAAGATGGCTGCTGTTCTGTAAGCACTGCTAATCCTTAGCTCTCCTATCTGGAATAAAACTAACCCAGAAGATAAACCAGAACCAATTTCAACAAGATATTTTGGAATATCAATTCTAAATAACTCCTAAATAAAACCATCAAGAAGAAGTGACTGGTCTAGCTTCTAAATAACTAAGATTGAAAAGGATACAGTGAGGTTAATACAAGCCGCGTGCTTTTGCAACCTTGCATACTGAAAACTGCACTCAAACCTGGAGATAACATCACTGCAAGATGTCGAAAGAAGATAAAAATATGGACACTACCACATCCAAAACCAAACTTTCTGACTTACTATCTCCTGAAAAAGATATAAACTCTAAGAGAAGATAACAAAACAACCAGATGCCTCTAAAACTGGAAACAAAAACAAGTCTGAACAACCAGAAAATCTGGAGGATATTAAGACAGCTCTACTACCCATCCAAGAAGCAAAAAAGATCTCTCTGTGCAACTACAATCATTTGGAGATACCTTTAACCAAATAATGAACAGATTGGATAAATCTGAAGCCAAAATCATCGAAAATGAGGAGAAAATAACTTTAATAACAAAAAAACTGACTCTCACGATAAAGAAATCCAAAATATCCAAGCAAAGATTACAGATCTGGAAGCAAGATCCAGAAGGAATAATATCATCATAAGAGGCATCCCAGAATCTGTAACTCACAATGAACTGATTTCTTCCATGCCCCAAATACTCAGCATCCTGCTCAAAGAACCTGGAATAGCTAAACAAATAATAATAGAAAGAGCTCATAGAGCCCTGAGAGAAACCAAAGTACTATATAAACCCAGACCTGTATATGCAAAACTATTAAACTTTCAAGATGTTAGCACAATTTTGTTGACTGCTAAAAAAAATGGAGGAACTGTTAACTGGAACAATAACACAATATCGTTGGCTCAAGATCTCGCCCTTCAAATAAGACAAGCAAGACAGCTTCTTTCCTCTTACTGCAAATTCCTGATTGAAAGAAAAATAACATTTCAAATGAAATACCCAAACATACTAATTTTCCACATGGAAGGAGTTAAATATATGATTGCCAATCAAAAAGAAGCCAGAGAAACCTTTCTTGCTGTTTTCAAAAAAATTCCCCTACTGGATCGTTAAATGCATTCACCGGAGTGATTATTGGGTATCAAATGGATGATTGCACACATTTCAGTGCTCTGAGTCTGGTTCTTGACTTCTGGACACATGCTGGGCCTTCTTAGGCCACTGCCAATGGTATTTTAGTATTTTTTCTTCATCTCCCAAGCCACAAGGCTTTGTCGAGGAAAAACCTTATATTCTTTCTTTTGTTTTTTTGGCACATTCAGTTGTTGCCTGACTTTTATCAACTTCTAGTTTGATGTTCATTTCCACTTGTAACCTATATGCTTCAGTTAAACTAAGCAGGAAAATCATGTTAGACTTGCTCTCCTCATGTTTTAAAACTTGCTCTATGTTTGGATCTTGTAAGGTCAATAAATATGTACTTAGTCTATGATCTCAGATCTGTACGTGTAATAATTTCCGAGGCGGCCCATACCTCCTTCAGAATGAGGAATATATAATCTTGGTGTACACTGATTTTTATAAATCATTTGATAAGCATGAAGCATGTTTCTTGTTTTCTTATCCAACTGATGCAGAATCTTTTGGGGTCAGTCAATCACCCTAAAACTGTAAGTTAGAATAGGAAGGATAAACTGGTCTGCAACTTAGACTTTGCTCCTACATGTCAGAGCTGTTTTCAGCATTAATTTTAGACTTCTAAAATATTCCTTACTAAGTTTTCTTTGCATTTGTTCATACTTCATTGTTGATCCTTCAGTTCGAAAATATTTATAAACGTCCTCTTGCTCAAGTTCTTTTATATCACATTGCTGTCCAAGACTGATATTTTTTGGTGCTGCAGCTTTCCTGCTTTAAAGGTTGCTTTTGCACACTTATCAAGACCAATTGACATTTTTATATCATCTGAGAAAGTTTTGACTACTTGTAGTTGTGCTTTCAGTTCCTCATCTGATGAACTATACAGTTTTAAATCATCCACAGAATGAAGATGAGAAGTATTTACACTTTATTGCTTTTGCGAGCCAAAATTGTAGCCATGACCTAATCTATTAAGTAGAAAGATTAATGGGTTAATGGCAAGACAAAAGAGTGACAGTGGCAAAGAGTCACCCTGGAATATCTCCCTTTGAATTTTTATCCCTGGGATAATAAAGTGTTCTTTATTATGTATTAGCTACAACATGGTTTGACACTGTTTCACAGTCACTGTAATGTAATTGATCAGTGTATAAATCTTATTCATTTATAAGTGCTCTTTTAGCCATGAATGTGGGATGCTGCCACATGGTTTTCTTTAGTCTATCCATGCCATACTTAGATTCTTCCCCTTTTTACAATTCCTCATTATAACAGTATTTAGCAAACAAATGAGCCTCTGTTCCATATAACATTCTTTTCTTACCCTTTTATTCTATTGCCATGATTGAGCATTTTTCTAAATGACTATAAACTCTGGCTGCATCAATTCCAGTATATAGTTTATACATCACTGAAAGACAAGTTAGCGGTCTATAGTTTTTAGGATATATTGCTGGTTCACTCTTAAGGAGGAGTTGCATTTTTCTGTTGTTAACCAGTTTGGCATCTGTTTCTGGTGTGCATATAAACAGTAGTTACTCGTGGCTAAATCTTCATGTGAAGATGTTAATCTGTTTAACCAGAAGTTAGGTACAGCATTTGGGCTTGAGGTTTTCCATTTAGGAACTTTTCTTTATTTTGTTTCAATTTCTCTGACCATTACTTCATCCCATTCCATATCCTGTACATTTGAACTTCTTATTTTTCCTTTTAATTCTTCTGTCCATTCAGCATCTTTGTTACATTTCTTACATTCTGCAGGATCTTCATAGATATTTCTCCAAATGGATCTATGTCTTCTTTTTTGGTGTTTTTTTAATTCCTTTTTTTCCCAATTCTCTATCAAAAAAAAAAAAACTTTTTTTGGGGTCATCAATAAATTGCTTATTTTCTACTTTTCTTTTAAATTTATCTACATATAAGTTTTTCTGCTTGTGCTGATATCTTTGGTTTACTCTCTGAAATAGTGTATGATAGATCCTGGTTTGTTCTAATACTGCATGTTGCTTTTCTCATGTCTGTCTTTCTGAGTATTTTTGTTAATCTGTTCTCTCTTCTGTACTCTTCTAACAGTGACACTTCTTGTTATATCTGCTTTATATTTTTTTCTATTCGATACTTCCATGATGGCATTTCATTTCTCTCCTTGCTTTCCCTTACAGCCCTGTATTTTTGTAATAAGACTTTCAGCCAAATTCAATAAACCCTACACGGTCCTTTTCTACCAGAAAGCACTGTGTAGAGGCTCGCACCACTGCACAATCAAGGTAAATGCCATAGCATGCTAATTACAACTTAAGCAGCTGACCTGCATGCCAATCGACCAAGCAAACACAGTGGAGCTAATCAACAAGCTATAAACCAACTATGTAGACTCCATGTAGGCTTTTCTTCTGAATTCCAAAACCTTCTGGAATGAATTCATGGAAAGGAGTCTACACAGAAAGAATGTTAGGGGCTGCTGCTGCTGCTTTAATTCATTTGCATGTGCAGAAAGCCTATGCTGCTTCTGCTGCCAATAGATCTAGGCCAAGAAGGAGAAGAGTTTTCAGGTCCCATTTAACTTTTTACCAACCTACATGATGTGGAAATTGTAGAGCACTGCAGGGTGGATAGATACACATGACAGGAACTCTGCAACCTCTGCCGCTCTCAACTCAGAGCCAACTGAGGGGAACTCATCCCAATGGAGTATGTGCAGTACTTAGGATCTTAGCTACAGGTACCTTTCAGAGACCAACAAGGGACATCCTGAGGGTGTCACAAAAATCAGAATCCAGGATCCTCCATCAATTCCTAAATGCTATGCTCCAACAAACCAGTGACCACATATATTTTCCCCGTACTCCTGAGGAGGGGGCCAGAAATATACAGCAGTTCTATCCTGTAGTGCACTACCCTCAAGTACTAGGGGTCATGCACAGCACCACCTGTGGATCAGGGTAGGCTGTATAGAAACAGAAAGGACTATCACTCTATTAACTGCTATGTTGTGTGCAATGCCAAGGGAATCATCTTGAACATGTATGCTGACAATCCTGGCAGCTACCACAACTCACATATCTGGCACACCTCCCAACTGTGCCAGATGTTTCCTAGGGGGGATATCCCATAGGGTTATTTACTGGGGGCTGCAGGTTATGCACTGGAACCATGGCAGATGACACCTATCAAAAATGCACACACACACACAGACACACACACACACACACACACACACACACACACACACACACACACACACACACTGAAGAACACTATAATGAGGCACACTCTAAAACCAGAAGCATCGCAGAGTGTGTGTTTGAGCTGCTGAAGTCATGGTTCAGGTGCCTAGATACATCTGGAGGAGCCCTGCAGTACAATCTATGGACATGTACTGAAATATTCCCAGTATGTGCCATGCTACACAACATCATCCTGAGAAAACAGCTTCAGCAGGATCAGAAAAGTTAACACCTGTGTGGTAATTTGTGGGCACTTACTGTATAACCACGGTGGTTGTCTATACACAGTTCTGCAATTAGCTTGCTGACATGGCTATGGCTACAGTTGTCTGTTTGTAGGTGGCCCTTTTGTGGGTTGCTTGTGTCAGCTGGGGGTCGGATATGGTGGGCTGTTTGTACTCCTCTGCATACATGTTCAGTCACAGTCCTTCCATGTTGGCCTATACCTATGGGACATATCTACAGAACGGGGGTGGGGGGGTAAAGACCAGGCCTTGTGGGATGCCACTCATATCCGCTTTGTAGTCTGACATGGATGCGGCATGTCTGACCATGTCAGTTCTGTCCTTGGTCTGGTTTGCAACCCCTCTACTGACATAGGGGTATATATTTAAGCTGCTGAACATATCCATACTGAACTCGTACGGTATTGTCTAGAAGCATGTGCACAGTTCAGCTACGCTGTGTGGACCACATTGCCCTCATCAATGACCTTAATGACTGCTTCAAATGGGTCAGACATGTTTAGGGGCAGGTTCTGCAGTTACAACAGCCACACTGTGTAGGGTCCAGTATCAGTAGGTCCACAATAGCCTTCTGTCTGCGGTACTTACTGATCCTTTCCATAGCTATGCAGAACAAGCTTGTCAGGATCCTGGGGTGGTAGTTTGGAGTATCCATTCAGGCAACACCTTTGTTGTGATGGACCACTGTTGTTGTACACTGCTCTTTGGGTACATATCCTGTGGTAAGGCTGACATTGGGCAGTAGTGTGATTTGGCATTCCATTATTCTTGGAGTCCATGTTGGCCTCAGCACAGGACACCATCACATACCTTTGCTGCTGTGTGTTACCTCAGCATCTGCAATGTCAGGGGACCATCAGTCTGCTGGGATAGGTATTTTGCACTCGGGGGGGGGCGGTGTTTGCATTACACCTGACAGGTTGTATGTTAGCAATATGTGTGTGTGTTTGGTATGTTGTTTGTAATATCTGTGTGATTCGGAGCATATCTGTGGATGCCCAACATGGTTCCTACCATCAGTTGGGTAAGCCTTGTGATTATCCTTAGTGTCCTGTACGTTTTGTATCTTCATAGGTTCATGGGTTCATACTAGGCTATACACCCTAGGCCATTAGTAAGCCTAGCCAGAGTGTGTGTGTCTTTTGCCACCCCTTGCTATGTTCAATTATGGCCATTTATGAAGTTCTTCACTGTGCCTTTGTCCGTCGTGACACAGTGAGGACCCCAGTATACATGTACGGTCATCCATCCACTTGGCAATATTCCTGTTGAGGGGTGTCAGTGAGGGACTCTGCCTACCATGGATTGGGATCCTGTTTCTGGGTGTGGGGAGCCTCTGGGTTATGTATCTGTCCCTCCAGCACATCTTATTTCATTATGTGTTGAGGCTGACATCTGTGACTCTCACAGCTCCAATGGCTTTGATTTCCTGTGGTGTAGCATGTCCATTACTCCTGTGTTGGACATGGCCTTGTACAACAGACATACAATGCCTCTGTGTAGGCAGTGTGTGACTGCAGTCAGCTGGGGTGTCTACAGCCAGGCAGCATATGACATATATTTCACACCCTTTATCCTGTTGGTGAGGTAACTATGAGGTCTTCCAAACTGCTGCAGGTGTCACGTACGGTCCATCCCATATGAGTCATTGTACTAGATTATGGGTCTGATAAGGGAACAGTACAGCGGCACAGTGACCTCTGTTGATGTTGATGTGAATCCTGTCATGATACGGTGTCCAGTATCGACAATCTTCATAGCCACGTTGGCATTGTGGGTGTCACATGACAGATTAATGTCGACCTGTGTCCCTAGGTCCCTCATTACTCCTTGCATACATAATGGTTTGACACCTATGTGGTAATTTGTGTGTACCTTGTCTGGTATTTGGTGGGACATTCATACTGTCCAGTGTCTTCGGATGTCTGGGTGGAGTTCTTGTGTGTGAGAGTGTGGTCTGTCGCATGCTACAGACTGTACAGCAGTTTTGACTACAGTTATGTGCACATAGGTGGTCTCCACTGCTTTGTGCATTGTCAGTTACCTGGCAATATGGGTGCCTGTGCTGCATATGGATACTCCCCCTCCTTTGATGTTTTGGTGCAGGTGTTGGGGCCATAACACATGATATGTGGTATAACCTAGTAGTGCTGGTGTGCTATCACTAGGCTTGCAGCAGGCTTCTGTCACTGCACAGACATCAATGTTCTCCATAATGGGAAGTGCCTCAGGGGCATGCATATTGCAGTTTACACATCTGGCATTGGTCAGCATTACCCTTATGTTTCCTACCACTTATGTTTTCTAGGGTGGTGGGTAGTCTTTTTGGCCTTGCCTACATACGGCTCTATGGAGGCGGCAAAGGCCTTATCCAGTATCCAGACGCACACGGGTAACAGCTGCAAGCCATCCCTGGAACAGCAGCATGGCTTGTCATGCTTGACATCTCAAGCAGACAGACATTAGACCCTCTTGGACCCTCTTGGACTGACAGATGTAACTGTGCCAGCTGTTAAACATGAGCATTCTGTGTTTGTACTGTGGCATCATTCTTGGTGAGTGTTGGATGCTGCACACGGCCAGTGTCATACCGCCCTGGGGTACATACTCAGAGGGACCATCCATGTCTCTTTTGATGTTGACCAGGGAGGTACATCTCAGGTAATTCACACCAGCATGGACATTGAATGCATCATATTTCTGCTTGCTTTGGGGTGACCTGCGTACTTGTGTTATGTGGCATTTTGTGGCAGCCTACAGGCAGCTTACTCTACCCTTTCCCTTGTTCAGTCTGGTGAGTGGGACAGCAGTGTGTCTGCCTATACAGACACCTATTATGACTGTATCAGGCATGTTGTTTCTCCTTCTGGCCTGTGACTGTTTGGCACACCAGCTTTGCATACTATTCATTGCATGTGCTATGTTTGAAGGTTGTGGTTGCTTGTGATCTGCTTTGGAGGCTTCTGTTGGTGTGGTGTGTTTGTAATTCAGGCCTCCAGGAATATTTGTCTGTGTTTATGTGTTTGGTTTACAGTTGTGGTAGGTCTATGTGGGACTGGGTTTGTGGTGTATGTGGTTACCTTCATCTCCTGACTAGTTTTGACAGTACTGGGTTGGTGGAGCTCAACCTCTGGTTTGGATACATGGATGCATCTATCACATATATTTGTATTTATTGGGGGATGTTGTGGTTGTCTGTGTACTTGGGACTGGTGTCACATTGCCTCTGGATTCACAGATTCTACTTGTTGTGGCTGGACTTAGTGGATTGTATGTGTGGACATATGTTATTGCCATACTACTGGTCAGTGATTACTTCCCTTTTTATGTTTGCTCTATCATGTGGTAGCTTCCTCATTCTCTTGCATGGTTTGGTAATGGCTGGAGTCCAGCATGCCAGATGCCTGCGTGTATGGCATTGTGTGTTGTTGTTATTTGTGATTGCATACTCCAAGCATTCCTGGCTGTGTTCATGGAATGCCTGTATAACATGTTCTGTGCTGTGTCCCATATTCTGCACTTGCACAGGGCCTTTTGTGGATTCAACATCGGTTTTGAGGGCTGCAACCTATGCTTTACACATGTTTTTCACTGTGGCATTCTGGCCAGGGACTGGGGTCAGGATGTGTATATCCAGTGTGATTACTCTATGGTCTGGTCTTACCATTGAGGGGTACACTTCTCATCTTGCCATCCAGTACACATGTTGCTGATTATCACATCCAGTATGCTTACCCCTCTTGTGGGAGTGGTACATTATTCCTGGGCATTTTGGTTTATGGAATCTGGGTAATTTTCTCCTACTGTGTTGGTGCTAGTATAATGCTCCCGGTGTATGTCTGGGTATTTTCAGTCAAGCAATATAATGTGGTTTGGGGGGCTTGATACATTCATGTATTCCGACATAGGCCAGGTGCAGTTCCTGGTATTAGGACAGTAGTCTGCAGCAGGCTATATACTGGGAGGCGGTTTTAGCCATTGGTATTTGACCCTGGCTAATCCATGCTGCTTCGTGTTGTGGTACCAACATGGGGGTGTGGTTATCCTTGCCATTTCTTGCTAGTCACCCTCCTTTTGTAGCTTGTTCCATGTTTTGCAGCTGTACAGCACAGTATGAGGTGTGACCTGGTAGTGTTAGGGTGCTGATGTGAGCCTTGACCCAGTTCTCTATTACAGGACTGGTATCTACATTCTTCATACTGTGTGCATTTACACTGCACACATCTTGCTGTTTATACATCTGTCATTCGGTAGCATTACATCTAGGTTCCTATCCCTTGTAGAACCTATGAAGGTGGGTTTGTGTTTTGAGACTTACCTATTCAGGGCATGCTGTGGGTACTGACAGCCTTTGTCAGTATCCATGGGGCATGACATGATAGGTGCATGCCACCCCTAGAAGGTGGTGCATCATGTCAAGCTCCGCATGTCTTCCCAGCCTGAAACACATTGGCTCCCCTTTGACTAACTGCATTACTTCAGCCAGTTATTGCACTTGATCATCCCATCGTCATTTTGTGGCTTCATGCTTGGTGAGGGTGGATGTTAGTCAGGGTGCTCAGGTGTGCATATAGTACATGGTGTTACATTACTTAACACATGGCATTCATGCCTCAGGTGGTGCTGCAGGGCTGCCTCTGTCGGATGCACATATTACACTTCCCTGTACATGTTTGTGAGCAGGTCATGTCATTTTAGGCATCCATGTTATTATTTGAGTGAGTCAGAGGGGGTATCATTCCCAGAGTTCCTACTGAGCCAGTGTATGTGCTATGCGTTGCCTCTTTGCCAAGGCCAGGGCATACTGGGCACGCCTCCTTCTGCCTACTGGGGCAGGCTCAGGTTGTTCCTCCTCCAAGTCACGCCTGCCTGTGATGGCCTTGGCAATGGTGGGGGGCTGTTTGGGCCGGCCCTATGCTGGTCCTGCTGCAGCTGTTTTCGCAAGATCATATTATGTAGCATAGCACATACCATGACAATTTGGGTACATGTAGTTGGTGTGTACTGCAAGGCTCCACCAGATGTGTCCAGACACCGGAACCGTGACTTGAGCAGCCCAAACACACGCTCTATTACATTACGTGTTTGTGCGTGTGCCTCATTATGGTGTTCCTGTTCAGGTGTGTGTGCCTCAGGGATGGGTGGCATCAGCCACAGCTCCAGTGCATAACCTGCATCCCCACTAGGTGTCCGTGTGGGATGTCCCCATTGGCAAATGTCTGGTACAGCTGCGTCAAATGCCAGATGTGGGAATCATGGTAACTCCCAGGGCAGCCAGCACACACATTCATTATTATGCCCTGGGCATCACACATGACCTGGCAGTTGATGGAGGGGAAGCCCTTGCGGTTAATGTAGGCCCTACCCCGCTCACCGTCTGGTGCTTTGATGCGTATGTGCGTGCAGTCTATTGCACCCAGTACCTGAGGGTATTCCGCTATTTGCTGGAAGAGACGCATATTGCTGGCCAATACCTCACGGGCATTGGGGAAATATACATGATCACCGACATGTGCTGACATGGCATCCAGGAACTGGTGCAGTACCCTGGAGGCTGATGCCTGTGATACCCCATCATATCGCCAGTTGGTCTCTGGAAGGTACCTGTTGCTAGTATTCTTAGGCCAACACATATCTTGGTTTCCACTGGGATGGGTTCCCTCTGTTGGTTCTGTGTGTGAGGCGTGGCCTGCACAGCTCAACAATTTGCTGCAGGAGCTCTCTGTCCACTCTATAGCTCTACTATCTCCAGCTCATGTAACCCGTGGTAGGTGACCCTGGGCCTGTACACTCTTCTCCGTCTCCTCACTGTGGGTTGTCTGGCACCATCTGCATTGTCACCACCCTCAGCAAGTTGCCTATGTCTCATTATGACAGCTATGGCAGCCCCTAACATTTCTGCTCTGAGTTCAGCTTTTTCAGTTTTCACTTCTATTAGCTTACTCCTGTCTTGCAGTGTCTCTTTAGGGAAACATCCTGCACTACTGTTTGCAGAGTTTTAAGTGCTGGGCTGGGCTACTATTCTGCCTGCGTAATTGCCTGCTTCTAATTGTTTTCACCTGCTAGCTTCAGCAGTTATCCCTGCTAGCTTCCTATTAATTCTGTTGCTTCCTTTTTCCTCTCTGTTTCCTCAGGGGGGAGCAACGTGCATACCATCAGAAACACGCTCACAGTGGCTTACACGCACGCACACATGCTTACATGGTTCAGAATCTACTTATTCAGGTTAAAACGCGCGTACACCCACGCAAACACTGTTACACATCTGCCAACAGCCTCCAACATACTCAGCCTGCCCTACACGCGCGCACACCCGCGCAAACAGTGTTAAACATCTCCCAACATGCTCCCACATGCTCAGTCTGCCTTACACATGCGCACACTGCCCTACTCGCGCTTCATGGCGCGCACACGTGCGCATGTACGCCCAGCAAGAAACTTTGGTGTAGGTAACAGTGTACACCTTCCATTTCTTGACTTTCCATGACTTATCTAGTGACACATCTCTTTCCATGATCTGTGCCTGTCATCTGTCATGTTACACTGGCCTCCAATGAACTGCATTTCTCTCTACCATTTCCCCCGTGTGATGTCACCTATCTCCTACTCTATTCCTCCCCCTTATGTATCTCTTACACTACTCAGACTGTGCTCATTTGCTATGTGACTGTGAGATTCAGTATCCTAACCCTCATTTACATGAGATTGCCTAGTAATGCTTAGTTACATGTCTTAGACTCAGCTTCCCCCCTTAGTGACCACTACACTGTGGCCATGTTGTTTTTGGTCTGCTGGTCCCTGCATTGTCATTCCATGTATTGCATGAAACCCACATTTGTGGGTTTATAACCTTAATTTTCATGTTTTATACAGTGCAGCCCATTTGCACGGGGCTGCACTGGGTTTAAACATCGGCGATCGCCGAAAAAAAAAATTATATTTTTATTATTTTGGCATCGGGTTATATTGCCAATGGCCACATATTTGGCCATTGGCATGCTGCCTGAGTCATATGCACCCTTTTTTTGGAGCTGACATGGCTCCTTTGTGGAATTTGCAGAAACGTACTCAGCTGTCAACTGAGTACATTTCTGCAGCTAAAACGTCTCTTACACGGACTGGTTTCTGCTTCGTGGATCGCTAATATACCTCATTTGCATACCTTTCAGATGCAAGTGAGGTATTTAGCATGTCCACGCCCCGTCCATGTAAGAGACGTTTTAGCTGGTCTCTTACACGGAGTTTAGGGCTGTTCCTGGATCGCGAGGCTTGCATGGAGTGTTGCACGTCTCTTACATTCCGCGCAAGCCTTCGTGAATCCTGCCCGTAGTGTTTAAGTGGTTCTATTATATTACATGATTTCATTAATCTGGTATTTAGGAATGGTAAGGCTTTGGGGCTGATATCAAGGCTTTTGATGTGTCTTTGGTATATTATTATTCAAGGCGGGGACCAATCTTTGTTCTTTGGGTTATATTCAGCTATTTGCAATACTCTATTAGTATTCATAATTGAGTAATATGTCTCAAAAATGGGAAGATCTAGGCCACCTTTGTTTTTTGGGGTCATGAGTTTGCTGTATGAGATTCTGTTTTTTTTTTTTTTTTGGTTCCCATATAAATTTTGCAAGCAAGTTGTGAATTTGTTTAAAAAATTATTGGGTATGGTTAACTGAGTAGTCATGAAGATATAAAGTAATCTGGGTAAAACATTCATTTTAATTACAGAAACTTTGGCCAGAAATGGTAATTTTAGATTTTTCCATCTATTAAGGTCTAAAATAATATGCTGACATTTTTGAGTTATATTGTTTGAGTAAAAATCTTTATTGTTTGTGGAAAAAGTAATGCCTAAGTAGTTGATTTCTTCTTTTGTTTTTAAATTTCCTACCAGGGGTAAAAGAGAGAATGGTTTAGGAGTTTTTAAGGGGAAGATTTTAGTTTTTTTTTATATTTAATTTGTAGTTTGATATCTTTGAGAAGTGTTCAATAGCAGATAATATTTTATTTATATCTGAGATTGGTGTGGTACAATAAATATTCAAATCATCTGCAAAAGCTGAGAGAAAGATTTTGGTGTTATAAATTATTGGGGGGTTTTGGTATAGATTTTGTTTAATACTTAGGAAGAGTGGCTCCAAGTATAAGTTAAAGAGTATAGGAGAGAGAGGGCATCCTTGATGGGTTCCATTCTTAATTGGGATTCTCTTTGACCAAGTTTTGTTAATATAAAGAGATGTATAGGGGTTATTGTATAGTATTTGTAGGATCTGGATAAACTTTTGGGGTATATTAAAATAAGGTAACATTTGAAATAGAAATTCTATATTTACTCTATCAAAGGCTTTGTGAGCATCAATAACTAATGCATATATATTTAAGTTATTATGATTAGCGTAAGAAATTAGTGTATTAAGAGTTAATGTATTATCACTCGTTTGTCTAAGTGTTGTAAAAACAGATTGTTCAGGGGAAATAATTTTATCTAGTAGGTTTTTCAGTCTGTTTGCATGTATAGATGTTAAAATTGTGGTGTCCATGTTTAATAGTGAGATAGGTCTATAGCTATCTGGGTTTTTTGGGTCAGCTTGTTCTTTGAGTATTGAAATAGTTTTGGATGGATTAAAATGTATATCATTGATTTTATTGTTTATTATATAGTTCAGTATGTGGAACAGAATTTGATCTAAGATGGGGGAAAAGGTTTTATAAAATTCAGCAGTGAGGCCATCTGGGCCTGGGGCTTTATGTGTTTTCATTTGTTGAATCGCTGAAGTTATTTCATTAATAGAAATAGGTCCGCTTAAATTTTCCTGTTGATTTGGGTCTATTTTCAGGAAATTGAGTTTTTAGAGAAAGCGTGTTCTATCTTCTTTTGAGGATGGTAGTAGCTGATCTCTATAGTCTATGAATATATTAGTTCAAAGGTTTTAGTAATATCTTCAATTTTAGTGTAATGTTTGTTTCTGTAAAGTATTTCAGATATTTGGGAGGGAGAGTTAGTTTGGGTTATAATTCTGGCCAGTGCTCGAGATGGTATTTGTACTTCATTAGCATAGTTGGCTAACATTCTGGTTTCATAAAATGATAATTTGTTGTTATGTAGGAGGTATAGGTCTTTTTGAAGTTTCAGGATTTCTGTTTCTGTTTGAGTTTTATAATTAGTTAATAGGTCATTATCAAGTTTTTTGTATTTTGGTTTCTAAGTCCTGTTCCTCTTCAAATTGATTTTTTTTTATAGTAAGCTGCTTTTTTAATGAGTATTCCCCTATTTTGCACTTTGGTTGCTGCCCATTCAATATCCAGAGGTAAATGAGAGTTAGGAATGTTAGACAGGGTTGATTTCAGTAAGGATTTAATGTCATTTATTATCTCCTTTTTGGTTAGAAGGTTGGGGTTCAGGGACTAATTGTAGCCTCTTTTCATTGTATTATTCTTTGGATTTCCATTAAGGTTTAGAGTAATTTTGGAGTGATCTGAGAGGTATCTAGTGTGGGCGGTTGTTTTTGGGTCTAGCTTGATGAATGAGTCCGAGATTAGAAAAAAGTCTATTCTCAACCACATTTTGTGGCATTGAGAGTAAAATGTGAATTTGCTGGATTTATTTGGACTATCTCCATATTTAAAGGGGTCATAAAGTTTGTAATCCTGTATAAGTTCTTTTAGGGCTAGATGTGCTTGTTTGTTAGGTGCTATAGTTGTATTCGATTTGTCTTGGTCGGAATTTGATATGTGTTCCAGTCACCACCTAGGACCATATAATAATTTTGGAATTTGTTTATGATAGGGTATAATGAAGTGAGGAAAATGTGTTGATTTTTACAAGGGGCATAGACATTAAGGACCAAAAGAGGTTTAGGAAGACTTGGGGTTAGAATAGTTACATAGCACCACATCCCCTCCTTGTCCACTTTAGTTTCTAAAATTTTGTCTTGGAATTGCTTTTTAATTATTATAGCTACCCCAGGAGTCAAAGATGGTTGCTGTTCTGTCAGCACTGCTAATCCTTAGCTCTCCTATCTGGAATAAAACTAACCCAGAAGATAAACCAGAACCAATTTCAACAAGATATTTTGTAATATCAATTCTAAATAACTCCTAAATAAAACCATCAAGAAGAAGTGACTGGTCTAGCTTCTGAATAACTAAGATTGAAAAGGATACAGTGAGGTTAATACAAGCCATGTGCTTTTGCAGCCGTGCATACTGAAAACTACACTCAAACCTGGAGATAACATCACTGCAAGATGTCGAAAGAAGATAAAAATATGGACACTACCACATCCAAAACCAAAATTTCTGACTTACTATCTCCTGAAAAAGATATAAACTCTAAAAGAAGATAACAAAACAACCAGATGCCTCTAAAAATGGAAACAAAAACAAGTCTGAACAACCAGAAAATCTGGAGGATATTAAGACAGCTCTACTTCCCATCCAAGAAGCAATAAAAGATCATTCTGTACAGCTACAATCATTTGGAGATACCTTTAACTAAATAATGAACAGATTGGATAAATCTGAAGCCCAAATCATCAAAAATGAGGAGAAAATAACTTTAATAATAAAAAAAACTGACTCTCACGATAAAGAAATCCAAAATATCCAAGCAAAGATTACAGATCTGGAAGCAAGATCCAGAAGGAATAATATCATCATAAGAGGCATCCCAGAATCTGTAACTCACAATGAACTGATTTCTTCCATCCCCCAAATATTCAGCATCCTGCTCAAAGAACCTGGAATAGCTAAACAAATAATAATAGAAAGAGCTCATAGAGCTCTGAGAGAAACCCAAGTACTATATAAACTCAGACCTGTATATGCAAAACTATTAAACTTTCAAGATGTTAACACAATTTTGTTGACTGCTAAAAAAATGGAGGAACTGTTAACTGGAACAATAACACAATATCGTTGGCTCAAGATCTTGCCCTTCAAATAAGACAAGCAAGACAGCTTCTTTCCTCCTACTGCAAATTCCTGATTGAAAGAAAAATAACATTTCAAATGAAATACGCAAACATACTAATTTTCCACATGGAAGGAATTAAATATATGATCACCAATCAAAAAGAAGCCAGAGAAACCTTTCTTGCTTTTTCAAAATAATTCCCCCACTGGATCGTTAAATGCACTCACCGGAGTGATGATTGGTATCAAATGGATGATTGCACACATTTCAGTGCTCCAAGTCTGGTTCTTGACTTCTGGACACATGCTGGGCCTTCTTAGGCCTCTACCAATGGTATTTTAGTATTTTTTCTTCATCTCCCAAGCCACTTGGCTTTGTCAAGGAAAAACCTTATATTCTTTCTTTTGTTTTTTTGGCACATTCAGTTGTTGCCTGACTTTTATCAACTTCTAGTTTGATGTTCATTTCCACTTGTCACCTATATGCTTCAGTTAAACTAAGCAGGAAAGTCATCTTAGACTTGCTCTCCTCATGTTTTAAAACTTGCTCTATGTTTGGATCTTGTAAGGTCAACAAATATGTACTTAGTCTATGATTGCAGATCTGTACATGTAATAATTTCCGAGGCGGCCCATACCTCCTTCAGAATGGGGAATATATAATCTTGGTGTACACTGATTTTTATAAATCATTTGATAAGCATGAAGCATGTTTCTTGTTTTCTTATCCAACTGATGCAGAATCTTCTGGGGTCAGTCAATCACCCTAAAACTGTAAGTTAGAATAGGAAGGATAAACTGGTCTGCAACTTAGACTTTGCTCCTAGATGTCAGAGCTGTTTTCAGCATTAATTTTAGACTTCTAAAATATTCCTTACTAAGTTTTCTTCGCATTTGTTCATACTTCATTGTTGATCCTTCAGTTCCAAAATATTTATAAACGTCCTCTTGCTCAAGTTCTTTTATATCACATTGCTGTCCAAGACTGATATTTTTTGGTGCTGCAGCTTTCCTGCTTTAAAGGTTGCTTTTGCACACTTATCAAGACCAATTGACATTTTTATATCATCTGAGAAAGTTTTGACTACTTGTAGTTGTGCTTTCAGTTCCTCATCTGATGAACTATACAGTTTTAAATAATCCACAGAATGAAGATGAGAAGTATTTACACTTTATTGTTTTTGCGAGCCAAAATTGTAGCCATGACCTAATCTATTAAGTAGAAAGATTAATGGGTTAATGGCAAGACAAAAGAGTGACAGTGGCAAAGAGTCACCCTGAAATATCTCCTTTTGTATTCTTATCCCTGGGATAATAAAGTGTTCTTTATTATGTATTAGCTACAACATGGTTTGACACTGTTTCACAGTCACTGTAATGTAATCGATCAGTGTATAAATCTTATTCATTTATAAGTGCTCTTTTAGCCATGAATGTGGGATGCTGCCACATGGTTTTCTTTAGTCTATCCATGCCATACTTAGATTCTTCCCCTTTTTACAATTCCTCATTATAACAGTATTTAGCAAACAAATGATCCTCTGTTCCACATAACATTATTTTCTTACCTTTTTATTCTATTGCCATGATTTAGCATTTTTCTAAATGACTATAAACTCTGGCTGCATCAATTCCAGTATATAGTTTATACATCACTGAAAGACAAGTTAGTTGTCTATAGTTTTTAGGATATCTTGCTGGTTCACTCTTAAGGAGGAGTTGCATTTTTCTGTTGTTAACCAGTTTGGCATCTGTTTCTGGTGTGCATATAAACAGTGCTTACTCGTGGCTAAATCTTCATGTGAAGATGTTAATCTGTTTAACCAGAAGTTAGGTACAGCATTTGGGCTTGGGGTTTTCCATTTAGGAACTTTTCTTTATTTTGTTTCAATTTCTCTGACCATTACTTCATCCCATTCTATATCCTGTACATTTGAACTTCTTATTTTTCCTTTTAATTCTTCTGTCCATTCAGCATCTTTGTTTCATTTGTTACATTCTGCAGGATCTTCATAGATATTTCTCCAAATGGGTCTATGTCTTCTTTTTTGGTGTTTTTTTTTATTCCTTTTCCCTTGTTTCCCAATTCTCTATCAAAAAAAAAAAAAAAAAAAAAAACTTTTTTGGGGTCATCAATAAATTGCTTATTTTGTACTTTTCTTTTAAATGTATCTACATATAAGTTTTTCTGCTTGTGCTGATATCTTTGGTTTACTCTCTGAAATAGTATATGATAGATCCTGGTTTGTTCTAATACTGCATGTTGCTTTTATCATGTCTGTCTTTCTGAGTATTTTTGTTAATCTGTTCTCTCTTCTGTACTCTTCTAACAGTGATACTTCTTGTTATATCTGCTTTATATTATTTTCTATTCGATACTTCCATGATGGCATTTAATATCTCTCCTTGCTTTCTCTTACAGCCCTGTATTTTTGTAATAAGACTTTCAGCCAAATTCAATAAACCCTACACGGTCCTTTTCTGTCAGAAAGCACTGTGTAGAGGCTCGCACCACTTATTTACAACTTAAGCAGCTGACCTGCATGCTAATCGACCAAGCAAACCAACTATGTAGACTCCATGTAGGCTTTCCTTCTGAATTCCAAAACCTTCTGGAATGAAGCCATGGAAAGGAGTCTACACAGTAAGAATGTTAGGGGTTGCTGCTGCTGCTTTAATTCATTTGTATGTGCAGAAAGCCTATGCTGCTTCTGCTGCTGCTTCTGCTGCCAATAGACCTATACCAAGAAGGAGAAGAGTTTTCAGGTCCCATTTAACTTTTTACCAACCTACATGATGTGGAAATTTTAGAGCACTGCAGGGTAGATAGATACACATGACAGGAACTCTGCAACCTCTGCCGCCCTCAACTCAGAGCCAACTGAGGGGAACTCATCCCAATGGAGCATGTGCAGTACTGTGGATCTTAGCTACAGGTACCTTTCAGAGACCAACAAGGGACATCCTGAGGGTGTCACAAAAATCAGAATCCAGGATCCTCCATCAATTCCTGAATGCTATGCTCCAACAAACCAGTGACCACATATATTTTCCCCGTACTCCTGAGGAGGGGGCCAGAAATATACAGCAGTTCTATTCTGTAGCGCACTACCCTCAAGTACTAGGGGTCATGCACAGCACCACCTGTGGATCAGGGTAGGCTGTATATAAACAGAAAGGGCTATCACTCTGTTAACTGCTATGTTGTGTGCAATGCCAAGGGAATCATCTTGAACATGTATGCTGACAATCCTGGAAGCTACCACAACTCACATATCTGGCACACCTCCCAACTGTACCAGATGTTTCCTAGGGGGGGATATCCCATAGGGTTATTTACTGGGGGCTGCAGGTTATGCACTGGAACCATGGCAGATGACACCTATCAAAAATGCACACACACACACACACACACACACACACACACACACACACACACACACACACTGAAGAACACTATAATGAGGCACACTCTAAAACCAGAAGCATCGCAGAGTGTGTGGTTGAGCTGCTGAAGTCATGGTTCAGGTGCCTAGATACATCTGGAGGAGCCCTGCAGTACAATCTATGGACATGTACTGAAATATTCCCAGTATGTGCCATGCTACACAACATCATCCTGAGAAAACAGCTTCAGCAGGATCAGAAAAGGAAATGAGCACACACCCCACCACCACTGCCAAGGTCACCCCAGCCACAGGCAGATGAGGCATCAGAGGGGGAACCTCCAGCTGCTGTGGGTGTAGGCAGGTGTAGACATTCTCACTATGCCCTTACATTGACTAAGAAACAATGCATAGGACACTAAATCACACCTAGGCACCTAAAACCTTCCTCCTACAAAGATACATATAGTAATAGTGATGCCAGGCAATTCTCACAACCTTTACCTCCCTATGTATTGGCTGTGTACTGCTTGCATCAGACAGAGTAATCCCTGAACTAAAACTGTGGCAACTGCTGCATTTACAAGGCATGTCTTGAACCTGGAATGTATTGTGTAATAATATGAATGTGTGGCATATCCTTGCATTTCATTACTTGGTACTGCAAGCACTTAAAATGTGAGAGATTTGCACAGAAATGATTTTAATATGTGACAGCAGAGAAATATTTGACATAAATGTGTAGGCTGGATCCAAAATTAGCAGGCAAATGGCACATTTGGCTAAAAAAGCATCTTTGAATTGCTAAAAGTGCTCTCAAATGACCTACCCCTGAAACATGACTACAAATTTAATACAGAATATTCCATGTGAAGGTATTGCCAATCATATATGCCAGTGAAATACTTTGACAAACTTGCCCATGCCATCAGTAAACATCTAACTAATGCATATTGATAAAGGTGTAAAAGCATCTGATAATCAAAATACATATATAAAGGATTATTCATAAGTACATGTCAGGATATGCACTATGTAGCTGACATAATGCAGGCATACATTCTCAAAATCAGTAATCCTCTGTGCTGACTGAACCTAAAGTAACAAGCTCTCTTTTGTGTTTACCACATAAACAGGTTTGCTCACCTTCAGTTACCCTAACTTCATGATTGCTTTTTCTGGTGTAGATTCAGGACTGTCAGCATGGTGAAGATGCAAATCAGGTGTAAGCATATTAGAATTGTTGAATCCCAAATCCTTCACTCCGTGTGTAGCAAATATAAACATAGTGCAGGCACTCCCTTGGTATTTGTGTTTAATGGATTGCAACTATGAATAATTACTGGTTGGGAGAAGGTAGACACAACAGCAATGCAGACTGCCATGCAGCCAGTGGTTTGGTCAGATTAGGCATAAAAAGTGTTAGATGTTCTTTTGTCAAGGTTGTAAATGTAAGTATGCAGCACATATTTCACAGGTTCTGTTGATTAACTTCCAAGCTCTCCTTCAATTGTTGGGAGCTGAATATGATATTATTACCATTTAATATCCTCCCACATGTTAAGGCCAATGATATAGAATGGCTAACAGACTGCATGTCTCAGATTACTGGTCAGATAAGAGAAAAATGACTAGCAAACACAGAGCAGTAGTACAGAGCTGTATATTTGCAAGTAATAATCATAACTGGTTGTGTGATCACTTAGAACACTATGTCCAAAAACAATACATGTACAAGTGACAGTTGCATGGTTTCATATTACTGTAGATGATGTTGTAGTTGGTAGTATGCATAATGATTTCAGTTCCTTGCTGCAAAGCTGCTTGCATTGCCAAGAAGGATGACACTCTCTTTTAGTGTTCTGAAGGTTCAGTAGATTGAGGGATCAAATCTCAACCTCCATAGAAATTTCTAATGTGCCCTAAAATTTTGTATTGTGTATGTCTTATACTGTATTTCCTCATTTCAGCTACATTCTCCTTTATTTATTTTTTTCTTTAATAATTTTTTGGGGGGCAGTGTTTGTGTGATGCAGTGCTTAGTGCAATCATGGGAATACACAAAATAAATGGCAATTTTTGCTCCGCTTATCTCATTTGCGTGAAGTGCGACAGTGCACAAACTAGATAACTGGACCACTCAGGAAGCAGACAGGAACCAGACAGACAAAAATAGAAACCAATTACATTCAGTTACTTCTACTGGAAATCATGCAAACCCACTAAATGGTGTTTTGCAGTAGTTAACAGAAAGACCTTAAGAATGATTAGTAAATTAGGGAAGGTCATGTAGCTAGTCTTGTGGCAGCAGGTGTAAGTGTAGAGCTGGAGTGCAAATGGTCTTGAATTCTAGTATAGGGTATGCAAGATTTTTTTTACTGTTGTGACATTGCAGGCTATAGCAACGAACTAAAACATAGACAACTCGTATTTCAACTTTCTTGTGACAACAGGTTTAAGTGTAGGACTCCCATACATTTGCTCCTAGGTTAATTGCAGGATATTGCTCCCCAGACCTCTACTGAAAATGGACATATATCCAGCTGGACTAGCCCGGTCAACAAATGTAAAATAAAATAAATAAAAATAAAATAAATAAATAAACAAATAAATAAATAAATATTCCATACACTTATTGTTATTCTACTTCCCATTATATTATTTCTCATTTATAACACTTTAGATAGTGGAGCTGCTATTAATTATATGAATGATGGATGAGATTAACCATACAATTGCAATTATTTCATTCCTCGCTGCTTGGTACTGCTACTCTCCACTTAGCATCATGCAAAAACGTTGGGCAGTTTTGCACACTAAAGTAAATATGATAACTGAAATTGACTGGAAAGCATCAGTCTCCATTGTACTACATTTGCTGGTAGACATGGCTGCATTAGTGGGGAAGGGGCCAGGTTTAGGGCACAGAAGCAGGATTTCCAGGATTCTAGGATATTTATTGGAGTCCTAGTAAAGCACCACAGTCACAAGCTTTTGCAGGAGGACTACTCCTGCTCCCAGTACATGTCTGCAGCTTGGAATAGTATAGCCCAGGTTCACTGTATTCAGTGCCACTGCTATCCTGCACACTGGAAAGCAATGCAGGTATCACTTTAATGGCCTACATATGAGGATGAGGTTTACTTTCAACTACTGGTTGGAGGAATTTAGGATTAAGGACATCCTACACCTGTGTAAGTATCAGCTACAGAGAGTACTAGTAAGACTTAGAAAGCTGAATATATACAAGGCTGGCATGCATAATGGTGTTCTGTTCTTTCTTTTTTTTTCATAGTTGCCAGTGATTGGGAGCTCAATGTCCAGGCCCATGGGGCTAGGCCAGAGTGACTGATAGAAGCAAGTGGTATGTATGCATCAGAAGGGAAGTGTTATTATAGCATCACACGTTAAAGATAGCTTTTTGTATTTTATAAAGTTATATCAAATTGAACATGCATATCCCAATTGTAAAACTAAGAATGTATGCATTACTCTGTAGCACAAACCAATTTTAAGAGATCAATATTAGAGTTTAGTCAGAGGTTGTGGGTTTAAATACACAATTCACCACTATACCATACCATGCTGTTATTTCTCCAATAATATTCACATTACATTAAAACCTTTATACCAGTGGCACAAGTGCCTGCTTTAATCTGTAATCTGCATAACTGGAACACACATATGTGCAATATGTGCACATTTCAAGGATTACTTGCAGCAGTCTGTAATACAGTGTATATCTGTTAGGAGGTAGACTTAAATGAACAACTTAAGATAATAGAATTGTATAATTGTAGTAATGCATTGTATGTCACATATGATAGTACTAATTTTCTCTTTTTTCTCTCACTCCAGTCCTTATAGCTCTTTTTTTATTTTCCTTATTTTTATTTTATTTTATTTTTAAAAATATTTTTTAGTTTTGTTTTGTTTTATGTTTTTTTTTATTTTACTTTTATTTTATTGTTATTTTTTATTTTTATTTTAATTTTTTATTTTCAATTTTTATTTTTATTATGTGCTGTCAAATTGTGTCTATGTCATCCATGGGTGCAACATCACTAAATGATCCACAACACAGAGGCATAGACCAGTCCCACTGGATCAGCCTGCCCTACTCCACTGGCAGCAGCAACCATGGCCAGCATGTCGCAGCATGTCTGGGAGCCACCATAGCAACACTGACTCTGCAGTCACTGCACTACCTGTGCCCTTAGGTAGTCCTGCCCAGTGGCTGGTCCAGTGGTAACCTTGGGTGCAGTGGCAGAGGTGGTGATGTCAGCACTGGCAGTAATTTGCCAGAGATGGTGCATGGCTCATGCAATGCACGCTGGATGGAGAGGATACTCTACCTCATGTTCTATACCAGGACAAGAAGGAGGAGATGACAAGCATTGCAGCTGAAGCCATGGGCAGAGTAAGGTGACTGTTATAATAGTCCAGGGATTGAGGACTCATTTCTCACTGTCTCTAAGCTTGACAGCCATGGGCCCAGTTTGTCACCACTCTTACCCCAATCATGGTGTCCCCCAACTGCTTTGTGTCAATCACTGTTCCTGTCTCTTGTCTTATTTATCTTGTCTGTCTGAAGTTGCCTCCTCATCTGTCCAACTCACCTGTCCTACACATACCTACATCCCTTCCTCAACATTTATTTCTCTCAAATAAAAAATAAATGGACCTGTCACTCAAAAAAATCACCCCATACATTGCTCTCCATTTTGCACACATGTCTTCTTGATACATGGCTATTTGACATGATTACATTGTGGTCACCCCTCTCTCTCTGGAGGTGACAGCCCCAATTCAGTTAATATTCTGCACATATTTTCAGTTTACCCTGTTAATGAAATGGATAGCTATGGCTCTTTCCTACCACCCTCCTGTACATTCCTGTCCTGCTTTCCCTTTGTCCTCCCCCCTGCTTTCTCCCCATTTCACCACTTTCCTATCTACCCAATTCTAACACCTTTAATCTGGTCAAAAAATAGAATCACACATAATACACATAAGTAGCAGAAAAGGTAATGGATCCCTTCACTTTTTTGGGCTCTATGTTTGTGCAGAGGTGCGCACATCATACCAACATGTGGCAATAGTGAGTAGCTGCAAACTGCACAATGCCACTTAACTCTACTACACTATGGCAATGCACAGCAACACATTTACTGTAAAAGAATTCATGTCATTACTTTAACAATGTTTTTGGAAAAGTATTTAAAATTGTTACATACACCTAGATTCAAACCTCATCAGGGCCCAAAAAGAAATGTGTCAATACATTTACGTCTCCTTCCACAGAGTCAGTTAAGCAGCAGATGTGTTTTATAGACTCAATATTAACTGTCAGAGATTGGCAATATGGCTCACATCTGTGCACTGCTTAGCTATGTGTGAACATCCATATCTTGTATGTGTATACACTTTGCTAACTATCACTCAAACCTGCTGCTCACCACGCTATAGAATAATAAATATTTGTATGTATTACTGTTGTTTACTATCCATTTCCTGTCTGTGACATGAAATTACATGTGGAAACATAAAATGAAGGCCCTATCTAACAATATGTCACATATGTACAATACAGCCATGTGTTGTCAGCCCCCCAAAGCACTGCAAACCTGGTGTTTTAGAACTTCTTCCACACACATATCAGCTACACTACAGAAAGTAATATCAAATGTGTGAAATAAAATGCACATCAATGTGGCAACATGAAGATCTACAACTGTTGACCCATATGCCTAAACAGCCTTATCTGCAAGGCTAGAGAAGGAGTCAGCATGGACCTTTACCACAGGGACATAGGTGACCTTCAACGCACTGGACCGGACCCATTTTGTTTTTGTGAAGCGTTGATCTGGCTTATTGAACCTTGTAGACTTCTTGAATACTGACCTCAAAGGCCTGGAAGAGGGATCAAAGGACATACCACCTATGTTGAGTTATCCAAGGCCTTTGACACTATACCCCATTCATGTCTCATAATGAATTTCTCCCATCTGAGAAATAAACCATATATTACAAGTGGATAGCCAACTGGCTCACCAAAAGAAAACAAACTCTCAAAGATGGGGACTGTACCTCCACCACTAGCTCACTTACCAGTGGAATACCATAAAGATCTGTGCTGGGTCCTCAACTGTTTGAAAACTACTTCTCTGAAGCCCAGCCAATGATAGGTGGCCTGGGGTTTACCAAGTTTGCAGATGACTGCTAACTGGATGCAATCACAGAGTCCCCAATGATGGTAGCATATCACATAAGGGGCTGACACAGACAAATGTTCGGAAGTAAACTCATAGACTAACCTTAACGCAAACAATGCCTTCTGGACCCCTTTGGCAAATAAGCCTCCTGATAATTATAATATACATACCACCTTTCTAAGCTCAAACACAGTTTTGTGAGATCTGGGAACACATGTTGATAGCAATTTACACTTTCATCACCATATGTCTATAGTGGTGAGACTCATGCATTCTGCACTGGACATCTTATACATATGGATATCTCATCCAAGACCAGAGAGGTCATAGATCTACTGTACTCCACCCTTATCAGATCATTAATTGAGTACAATGTTCCCTTTCTGTCTGTACCACACCAAACACCTTCAGCAATTTGACAAAACATAGAGGTTTGTGACTGGGAGAATCCAGTGCCTCCACACATGACATACCTGTAACTACTGACAGAGCTGTCTCTGTACTCAGTATCATGTAGGTTGCTGAGAAGTGACCTATGTCTTGCCTGCAGAACAGTCTCAGAGCCTGCTCTATTGGAAATGCTGGACATCTGCAAATCAAATGGGACAAGAATAACTTTTTCCAGGGATCTCAACCTAGCCTGTGACATAAATAAGACATGCTGGGGAGACAGATATATTCCCCAGTGATTGACACTCCTCTGTAATTGGATCCCACTGCATGTGAAGTGGTGCTACTCAATTACCTGTTCAAGTCCAACCTTGACAACTGGTTGTGTGATTGTAAAGTCACCTCTAGGCTGACGCCTGTATCCCTCACAGACAGGGCCAGTTGGTGCTGCTCACAACATTGCTCTGCTAACAAAGACCAACTAACTATGCTCAATAAGGTACTTGTGTTTTTACACAGCTAGGCCTGTAAACACCCTAGGGCAATTAAGCTAGTAGCCTCCTATGAACATATGAAAGCATGAACCTATGTAGGCCTCCCAACATCCTGTCTCCCACATGGCCTGCTGATGTCATTTACTATAAGTTGACCTGCACTGTTATAAAAGTCAGACTTGTACCATGGTACTTGTGTAATGTACTTTGCTCTGTAGTCTGTGTAAATAGATAGGTGGGGGTTCTGTTCTCACTGCAGTCAAGTGTGTGTGTGTGTGTGTGTGTGTGTGTGTGTGTGTGTGTGTGTGTGTGTGTGTGTGTGTGTGTGTGTGTGTGTGTGTTTCTCTCTAGTCAGAAGAACAGAAGTGTGTATCCTACAGTTACTGCTTTAGTGCCATGGACTGACAGTCTTTTAATACTTGCACATGCTCACACATCCATTTAATGCAGACCTCTCAACATCTTCTCTCCCACATGGCCTGCTGATGTGATCTACTATAAGTTGATCTGCACTTTTGTAGTAGTCAGACTTGTGATGTGGTGTTTGTGAAAAGCACTGTGTTCAGTAGTCTGTGTACTTAAAAAGGTAGGTGTTCTAGTCTCAGTGCAGTCAACTGGTTCTATGTGTATGTGAAAGCACACATTCTTGCTTGACATTACAAAGAACCTTTTTTTACACCAGCATGTGAGACACTGTTATTACAATATTCCCCACAGCAGACACCGATGATG
This sequence comes from Protopterus annectens, assembly GCF_019279795.1. Lineage (NCBI taxonomy): Eukaryota > Metazoa > Chordata > Ceratodontiformes > Protopteridae > Protopterus > Protopterus annectens. The sequence continues at coordinate 194,509,862 of NC_056744.1, forward strand.
TCATCAACTATAAATTATTGTCTGAGGCACTCCAAATCAGACTTGTGCTGTGGTGCTTGCATAAAGAACTGTGTTCCGTAGTCTGTGTACTTAGCTAGGTAGGGGTTCTATTCTCACTGCAGTCAAGTGTGTGTGTGTGTGTGTGTGTGTGTGTGTGTGTGTGTGTGTGTGTGTGTGTACATGTGTGTGTATGTGTGTGTGTGTGTGTGTGTGTGTGTGTGTGTGTGTGTGTGTGTGTGTGTGTGTGTGTGTGTGTGTGTGTGTGTGTGTTTGTGTGCACTCTTACACTTGTATGTGGGACACTGTCATTACCATAGTCTCCTCAACAGACCCTGCTAATGTCATCAGCTATATCAGATTTTTGGATATGCACTACTCCCACCAGGGCAAGGTCAGAGAATGGCCTGAAAGCCAGGCAGGATTCACCTTATCCTATATGGGTTAGATTACAGTGGCATGGCCTTTAATCTATTCACATTCATCATGGCATGGTTTGTAGGCCCTGATTTTTTTTTGTTGAGTAAGGTATGTGATCTCTCTAGCTGCTGCATTTGTTTGGTGAGGTACATGCAAAAGATAGTGCTATTAATGTTCTGCTGAGTCCTGAATACAGTGCTGTCATCCTAAGATCTGAATATGATGGCATGACTTATGAGGTGGGCAACATAGGCTTTCAATACCAGTGTGGACACTTGGTGGTTGAAGTTCAAATTGCTATCTGCATGTCTTCCCAATGGTCGCAAAATTGGGTTTCAGCATGACAGGACTGTTGTCAAGCTGTGATTAACAAGGAATTCCACTTTTCAGACAGCCAACATAAAAAAGACACATTTCTGCATTTATTTATAGATTGTGTACCTTTGTCACCAATCATTTTTCTGTGTTACCTCCTCCTGTACTATGTTAACATCAGTGATTGCACCCAATATGCAAGAATCAGCAAACTTGGTAAACCAAAGGCCATACACTTTAGCCTTAACTGTCAAAAAATAGGGTCCAAAAAGCAAAGGACCAAGCACAGATCCCTGGGGCTTGCCAATAATGACAGCTCTAGTGGTACAGGTTGATTCACAGACTTTTGCAGTATGTGTTCTGTCAGTGAGCCAATTAGTTACCCATCTAGTGATACAGGGATTAATCCCCAGCTGGAAGGGTTTTTCAGTGATGCCTACATGGGCGATTGAAACCCTAGGCCAGATCATGATAGGTAGTATGCACTGTCTTACCTTCATCAAGACCTATCACATGGAATCACTGGATTGTGACAATATCACAGATCACCTATGGCATGACTCAGGAAATGCACCTTCTTGATACAGTTGAATCCGCACTTTGACGTACCCAACACACACGGACTATGTTCCCATAAAATGGTGTACATCAACATGCCCCCATCTGAGTTGGGGGGATACCACCTGATGCATGCATGTATACAGACATCCTGACTCTCCTGTCATGTGAGGTTGACCAACATGCCATCATGGATCTCTTTTAAATGGACACTAGTAATTTTCTTGCAGTGAGCAACAAACTTGAGTGTGTCGCTAATGCTAAATCATGTCTGCTACATCTGACAGATGTCTTCAAAGACATCATCAAGGTCATGCATGTTGACAACAGTAACATCCTGTTGAACTTGACCAGGTCAAGGCATTTGATACAAATCCACATTGAGGTATTCAATCAACACTGTCATATGTGACCATAAACAGCTATATCACAAACTGGGTAGAACAGTGCACTATCATATATGTGGCATCTGACTATGTTGAAATGTATGAAGTGGCCTAAATCTCAGGTCCAGTGATCAGGTCCATACATCAGGGCTGTCTGCTAGGCCCTTTCCTATCCATTATTTAAGTGATGGGAATCAGAGATGACATACACATCCTGGGTCCAAACAGCTACCTGAAGGCTTAGAGATTGTGGGGAAACATCGACTCCTACTGTGTTATTAGTATAGTACAGACAGTATCAGCATACACCAAATATTGCTGCCAGAGCCATGACAACACCTGCAAAGACAAGAAAACATGGGGGCATTTGTTAAGTCAGGTACACAAACATGCAACCACAGTATAATGTAGACATCACACCCTATCATCAGACCAATAGGTATGTGACCCATGTCCTCTGATAGATGGTAGGTGGAACATCCACCAGCATGTGGTCACAATGCTGACTAATCCCTTGAATGTAACACAAGTACTGGGTATGTGAAGGAAGTCACATTAGAGGCCATAATGCCTTCATAGTTCCCTGATTTCATCACACCAATAACTGAGTACAATACACCCTTCTTCATGTACTCCCCTGCGTATCTTCCACTGATGTGTAACGGAAATGTACCACCTTGTCAAAGTGAGTTGACACACAGCTTATTGGCCATACCTAGGTATTCTTTTTGTGGAATATACATGACTGTCTGATGGTGCGGAACACCAATCAAGTTGTTACACCAGATGCATGTGTGCTACATATTCTGCTGCTGCACACAGTAACTACATAGATGTTTAACAGCATCAATGCCATGTATAACATTCATGACAGTGTGGGGTGTGCCATACACATACACACACACACGCACATATATATATATATATATATATATATATATATATATATATATATATATATATACATATATATATATGCCATGTACACAGGTCAACTAGCCTGTATTGCTCTTAATATCACATACAAGTATAGCAGTGTCCATCCTAACACTTCCTATAGATGTTAAAGTGCCAGGGCAGTGTATGCAGTTACCCCATAGAGTGTGGGTATATCATAATACTTCTTTAAGTCTGTGGGTGCATGCTCAACTTTTATCACTGTAAATCACCTATGTTATGTCAGCGGCATGGAATTACTGTTGGCATTATCCTGATGTTGTCCATGATTGCGGTTGGTTATTTTCATGTTTTCCATGAGGCTTTACCTGTGCCCACCTTGCTGGGGACCTCTGCTGAGAGTACACTCATATTAAGGCATATCAGTTTGCACAGCTTCATAATATGCACCCTACCCCAATTCTATGTCAGATCTCTGATAGATATCCACTGAATTATTCATGTAAGGATGCTTATCTCACACAGACATCCTCCCCATTATTATGTTACCTTGTGTGACAGTCACATAAAACAGTCCCTAATTTACCATAGATATATATATATATATATATATATATATATATATATATATATATTTGACTGCTGTTGCTGCTACAACCATTTTCCATTGACATGTCCTCATCTCCTGTACATTAAGTTGTTTCACCCGTCCTCTTTCTCTGTTTTCATTCCTATAATTCATCTGTGTGTCCCTATTCAATACACAAACTTCCAATGAGTGTTCATTTTACATGGCAGTCTATGTACTGCTACAGATCATTTACACAGCTTCAGCACTGAATGCCAGGAATGGAATATCACAATACTCTGTACTGTAGATACACTCTCCTGTACTGTGTTTAGACCATATACTTTGCATTCATACCTCTCAACTGTCCAGGTATTTCCAGGATGTCCAGATGTGTTCCTTATCAAATTTGTGGCTTTCTGCCATAATGGGATGATCTCAGGACTGTTATAACTCAGTATTACATAGATTTCAGTTCAGACCTTTCAACTATCCTGAGTTTTGCAGAAATCCATTTTTTTCGTACTTTTGACCTTTTCCTCATAAAATTTGGTTTTGTGGCAAATTTTTGGCATGTCATTGCAGATAAGTCAGACAATAATGACAGACATTAGAGTTTCAACGTTCATGCTCTTCAGAAAATTCATGCTACTGTAAAACCTATTATTCTATCAACTTTCCAGGTTTGTAAAAGCAATATTAGAATCTGTCCCTATTTTTGGCCCTTTGTCCCCTCATTATTTATGGCTTTGTCCAGATTTCTTGCTCTAAGAGGTATGTTTGAGTTTCTTTCTACCACATTTGTATGGGACATCTATGTCAAATAAGTCCCTCTCTATGGTTAAGTATCCCCTTATTATGTTGGCCTTTGTTCAGATGTGTTGAACTAACAGAATGAGAGCTATCTGTGAAACCCTGGTTATCATTGTGGCATTCCGAGCAAAACCATGGACCATAGGTGCTCTTCTTTAAACAGAATTGCTATTTGCATTCCCTTCCATGGTTTTCTGGACAGCAGCACTATTGCCAGTCACAAAACCTCTCTTAGACATGACTGGTGGCATGAATATGCATTTCGTCATGGTGTGCACTGCTGCTTGTAACTCACACATGTAAACTCTGTGTAGGCTTTGCAGAGATTACAGAGTTTATTGAATCCCTGGGTTTAACTGTTATTAATTTAGTTGCATATTAATATATTCTATTTACTTCTGTTATATAATATGAATTTCTATGAACAGTCTTGATTACTTGAATATATCCTGTGAGGGGTGAACTCATTAGCCTTCAATTTTTTTAACCAGGTTTTGGTAGTTATGACTACATCAGTAGTATGTGTTGCAAGGTAGGCATGCATGTCATGTTTTTTTTTTCATATACTTCTTATGTTCATATTTAGTAAGGTGAGTTTGGGTTCTGTTTTTTTTTTTTTTTGTTGAGAGGTATTAGGTGACTGGTTTATTTTGAGGTTGGAAGTGATGGTTTCATGAACAGTTGGGTCTGTGTTGGGTGAATATCTCCATTAATTTTTTTCATTGATATTTTCCAGAGGGAATAGTTTGGCCAGTTATATTTTTGTCTTGGTTTGGTATTCGATCATGAATTTGGATACTACATTTTAAGATATTTAAAGATAAATGAATCAGATATGGTTTTCTTGTAGATATAGGGTGGTATGGTAAAAGACAGGCTGGGTATATGTTGGTATTCTTGGTAAGGACTATTTGAAGTCTTAAGTATTTGAAGAAGGTGGATTTGATAATTGTTGATGAAGGCTAGTAGAGTTAGGAGGAATTGTAAAATAATCTGAGTAAGGGGCATCTTGTTTAACTTGGAGGAAAGAGTCCAAATGGACATTTCTAAACTTGAAGAATGCATATGACAAGGTCTGCATTAGTAAACAGGTCAGAGGGGGCAAATCAGTAAATTTGTTGTATGCAGATGATGTGGCATTACAGGCAGACTATGAAAGAACTTCAGCAAAAGATAGGGGTATAAAAACTGAAGACACATGGGATGAAACTGAGTAGAAACAAGACAGCTGTTATGGCAGCAAATGGGGGAAATCAGAAGAAGCTGAAAAGTGAGATGAAAGAGAAAATAGTGGAACAGGTTAACAACTTCAAATACCTGGGAAAGGTCATTGACGAGAATGGAAATCTAAATGAGGAGGTCAAAGCTAGAATCAGAGGGGTTGCAGACAACTGGCACACAGTGTCAGGGGTAGTGTATGACAGAATAATGCCAAAGAAGCTAAAAGGTGAGGTGTAAGCAACAGTGGTTCAACCAGTACTACTCCATTGTATCGAAACCTTGTCAGTAAAGGCAGAGCAGTTGAGGAAGTTAGAGGTGATGGAGATGAAATGCCTCAGATGGATAGTAGGATGCACACTGAGAGACAATTGAAGAAATGAGGACATAAAGAGCAGAAGCCAGGCTAGATCCAATTGCAGAAGAGGTAAAATAAAACAGATTATGATGGTTCTGGCACATGTGCAGAAATACAGAAGACAATCTGATAAAAAAGATTTGGGACAGACAGGAAGAAGGCAAGAGGAAATGAGGGCTTCCAGGAAAGAGGTGGATGCATTGTGCTTGAGAAGACTTGCAAAAGTCAGGCGTGAGTGTCAAGCTAGAAATGTGGTACTGAATGGAGGAAATGATGGTGACAGTTAACAAGACACCCCGACTCCATGTAGAAAATGGAAAAAAGGGGGTTGAGGATGCTCGCCAATGTGATCAGCACTACCAAACTATGCTTAGTCCAGGTTGAATCATATTCCAGGCTAAAGGCAGGGAGAACAAGGACCTTGCATTACATCTTGTTCAATCATTTGTAAAACCAGAGAGACCATTGACCTTGCATCTCATTTAGATCTGACATTCTACCAAGACTCCAGAATGATATATCTGCTCAAATGTCATCAGTGCAGACATCACACTAGTCACAAACATTTTCATCCCCTTGGTGCACACACATGCAGAAAACATACAGATGCACACACGCACACACACACACACACACACACACACACACACACACACACACACACACAGACACACACACAGGCACACAGGCACACACAGACACACACAGACACACACACACACACACACACACCCACACAGACACACACACACACACACACACACACACACACACACACACACACACACACACACACACACACACACACACACACACACACACACACACACACACACACACACACACACACACACACACACAGGCACACACATGCACGAGCACAAACAACATTTGCTGAAGCAATTGAATTTTGCATTATTTTAACTATATGCATCAACCTCTATTCTTTGCTTGAAATATATGAGCAGTCTCTTTACCTCACATAATTGCACTTCCAATGTAATTTGAATTTCTTCTCTTTTACTCTAGATATTATAGTAAAACTGCTAAATAAAAGAAAACAAAAGATTAAGACTGTTTATATGCACTTCAGAGGCAGAGTTACACTGCATGTATTCTTGCAGATATCCATCACTGGGCTAGAACTTTATTACAGCAGTCAGTAAGGATTGTATGATTTTACTTTTATAGTTGGTACAGTCCGGTGTGAATGATGCTCTTTTCGGACCAGCTAGTTTCATGCCCGCTATGAGAGGTTAATACATTCAACAAACACTGTCATTAATATAAACTGTCAGCATCTCTGTCCTTATTACCCTGTTTCATCTAGTCATGAAATACTGTTCAATCTGATTATGAATACGTATTGTAATGTTGTGGAAGCAAAACTGCTAGTTTTACTTTAAATATCGTAAACCAGTCTGTGCTTTTGTTAATTTCTGGTGGTGCTGTGTTCCTTGTTCAGCATTACAGAACACAGACTGTCATGCCAACCATGTTCGAAACTCTTAAGGGATGATGGGGTGATGTCCTTTATCAGCTGTCTGTTTTTTTTTTCCTTTAAATAACTCAGTAGTAAGAAGCAAATGACAAAAGACTGATATCAAAAGTGCAGATACACCTGTGTCTTTGTATCTACTTGTCTGGATAATGTGAAGGAGAAGAAATATAGGGAAACAGTAAAAACTTAAACTCTTAAGGTAAGTAACAAATACTACCAAACTTTCTGACTGTGAGGTAAGGCTGGTATGAGGTCTGAAGCTTGAGTGCTCGGGGTGTAGTTGTAAATTATGTTGAAAGAGTAGAAGAAATTGTTTCTTATAAGCACCTACTGGATTGCAGGTTACAAAATTGGCACTAATGGCTATATTCAGGATGTACAATGTACAAGTTTTGAAGCACAGAACTGAGTGCAAAGCACAGTTGACTATGGTGTCAGAGGAGGTAATGGGGATTAGAAGGCAGAAGTAGGTCAGTTAATAAGAGACTTATTGTCGCCCAGCACCTGGAAGTCATAAAATAGCAACTGAAGGGCAAACTGGATATTTCTGAACAGATCAACATAGATGCTAGTCTTTCAGCATTGTATAGAAATTCGTAGTGCACAGATGTTTGAAAGGTTGAAGTTAGGACAATCTGAGTCTGCCTCATCTGTACATTTCACCAGTTATGGACAATTTCCTCTGTCTCAAAGCTATGAGTTTCACCTTTCAAGCACAGGACTAGCTGGACCTCACTAAACACTGGTTAGTGGGCAAACTGTCAAAGGGCTGGATCAGAAGCCAAGCAGAATAAGAATCAAAGATGACTTCTGATAAGGGCAGTACTCTCAAGACTTCTTTAAAGTTAAATAATATTTCACTTGATTACAAAGATTATGCAACCCTAACTATATTGACAATATTTCGGTACTAATTGCAAACTTCTAGGGAGTAGATTAAAGAGGTTAGCTGCCCCTTTATTTGGAACAAAATTAATATTTTACATGACAAAATGGTCAACTGTGTGGGAGATGCAAAATAGACTAAGCCAAAAAAGGTCAGCAAATCATATTTACAAGAAAATAGTTTACCCTGTAAGGTCATCCATTTCCTTAAAGACACCAACCTGAGGACTTGAGTGGAGTCACTGTGTATTCTCCTTCTCAGCAAAACAGGGTTGGCAAATTATGCATTTTATTGTAGTTCTTAAAAGCTTGTAGGAGGGCAGCGAGACACTTTAGAGATATGAGTGGAATTAGAGGCTTTCCTGGCTGAGACAAATTGGTTGAATCCTCAAAACAATTTGTTATTCCGGTGTGATTTTGGCCCACTAATTTATGATGG